>NC_138383.1:3589134-3613155 GCF_054177405.1 Leptonychotes weddellii | reverse complement strand
CCCCCCTCCCCTCTAGAACCCTCCGTTTGTTTCTCAGAGTCCACAGTCTCTCATGGTTCGTCTCCCCCTCCGATTTCCCCCCTTCATTCTTCTCCTCCTGCTACCTTCTTCTTCTTCTTTTTATTTTTTTTAACATATAACGTATTATTTGTTTCAGAGGTACAGGTCTGTGATTCAACAGTCTTGCACAATTCACAGCGCTCACCATAGCGCACACCCTCCCCAGTGTCCATCACCCAGCCGCCCCAGCCCTCCCACCCCTCCCCCCACTCCAGCAACCCTCAGTTGGTATAGCTTTAATCCGGACAGAATGAACAGTAACTGGCATGGTGAAGTACAGTCATGGCATTTCATAGCATATTGATACTAACATTTCATCCAGAAAGAAAAATAAGCTATAATTTCATGGGACAGATTCCACTATTAAAAATAAAAATTTCGGGCGCCTGGGTGGCTCAGTCGGTTAAGCGACTGCCTTCGGCTCAGGTCATGATCCTGGAGTCCCGGGATCGAGTCCCGCATCGGGCTCCCTGCTCGGCAGGGAGTCAGCTTCTCCCTCTGACCCTCCCCCCTCTCATGTGCTCTCTCTCTCATTCTCTCTGTCTCAAATAAATAAATAAAATCTTTAAAAAAAAAAAAATAAAATGTTTAAAAAAAAAATTTCAAAAGTAGAACACTGTTAAAATCTAAGCACTCTATTGTTAAATTATAAAAGAAATACCAAAGAGGGTTAAATAGTCTGTAATCTTGGGATCTTGGGTTGATGACATTTTGTTGGTAAATGAAAGAGGAGAGTTTGGGACATAAGCTTAGGATATCAGTAGGACTGGTTTTTTTTTTTAGATTGTGGACTTGCAGATTACAAATCATTTGTAATGTTCATGAGTTCTCGTGCCCTCATTCTATGGAGGTCAATCACAGTAGGCCAGTTGTAGACAGCTGTGCAGGTTGCACACTGCACAAGTCTGAGAGGTGCCCCATTGCCCGGTAGTCTCTGTGAAGCGTACCCCTGAGGCTGTCCGGTGCACCAGCCCAGGTGGGGCCCTGCATCTGGCTCCCATGTCTTGTGAGATTCTGTTTGTGGAAGTAAATATGACAAGCAGACTGTCACACCTCATGTTCCCACCCCACCAGCTTCCACACACCAGTGGAGTAACTTTCCGAATCGGAGGAGCTCTGATTCTGTCTGGCTCTAAGCTGAACTGCCAGCACTGCTTCCCCCTCCTCGTTCCCCGGCTTCCTGCTCTCCTCAGAGAAGCCTGGGGGAGGGCGGCACAGAGCCGCTGGGCAGCAGGGAGCTGCACAGGGGAGACCACCGCCCCCAGGTGCATGAGCAGGTGTTTTCCCTGGAGGGGACTGCAGTTGAGGGTACAGCCCTCCAGCTCCCCACATGGGGCGCTGCCTCATGCCCGTCTCACAGGGAGAGGCTCGGACAGGAGCTAGTGGACACCTGAGACGCTTTGAGTCAGAACGAAGTGCTGGTCTTTCTACGGTAAAATGTACAACAAAAAGCTTGGTTTTTAACTTTGTGGATATTGTTTGAGGTGTGGAAAGATGGAGAGTGCCCTGTACTGTGAGTTTTGGCCTACGTGGGAGGGAGGCCGTGCGGTCGGTTCACACTCTGGCTGGCATTCTCGGCATTCTGCCGCTGATCCTCTTCCCTCGTGCCTGGAGGCCCTGCCTCTGAGAGGTTGCCGCTGCCTCCCAGCCTCCGCCTCCTGGGCCCTGGGATCCAGGCGGCTGCCCACCCTGGTCATGGCCTTGGCCACGTCACGCCTGTATGGGCAGCCCCTCCCCGCCTCCAGCCAGCCCCGGCCCCTTCAGCGGAGACTTCCTCTTGGTGGGTGGCACTGTCCCAGCGCCGTGTCTGCCTCTGCAGGGTCCTCCCCCCCGACATCTCAGAGTGCCGCGCTGCCTTCCTCGAGTGCCTGGCCGCTCAGTGCCTCTGGCTACGCTCGCTCCTTCAGCAGCATCGCGCCCGCGCCCAGCATTGCAGGTACGCACTGGCTTCTCCTGACGTCCACCCGCTCACCCCGCAGGCGGGGGGGTGGGGGCCGGTGGTGTGACGGAGAGGGGGCCTGGGCACCTCGCCCCCCTGCCGAGTGCCGCGGGAATGGGAACATGGCCTCTGCGGGGCTGTCGCGAAGGGCGCGTGGCTGTAGGATGGGGCGCACCTGCTGCCCACACGGACCTGCTCCCCTCCCCTCCCCCGTGGCTACGGCGTGAGGGGGCGTGAGGGGGACACGGGCCTTCAGACCGTGCAGGCGGCCCCTGCTGGGAAGTCGATGGGGGAGACAAGAGTAGGTCCCAGAAAGTGTGGCTGCTTCCCGCCTGGGTTATTTCTCTGTTACGCTAGACTGTTAGAAGTTTTTGAAGTGAGACATTTCGTTTAGGCTTAGAGAAGAATTGAGAATTGTGTGTCATAAAAACTTCAGGGGAATCTGAACGTGAAAATTTTAAGACTTTAAGGGATATAAAGAGATGCAGGCCCAGACACTAACAAGACATGTGTCAGGTTTGTAAGTAGACAGAAATCTTAAAGAAGGAATGTTTATTGTTTAAAGACTTCTTCAAGTATATTTCTGTATTCCTTCAAACCTTGTCATCCAGACCTTCTGGTGTAAAGATGCCGTAGGAATTCCTTTAATACCAGTACTTAGGGAAGAAAGTCGTTTTGATATATTTTAGCATCCTTTTTTTTCCCCCACTCTGTAGTCAATTTATTATTTTATTTTATTTTAACCCCAGTGTTGTTAACATGCAGTTTCAGGTATAAATATAGTGATTCAACATATAGTTTAGCATCTTATTGAAAACAGAGCATCTGGATTATTTCACTCCTTCTAATGTTTATTCTTCCTGATGTTTACAGAGGAGATGTATGTAGACCTTTACTACCTTCATGGTCATTTAGCTAAAGAGAAGGGGCAGAATCAAATCATTTTCCCTGTATCTCCGGCAGTTTTTATAGCATTTTTGCTTTTCCGATCAATGACACCTTTGCTAAGATTAGCGTTTGTTTGTTTGTTTGTTTGAAGTCTTGGTGGCTAGGGGTGGAGAGGAGCTCCGCACAGGATCTGGTCGCTGTGTGCTACCCAGGGACACCGCGACAGCCACCACTTTGCCTCCAGCACTTCCTGTCCTGGTCGTGCTGGACTGGTGAGGCAGGCCTGGCAGATGTCCAGGTGTGTGCACCTCCCAACCGAGCCCTGGGCATATGAGAAGCTGGGGTTCGGAGTTGTTAGCAGTTTGGTTTTCTTCTCCCAGAGAGCCTTCAAACACTCCCCACAATGGAGGAACTGAGATGCCGAACGCTCAGCCCCCGGCAGCTGGGCCACGCGCGTCCGTCTCTGTCATGCGGCCTGGCGGGCTCATCTCAAAGCTGCGGGTTGTCGGGGGGTGCTTCCTTGAAAAGGGACTGATAGCTAAAGAAATAGTGGAAAGGATCTACACATGTTAGGCTTTTGACCTCGGTTAATGTGTTCCATTATAAGCTTGTCCCAATAGAACGTGTGGATAGTTAGTTTTAACCTCGAACTACGGAAATGCTGTTTTCTTGGTGGCAGACTTGGGTCTGGCACAGTCAGCGAATTCAGCATCAGAAGTCCCGGTGAGGCCTCCACTGGGCACTGGGCACAGGCAGGTGGTCTCTGGGCAGGAATTCGAGAGAGCACTTACCCTTGTGTGGGGGTGCTTTACTTGGTGTTTCCTTCTTATCCCACAGTCTGCTGGTGCCGGAAGCACTTTGTACGCTTCGCCAAACACTGCAGTGACTTTTCTTCTCTGTCTCAAGAATGCCTGTGCTCTGTCTCCCTGCCTTCTAGGTAAACTGTCAGACATTAAATCGACGTGGTCCTCTGGCCCTGCCTCCCACACGCAAGCCTCTCTGTCTCACGAACTGTGGAAGGTGCCCAGAAACACTACTGCACCCACAAGACCACCTCCAGGGTTAACCAATCCCAAGCCTTCCTCCACCTGGGGAGCCAGCCCCCTCGGCTGGACCAGCTCTTACTCCTCGGGTACGCATCCGCCCTCTTGGTGTGCAAGTGGGGCAGGTTGGGGATTGCGGGGGCTCGGGGCCTGCTCTGCTTGCCCTTTAGGGAATGAAAATGCCTGTCATCTTGTCCTCTAGCTCTTCTGTAAGAACTGCTCCCCCCACCCCTAGAACCCAGGAGAGCCTAGGAGGGGTCAAGGGGCCCTGGACTCTGGGCAGTGTGTGGGCCCAGCGCTCCAGCTGCCATGGTTTCCGGCCTCTGCCCTGAGGCAGGCGGTCCCGGCCCTCACGGCACCCTTCGAGGGGCCACGCTGGGCCCTTCAAGAAGGCGCTTTCAGCCTTTGATATTTGCTTCTCCACAACATTTCACTGGAGCAAAGGGCTTTCTGGGCCAGAACCCAAACCAAGCCCCCCGTGTGAATTGGGGCCCGCATCCTGGCACCGCAGCTCTGCTGGCCGCTGCCGGGGCCCCCGCCGAGCTGCAGCCGTGGAAGACATGCGCCGGGAGTTTAAGAAGCTGAGACTGGAACCAGCTACAGATCGTTTGAAAACTGCTCTGGGCCCGTCATGGCAGCCCCGTGGGTCTGCTGTGTTAGCACGTAGCATCTTAGAGCATCGATTCTCAGGGGCGTGGGGGCAGAGGAGAAGGGAGCTTCTGCCGTCCTCCGCCCAGGGGCGTCTGCAGGAATTGTGGGGCTGGGTTCATCAAACCAAAAAGAGAACGTGGGTTTTCAAAGGTTGAGAAAGCGTAGAGCATGCAGTGGCGCTCCATGCTGCCACGTGCGTGGGCAGGAAGCCTCCGGGGGTCGTGCTGACGGGGCTCTCCCCCGGCTCGCGCAGGTTCCGCGTGGAGCACCGACACCTCAGGACGGACAAGCAGCTGGCTCGTTCTCCGCAACCTCACGCCCCAGGTACGGGCGCCCGCCGTGGGGGTCACCGAGTGGGCGGGGGGGCACTGTCCTTGACCGAGAGCAGTTCCTGCCACCCCCAATGCATGCCGGCCTCTGCTGGGGGCCTTCGCTCAGGGGCCCAAAGACGGCGGGGGCAGCCACAGGCAGACACGTCCATGTTCCTGGGGAATTGTTCATTTTTTACTCTTTTTGAGGCTTTTAAACAGAGTTGCTTGCCTTTAAATTATACCCACTCAAGAGTCATTGTCCTGTGCTCCCCTTTCCCGGGGTCGGGGCTATAGGGCTGCCAGGAACCATGGGCCCCTGCTGGGTGGGCGGGAGGCCACAACCAAAATGGGGTATTTTCTTTCTCCTGATTGACGGAATTCACGAAATATAACTGAAACAGCCAGGATTAAAAAGTACATGGTCAGGGCACCTGGGTGGCTCAGTCATTAGCGTCTGCCTTCGGCTCGGGTCATGATCCCAGGGTCCTGGGATCGCAGGCTCCCTGCTCAGCGGGGAGTCTGCTTCTTCCTCTCCCACTCCCCCTGCTTGTGTTCCCTCTCTCGCTGTGTCTCTCTCTGTCAAATAAATAAAATCTTTAAAAAAAAAAAAAAAGTACATGGTAAATGACAAGGCATAAAAGATTAAAATCATAAAGTCATACATGCTAAGCCCTTTTTAAAGACAGACCTTTTCCCAGTGGTTAGTACGCCCGGGTCATAGACATTTTCTTTGAAGAATGTCGTGGAAGAAGTCCCAGGAAGCTCGTTACCGCCCCCTTTCCTTCCTCCATCAGATCGACGGCTCTACCCTGCGGACGCTGTGTTTGCAGCATGGGCCTCTCGTCACATTCCACCTGAACCTGACTCAAGGCAACGCCGTGGTCCGCTACAGCTCCAAGGAGGAAGCTGCCAAGGCCCAGAAGTCCCTGCACATGTACGTCTCCTGGCTGCCGCTGGGCTGCCCCCCGGGCTGTAGCCCTGGCAGCGCTGGGCTCAGGGTGCTGTGGGAGCTCCAAGGTGTCGGCGGGGTCGGTTCCTTCCAGGGCTCCTGTCCGTAGCCTGCAGGCGCTGCTCTCTCCCTGTGTCCTCACGTGGTCGCCTCTCAGTCTGAGTGTGCGTGTGTCCTAACTTCCCCTTCTCAGAAGGACACAGGCCAAAGTGGATTAGGGTTCATTAATGACCTCATTTTACTTTCATGACCTCTTTAAAGACCTGTCTCCAAAAACGGGCACAGCCGGGGTGCTGGGGGGGCTGGAGCTTCCATGTGGGGATTTGGAGGGGCACGATTCAAGCCGTAGCAGGTGTCTCGTGACACGTCTGTTTCTTCTGCTCTGGAGTTGCCGTGGCCATGCCCCCCACTAGGGACAGACCCCCTAAGAGCATGCACGTAAAGCACAGCCGAAAGGAAGATGCTCTCTCCACCAGGTAGCACCAGGCACGTGACCCGTCTTCCAGCCACCTCCCCCCACTGGTTACAGGTCGTTCTTGCTAAGATGTGTCCGTGGATGTACTCAGCAATGGCACTGGACCAGTGGGATTGCTGAATCCCACGGTGGTTCTATTTTTAATTCTCTCAGGACCCTCCAGAGTGGCTGAACTAACTCCCATTCCCATCAGCAGTGAACAAGGGTTCTCTTCTCTACATCCTCCCAACACTTGTTATATTTTGTCCTTTTGATTCTAGCCATTCTAACGGGTGAGGTGAGATCTCATTGGGTTTTGATTTGTATTTCCCTGATGATGAGTGATGTTGAGCATCTTTCATATACCTGTTGGCTATCTGTATGTCTTCTTTGGAAAAATGTCTGTTTAGTTCCTCTCCTCATCTTTTAATCAGGTTGTTTAGGCCTTTTTTGTTGTTGTTATTGAGTTACGTGATTCTCTATATATTCTGAATATTAACCCCTTACGAAATAAATGCTTTGTGAATATTTTTCTCCATTCCATAGTTTGGTTGTCTTTCATTGTATTGACAGTTTCCTTTGCTGTGCAGAAGATTTGTAGTTTGATGTAGTTCTACTTATTGATTTTTTTTCTTTTATTGCTTGTGCTTTTTATTTTAAGTTTTCTTTATGTAAGTAATCTCTACACACAACGCAGGATTCCAACTCACAACCCCGAGATCGAGAGTTGCACGCTCTTCTAACTGAGCCAGACAGGCGGCCATGTGCTTTTGGTGTCCCATCAAAAAATCATTGCCAAGACCAATGTCAAGGAACTTTTTCCCTGTTTTCTTTCAGGAGTTTTATGGTTCCAGATCTTATGTTTAAGTCTTTAATCCATTTCAAGTTAACTTTTGTGAGTGGTGGGAGACAGGCATCCACATGTTACTGTTCTGCACCTGTTCCTCCAGCTTTTCCAGCACGTTTGTTAAAGAGACTGTCCTTTCCCCATTGAGTGCTCTTGGTGCCCTTGTCAAATATAAATCAATTGTCTAGATGGGGATCTATTTCTGGGCTCTCTGTTCTGTTCCACTGCTCTGTGTGTCTGGGTTTTTTTGCCAGAACTATACTGTTTTGAATACTACGGCTTTGTAGTATAGTTTGGAATCAGCAAGTGTGATGCCTCCAGCTTTGTTCTTTATCAGAATTGCTAGGGCTCTTTGGAGTCTTTTGTGGTTCCATGTAAATTTCTGTGAAGAATGCCACTGGAATTTTTATAGAGATTACATGGAACCTACAGATGGCTTGGAGTTGTCTGGATGGCCTTGCATTTGTATCTTCTTCGGTTTCTTTCATTAAAGTTGTTTAGTTTTCATTGCACAAAGTTCTCACTTGCTTGGTCAGATTTATCCCTAAGTGTTTTCTTGTTTTTTAATGCTGTCGTGAATGAGATGTTTTTCTTTTTTTCTTCTTCACATATTTCATTGTTAATACATAGAAATGCAGCTGTTTTTCATTATGTTCGTTGTATATCCTGCAACTTTACTGAACTCATTGATCACTTCCAGCAGTGTTTTTGGTTAAGTGTTTAGGATTTTCTCCATATAAGATCACGCCATTTGCAAATAGTGATCATTTTACTTCTTCTTTCCCATTTGGATGCCTTTTATTTCTTTGTCTTGCCTGATCGCTCTGGCTAAGACTTCCGGTGCTGTGTGGAATAAAGATGGCAAGAGCAGGCATCCTTGTCTTGTTCCTGACCTTAAGAGAAAACGCTTTCAACCTCTCACTGTTGAGTATGATGTTAGCTGTGTGTGTGTCATGTACAGACGGCCTCTCTGACACGGAGACATGTTCCTTCTGTCCCGTTTGTGGAGGGTCTTTATCATGAAAGGTCGTTGTGTTTTGTCAAATGCTCTTTCTGCATCTACTGAGACAAGAGGACTTGAATCTTTCACTCCCATCAATGTGATGTGTCACACTTTGTGATTTGCTTATGTTGTTCAACATCCCTGCATCTCAGGAATAAATCCCACTTCATCGTGAATGTATAATCCTTTTCATGTGCTGTTGAATTCAGTTTGCTTAATATTTTGTCGACAATGTTTACGTCTGTGTTCATCAGGGATATTGGTCTATAGTTGTGTCCTGATCTGGCTTTGGTATCAAGATAACACGGGCCTCATAAAATGAGTTCAGGAGTGTTTCCTCCTCTTCAGTGTTTTGAAGAGTTTGAGAAGGTTTGGTGTTAATTCTCTTTTAAATGTATGGTAGAATTCACCAGTGAAACCATGTGGTCCTGGGCTTTTCTGTGCTGGGAGGTTTTTGGTCACTGATTCCGTCTCCTTACTCGTTATTGGTCTGTTTGGATTTTCTGTTTCTTCATGATCCAGTCTTGGTAGGTCATCTGTGTCTAGGGATTTGTCCAGTTCTCCTAGGTTGTCCAGTTTGCAGGTACAGAGTCATTCTAGAAGTCTCTCAGGACGCTCTGTATTTCTGTGGTATAGGGTGTCATGTCTCCTCTGTCAGTTCTGATCTTGTTTATTTGAGTCTTCTGTTTTTTTCTTAGTCTAGCTGAAGCTCTGTCAAATTTTTTATCTTTCAAAAAAACCAGCTCTTAATTTTGTTGCCGTCCTGCTCTTTTAGGTGTGTTCTGGGAAACACTACCATCTTGGCCGAGTTTGCCGGCGAAGAAGAGGTGAACCGTTTCTTAGCCCAAGGCCAAGCACTGCCGCCCACCTCTGGCTGGCAGTCCGGCACCGGGACGGGCCAGACACGTTTGGGCGCCTCGGGCAGCTCCCACGGCCTGGTGCGGAGCGACACTGGCCACTGGAGCGCCCCGTGTCTGGCCGGCAAAGGGAGCAGTGACCTGCTGTGGGGCGGGGTCCCCCAGTACTCGAGCAGCCTGTGGGGCCCACCTAGCAGTGACGATGGCAGGGTGATCGGAAGCCCCACCCCACTGAACACTCTGCTTCCCGGCGACCTTCTCAGTGGGGAATCCATCTAGGACCGAGAGGACCCCGTGGGCGCCACAGTCATCAGCACTAGGAAGAAAAGGCTGACCCTTTCCAGTCCGGGCAGCGCTGAGGACCCCGCTTGACCTGAGCAGCCCGGCAGCCCTTTGAGTACCTCTGTCCAGTACTGAAGACGAACCCTGGCCGCAGTCCTTGTGAACTGTTCACGAGACAGTGCGGGCTGCGCTTGGTCAGTGTCACATGCTAATGACAGGATGTTCCTCATAGCTTTTTATTTTGTGTTGTCTTATGTTTGTATGGTGTGTTGTCGTTTTGATTTTTTAAGTATAAAAGCTGCTTAGAATAGTTCTATCATGAAGGGCACTTTTCAGATTGTGGGCTGGAAAGGGTTATTTTATCAAGGGGGGCGGGAGGGAGGGAGACGAGAAAGCCTATTTAAAACGAGCCTGTGATGATTATGCACATTACCAGAGGCGGACCCCGTAATCAGGGGGAGCTGGTGTCCATCACTGGGCGCAGAGTGTGGGCTCCACGCGGCGGGCCTGGCGGCCAGGACCGGCGAGCTGCGCAGAGGCAGCGACCTGCGGCCTGCTCTCTGCTCCCACGGGTCCGCCTATGCACATTACCCTTGTTTCATTACTTTTTCATGCCATTTTTTTATCCCAAAAAATATTTTTTAAAAGTTAAAAAAAAAAAAAAAGACATATCAAACATGCAAATACTTGAATCCAGCAGGCCAATAAGGAAATGTGAACACTTGCCGCGTCGAATTCTACACTTCCAGGCTGACATCAGTGCGCAGAAACAGGCTCTAGGAAACATTTCTGAGTTCACAGCCTATGTGTGTGTGTGTGTGTGTGTGTGTGTGTGTGTGTGTGTGGAAACAGAAGCGTGTGTGTGCGCGTGTGCGCACTTTCTGTGTTTGTGTGTTCCGTGTGTGAGGGATTTAACTGTGGGTTTTCCCTTTTATTCAGTATATGCTTTTTTTTTTGGCGCATTGGTCAAATGTTTGTTACTATTATTAGCTTCTAACTTTGCACTGAGTGTCCCTGCCCTTCCTTTTGCTAATCCTATACATGAAAGAGAATTCATGGGACAGGGCCGGTGACAATTCATGTGTAAATGTTTACTCAAGGACTCTGTTATTGCGTTTAAAAATTACAGTGTATATCTCTGGAGAAATAATATGTATACCTACCTTTAGCAGCTTTTTATTGTGGACTAATGCAAGAAAATATTACCAGAGTATTGCACCGTGTTTCCATGTGGAATGGAAAGTGAGAGAGAAGACAACTGTTGCAGAACTGTGGCCATAGATCCTCGCGGAGAGCGGACGGCTCCGCGGGAGGAACAGAGACAAGCACTTGGACGTGGGTGGTGACCGCTTTCGGAGGGGCCCGTGCTCAGGGCTCCCACCTGTTTACAGACCTTTTTTTCTCCTTCAGACTTTAAAATAAAAAAAAATTTTAAAAAGGAATTAAAAAAAAAAAAGAAAAAAAAAGAGACTTCCGTGGTAAAGAAACCTATTTTCAGAATGCAGATACGCTACTTCAGAGCTCTGGGATTGAACAGTGTCGTCGCTTCCCTCCAGCCATCGTTGTGGACTGTCGATTGTCCCCCTTCGTCGAGGTGACGAGACGTTGTGGTCACTGTCTTGCACATGCGGATGCGCTCTCAGGAAAGCCAGGGTTCCCGAGGGGCAGCTCCACACCATTTCATGTATTTTGTAACCCAACTCCTAGCACTGAAGATGTTATTAAAAAACAAACAAAAAAAATAAAGAAAAAAAAGAAAAAAGGAAAAAAAACACAAAAGAAGAAAAATACCTAATCTCTAATGTGTAGCAGTTACATATTTACCAAATAACGGACTCAAAAGAAATAGATGTTTGAAGAGTGCTTTATATATTAAAAATTGCTTTATGTTTTAAAAATGATCAATGTTTTGATTGTTTTGCAAGAAAGACAGACAATGGAGTAACATACCCTCAAGTATGTTTAAAAATATATGAACATTGTGCTCCCTGCCTGCTTGATCAGGAAACTTGTGCATTACATTTTTTTTAATTAGCTTTTTAATGGTTTTATCAAAACAAAACAAAAAAAAAGAACAAAAAACAAACAAAAAAAAAACCACAAAAAAAGAAGGTCCTGCAAAATTGCAGTTCAACAAAAGCTGGTTTTATAGAGGATCATGAACTATGCACAAACTGGGTTCAAGACTTGTTTTCTCAAGTTGAGTCGTGTATTTAGCTAAACAAACCTTCCTCAGAGTAATAGCATCTCATTGCCATTACATGCGTTCTATATATTTGATGTATATATGCTCACGTATGTATATCAAATATATGTGCGTGCGCGCGCGCGCACCAGACAGCTTCCCGTGCTGCCGCTTAGCATCGAGTTGTAGAAAAACTGGTATTTTAAAATTGGGGATGGAAGTAAAGACTCTGTTTGTTTTTGTTTTTTGTTGATTTTTTTTTGACCTTTTCTTTTGAATTAAAGATGTCTGTAACTCTGAGATTAAAAAACAAGTTTGTGGCTTTTAATGTTTTTTCCTCATAGAATGTGATCGTTGAAGAACATGCACCGAAAGTTGCTTTCAAAAGTACAACGCTTTGTTGAATCTTAATAAATTGCAATTTTTTTCTTGGCTGTTCAAATAAATGTGTTTTTTATTTTTCACAGACATATCATCGATTTTCACTTTGTATGTACTGGGGGAGAGAGCTGTCCTGCTGTTCGTAACGAATTCCCTGACTCTTCAAGATATCCTTAGAGTTTAGACGAACTCTGAATGTCTGTTGTTTGGCTTATTATTTTATCTTGTGGTTCCCTCTGAAACCTTACTACCGGTCACAGAGAGGCGCAGCAGAGCGTGAGCCCGCCACCGCCGCCTCGCGGCCAAGACAGAGCCAGGGCCCGCGGGCCGAGTGCCCCCGCTGAGGACCGTGGCTCCGTCACCCGTGACCTGGTTTGGGCCTCAGAAATGTTGGGTCCAAGGAGAGTAATGAAGGCCTTTTGTGTTTCCTGGGCATCTTATTCATTTATTCTTGTAAAGTAGCCTAAAATAACGGGTGAAAGGTGACTTTCACGAAGCGTTTTGCACACGCAGAGCAGAACTCAGGGCGCCGCAGGCAGTGGCTTAGCGTGGCCTCTCTGGTGGCAGCTAGAGAGCAGAGCGACACCAGGGGGGTCTCAGGCCCACTGCAGACACCATGACCTTAAATCAGTCCAGCGAGCACCAGTGCTTCTGACGGCCAGGATTGTCACGATGGTGTCTGGGAGACAGGCCAACGTGTCCTCCGTGACCCCCTGCTCAGAGACCAGCAGAAGGAGTGGCTTTCTGTCTCCACTCCCCTTCCATGTGCCTAGGGCGAGGTGGCAAACTCCTGGCTCTGCCCAACCTCTTTGGAAAGTCACGAAGGACAGCACCGAAGGGGGTCACGGTCGGGAGAAGTGAAAAGCGAGGAATAGGAGTCAAAGTGGGCAAAGCGCACCCAGCCTTCTGCCAAGCAGGTGCCTGTGTGTACTGCGAGAGAGCGCCTGCTCCCCGGGAGGACTTCCTGCAGGAGGCGGTGCGGCCCTGGGCCCGGGAGGCCGACCAGATTCTGCCAGCCTGGGGAAAGCAGGGGACGGGTGGGTGACACAAGGTAAACCGAGATCTGGAGTGACTGCTCATGAGACCGGGCTGGGGAGCAGGGATCCTGGTACCCACGGTAGCAAAGGAGGCTCGGTGTCTAGAATCAAGAAAACAATAGGTACGGAGCTGCACTTTTTACAAAACTGTTCTGACGGCACCGTGGGAGAGTGGCAAAGACAGAGGGTGCTCAGTGAGTCGTAGCAGGAGATGCAGAGAACGGACTGTCCGAACAGCGAGGAGGCCAGAAGAGGCGTCGGGGCGAACACCAGTTCTGGTGACAAAGACAAGAGCTGAGTGGCTGAGCACATGCTCACTGACAGGAGTGAAAATGGAAACCGGCATTTCAAGAAGATTCTTCCCAGGGGTGGAGCAGGGAAGACCTACATAGGAATCCCGAAGGAGTCGTCATTAATTTGCTAGCTCGGCGCATCACGCTGCAGTGGAACATAGTTGACAAGCTCTACTTGTGAGACTGTGGCCGGACCAGTAGCCCGAGGAGCAGGCCGGGCCCCACAGTCTGGCGCCCCGGCTGGGAAAGACAGAAGTGCATTTCCAGATGCCCCCTAAGTGGGCAGTACTGCCTTGGGCTTAAGAGACCTGGATCAGATGCTACATAAAGCACAGAGCAGTGGTCCTCAGCCCGGCTGCGTATTAGACTTACCTGGAAACTTTTTAAAATCCCAGTGCCGGGACACCTCCCAAACCAACGCAAGCAGAATCCCTGGGGCTGGGCCCCTAGTTGGTTCCATTGAGGAGCCAAGGCCGAGAAGCAGTGGCATGGAGGAATCTTGTCATTGTCCTGAAATAGCTCTGTCGACCTCCTGTGCCCTGGAATAGCAATTTCTAAGAGTTCGGTTAGCCTCGTTTGGCACTTAAAGCTCACTTTTTCTTTTTTTTAAAGATTTATTTCAGAGAGTGTGTGCAATGGGGAGGGGAAGAGAGAGAGAGAAGCAAGACGCCTGCCAAGCGTGAAGCCCAATGTGGGGCTGGATCCCATGACCCTGAGATCATGACCTGAGCCGAAATCAAGAGTCGGACGCTCAACGGACTGAGCCACCCAGGCGCCTCTTTTTTTTTTTTTTTAAAGCAAAACTTCTGGGCCAAGCATGGTGCGAACCAAGCACAGTAGAGGGGCTGCGTCATGTGCTCCAGCAGCCCCCTGAGGTGAGGAGCTGGGCTGGGCAAGGTCACAGAACACGCCCAAGGCCATCCGCTAACAAGGCTCAGAATCCAGGCCCGCTCCCCCGTGGGCTCCATCGCAGAAGGAACACGACGAGATGCGCTAACCAGAGGGTCTGGGCCACCCGTGCATCAGAAACAGGACGGGAGGCAGACGGACGCGAGGAGAGCTGGCTCGCGCGGGGGCGGGGCGGGCGAGGCTGCAGCCTCGGGCAGAATTGCTTCAGAAAACCTAGGTCCTGAGCTGTCGGGGTCACCAAGGGCACCGTCCCCCACCTACAGAAGTCTAGGTGATGCCTGCCCGGTGACCCTCCAAGGCCGTATCAGCAGATGGCACCTGCCCCTGCACGTCTGCCGAACAGGAGTACCCCCGTGAGACCGTCTGGGAAAGCGTGGACCCATCCGGGGGTATCTCTGCCTAGGGTATCTCCACTGCGGGTTTGACCTGGCCCTCCCCACTGCCTCGCCCAGGCCCGAACTTTGCTCTTCTGGATCCCCCTGTGGGATGAGGAGCAGTGGGGCCCATCACTGCACTCTCATCCTGCTTCCCCACCTGCGGCCACTCCCCCAGCTCCTGCAGACATGGGGGCTGGGGCTGTGACAGCCGAGCCCCTCCTTCCCGTACTCTCAGGTTCACGGCATCCCACAGGACCCTCAAACCGCCTGGCAGGATCTGGGGGCTCCCCATCACCTGCCACAGGCAGCCAGACCCCCTCCTGCCCCAGGCCTGGGTGCTGGCCGCCCCTCTCCCCATGGCTCATTGGAAACTGAGAGCTCTTCCCCACCAGCCTCTCCCCAAATTTGCCTTCCACTGGCCTGGTACCCACTGGGCATCACCACTGATGGCTTCATCGCCCTGGACACTGTCTGCCTGGCCCGCCTGCGCAGGCGCGAGCCCCCTGGGCACAGGCTGGTCAGGGGCGACCGGCAAGCTGTGCTGTGGTCCACCCTGCCATCTGGGGCTCAGCCAGCAGAGGGCACCCTGCGCTTTAGCGCCAGACGTCCCCCCCACCTGCCCCCTAACTCCACGTCAGAGGGCGCTGGAGGGCGGAGTGCGGAGGAGAAGCATTCAGCCAGAAAGAGGAACTCGGCGGTGGGGGGGGGCGGTTCCCCGCGCCCTCCGCCTACAGGTCGTCCGCAGGGTGAGGGTACACGGCCCAGCGGTGCGTGCGTGCACTCGGCAGGCCCGGCTATAAGCACAGAGTCCCAGGAGAAGCTCATTTTGCAAAACATGTTTTATCAGAATAAATAGAGTCCCAAGCAGGATACAGTCCACTGGGTGTGCCCCCCCACTCGCCCACCCTCCAGTTCCAGCCCTCATGGGCTGCAGAGTCTGGGCGGGCGTCAGTGCCCACGGGGCCGCGGAAACAGAGAACGACCCCAGCACAGGGCGCACCTGTGAGCAGACGCAGAGCTGCAAGGCCTGTCGCTGTCCTACCAGGCGTCCGGATCATCCGTGAGCCTCTCAGCCTCCTGGGTTCTACCAGCCCTGCCAGAAGGGGGAGTCAGCGAGGGGCCCCTGGGACCTCCGGGGACGTGGGGGGCTGAGGGGTAGTCCCTCCAGCCGGGCCGAAGCCAGACGCCCAGTAGCCCTGCTCAGGAGCTGCCTTCAGGCCTCCGGAGGGTGGAGAAACCTCTGGACGGCCTCAAAGGGGCTGGGCAGACCTCCGATGTGTCTGTAGGTGGGGCGGGGGGTGTCGGACGGCTCAGTCTGTGGGTCCCTGCTGCCCAGGGATGAGCCCCGGGGCCTCGGACTGCACACCAGGCCCGGTGCGTGTACCCCCTGGGGACCGCGGGGGCCAGCTCCCGGGCACCCCGACTTAGAAAGAAAAGTGCCGCAGCGCCCAGCTCGACCTGCCCCTGCGCGCACTTCTTTCTTCTCTAGTTTCCTTTTCTCGCCAGACTTCACCACGCTTGAGCAAGAGAGCTGGGAAGGAGGGCAGCCGGGGAGGCCGGCACCCCTTCCCTCCTCACCCCCCAGCTCCGCACGATGCCCGGCCCTGGCCCCTCCCCTCCACGCTCACACACCGAGTGCCCAACCCCTCCAAGGCCCCTCACCTGCTCCTCTCTTTCCTCTCATAGACGGAGTGAAGCTTGTTGATCAAAAAGACTTTGTCTTCCCCCTCCTAGAAAGGCCAGAACACAAAGGGTGAGGGGACAGTTGTCCATCCGTCTGTCTGTCCAGAACAGACTATTCCATGAGACAAGCACAAAAAGTTTAAAGGGGAAAGAGGCACCAAACGAGGACGGAAAAACCAAGAGCCAGGCAACGGGCATATATATAGATCGATCAGTCTAAGCTTCCTAGTGGCCAAGACGAAAAAGAAAATGTGATCAGGGGCACAGTGAAGGCCACAGAGCCAGCCTGACTTAATTTAAAACTGGCCCCGCCGCCTACTGACTCTGTGTTGGGCGAATTACGTCCTCTCCGACCTCAGAGTCAGCATCTGTAAGCGGGAGATAAGGGTGTCTGCCGCACGGAGCTTGTGTGAGCTTCCACTGTCGTTCTAATTACCACCAACTTGGCAGCTTAAGACAACACAAATTCATCTTTCAGTTCTGGAGGTCAGAAGTCCAAAATGGCTCTCACTGGGCCTAGGATCAAGGTGTCAGCCAAACTGGTTCCTTCTGGAGACTCTTGGGGAGCATCCTTCCTTCCTTTCTCCAGCTTCTGGAATCTGCCCACAGCCCTTGGCTCGAGGCTGCTTCCATCTGTGCCGGTGGGTGCAGAGGGCCGTGCCCTTGAGTAAGCCCCCCTGCCCAGGCCCGGGAAAAGCAGTTCCAGGGGCCTAGCCGAGCTCAGACCTGCAGCCCCAAAGCCTTGCAACCGGGGCAGGGCTCGGCCTTGGCGGGGGGGCGGACACGGTCTGCAGCAAGGGCCTGCCCGGAGGGCCTTTCCGCTCCCGGAGAACTAGCAGGTGGAGCTGGGATCCTCCTCCCGACGCTGCTGTGCATCTACCAGCCCCACCTCCACCCCCGGGACCCCGAAGGTACCCGCAGGGCTTGGTGCACTGCACAGTAGGGCGGGCGGGAGCCAGCTGGCAAAGACCCGCTTCCGCCAGCTGTGGCCAGGTGACCGCCTCAGCCAGAATGCCTGGCCTTACGCCGTGCTCCCTGTGGGCGCGCCAAGACGCCCGTGTGTATAAGGGAAGGAGACGGGGGCCTCCCATTGTGTTACTTGAACCCCCTAAGAAGTGGGCGCTGTCCCTAAGGGACCTTCCCGCTTGGGGCCCAGGCCCTGCATCAGTAAGCCAGCAGGAGGGGCCCACGCCTACCGCACCCCAGCCCTGGCCTGCCATGGCTGACACCCCGCGGCTGACCCCCGAGTCCTCCTAAGGCAGCGTCCCAGGTGGCCCCCAGCACACACCCGGAGGAGGCGCAACCCCCGGCCCCGTGTGAACGCCAGGCCACCGGCACAGTGGCCTCAGAGTGGCCCAAGCGTCCAGGGGACAGTGAGAATCTGCGGAAGGGGAACGGCCGCGGGGAGAGTGACGGCGAGGTCCGAGCCCACCCAGCGTCTATGCGGGGACCCGCCGTCGCTGGCAGGTCCGGCTGAGCAGACCCCGGCAGGACGCGCCCCCTGGCTGGGAAAATGCCAGCCCGAGTGATCCAGATTCCGTGGTCGCTGGCTTTTAACCAGACGCGAGGCCCAGCAGCCAAGCAGGGAGGGACGGTCCACGGGGCCGGGCTGGGCCGCCTCTGGGGTGGGCTTGAGCAGCTCGGGGCCGGCGGATCCCCAGGGGCCGACGGTGCAGTGGGGGTCCCAGGAGGGAGCCGCCCCCGGGCGTCTCAGCCCACCCTGCCTCTCATACTTATGACAAACCGAACGTGCTTAATACAAAGGACGAAAACCCGGGCTCGCGCTTAACTTACTCCACTTGTTTGGAAAACGAGGGCAATGAACAGGGTCCATGTCCTGACGCGGGTCCCCCAAGAAGTCCAAGGGCTATTTCCAGTACCTCCAAGACCCTCACAGAGACCGCAGCCCCGCGGGGCCGCCCGCCCGAAAATGCCACCTTGCTCTGCCGGAGCCGCGATCCACACCCCCCCGGGGCGGGAGCCCTGTCCCCGAGGGCGCTCCAGGGCGGCCGCTGCCTCACTCCCCGCTCCACTTCGTACAGCCCCCCGCAGGGCCGGGTGTCATTTGTGGGGCAAACAGAGCCTCTCGCGGCCGGGCCGGGGGCGGCAGGGCACTCACGTTGCTGATCTGCTCCTTGAGGAGGCAGATGACCCTCCGCTGGCCCTTCACCACCTGGATGTGGAGGTAGATCACTGCCCTGCAGGATGGGGAGCCACACGGTCGGGAGGGGCTCCGCGCTGGAGCCCAGGGGCCCGACAGGCTGGGGCCCCCACCCGGGCCGGTCCTCCTGCGGGGCCCGCCTGCCCGCACTCACAGCAGCAGGGCCGACACCAGGTAGACGGGGAAGGTGTTCTCCACCAGGTACCGGTGGACCCAAGGTAGCCAGGAGACCCTGGGGCCCGCCTCCTCCAGATGGCGCACCCACACCTTGCCCGCCTCGTACATGCTGTTCAGGCTCCGGAACGGGCCGCAGGTGCTCGAGGGCTTCACCCTGGGGGAAGAGGGCGAAGGCGACCCCCACGTCACCCCACACTGCAGCCCCCAACCCAGGGGGCACGCCGCCCCAGAGACCGGGCGCCACTCACCGCCACACAGCGAAGCAGAGGAAGACAGCGGCTCCCAGGAAGGAGGGGAAGCAGAGCAAGGAGATGAAGACGGTGCTCATGTGCGAAGCCAGCCAGGGCCGGCGGGGCGCCTGGCAGTTGGCCCTCAGGCTGGTCTGGGGACAAAGGCTGAGATCCGCCACGGCCACAGCTTCGGGGGGGGGGGCCCTGGGCGACACCCCAGGCCGGGATGGGCTCCCCGCCCCCAGGGAGCGGACACTCAGAATGTGAGCCTGTGGGTTGCCACGCCGGTTTACGGAGGGGCAACCGAGGCGCATGAGGGGCGGCCTGTCCACTGTCCCTCGGATACGGAGACCTGATGGGCACTGCCACCTCTGATGGCCGTGCCCGGTGCTCCAGGAATGTCCTCTCCAGCGGGCGCCCGCGGACACCGTCCCGCCACTCAGACGAGGAAACGGGGCCAGAGGGAGAGGCTGGTTCTCCAGCGCCGAGCGCAACCCAACCCAAGGACAGAGGAGCGGGGGGCCCTTCCCTCGGCCCAGGAGGGGCCTGTGGCTCCGAGCAGCTCCCAGCCGCCGGCCCTGCTCTGGCCGGCACCTCCGGGCACCCAGCAATGACCACGGACCCCGACGCGACGCTGCCCAGCCAGGAAAGGCAGTGACGCTGGGGGGACGGCAGTCAGGGGAGGACGGGAGGGTCCCGTGGCCCAGCCTGGCTCAGGCTCCCGAGGCCCTGCCGCCCTCCCGGGCACCAGCGGGCACCCTTACCTTCTTGACATAGAAGATGAGCAGCAGCTTGACGATCTGGATGGCAGGGAGGAGAGGAGAGAAGAGGACCCCCAGCCTGGGGAGGCAGAGGCTGGGATCACGACCCCTGTGCTGCACCCCACAGTGACAGCAGCCGGGCTCGGGGTCACGAGATGCCCCACCCCAAGGCCAGGCTGGGGGAGGGCACAGCAAGAGGGGCCGCACGCTGCGCGTCCTGAGAGGCGAGGGGTCAGGGCCCACGTCACTGCGGAACCCCCAAGCCGGGGCCTTGCTGCAGGCCTAAGGGGGAAAGGGGCTCAGCGTTCCGGGGGCAGGGGGGGTCGGCAACGGCAGGCGAGCAGAAGACGCTTACCAGGTCAGGGTCTGCCCATAAATCAGCTCCAGAACGTTCCCGGCAATGTCGAACTCCGGTTTCTCCCTCCTCTTAAGCTGCTTCTCAGAGATGAGCCTGGGGCAGAGGAGCCCCCGAGGGTCACTTGGGGGGGGCCAATCCCGGAGACCGATCCCCAGCAGGCCGGCCAGTGACCCTCCCCTCAGGCGCTGGCGGATGTCAGGGGACAAGGCAGGTGAGGTCCTCCACCTGACGGGCTCGGGGCTACAGCTGACTTCCTCTCCGTCTTTTCTCTCTTTTTTTTTTTAAGTAATCTCTCCGGCCGACGTGGGGCTCGAACTCAGGACCCTGAGATCCAGAGTTACACGCACCCCCCACGGAGCCAGGCGCCCCGTCTCGGTCTTTTTTCTACGCCCGGGTGTAAACATGCACAACAGGCGCAGACGTTTTACGGACTGTTAAACGTCCCGTTTTTAAATCACTATTAATCTCCTGGGTCCCGGAAAAAAAACCACAAACGAGAAAATAAAAGCAGTAGCAACACCGGAGCCCAGCAACCTCCCGCAAATGTCCCTCCGTCCCTCCCTCCTTCCGTCTTCCCTGGACAACACTGAGATTAGACATCATTTGGGAAACTCCCTTCCATCTAAACGCGCGTTACATCCTGACTTGGGGTTTGCTCGCTCGGCCGATCTTCCACAGAAAAGGCGGGCGGGGGCGGGGCGACGGCCGCCACCTCTCGCGGGTGAGGATGCTCGGAGCCCTCCTGAGGGCAGGGGCGAGGCGGGCGGGCGGGGAGGGCAGCCCAGGTGCCCAGGGGGCGCGCGCAGGGCCCGGGGCCTCACCTCCACACCAGCTCCCCGAACAGCGTGTCCAGCAGCACGAAGATGAAGTCCAGCACCATGAGCCGATACAGCTCCTGGCCCACAAAGTTCTCCCAGCACTGAAACAGAGCGGGCCTCAGCCCCCGGGCCCCTGCTGCCCCCGCCACCCTGCCCACCCCAGCAGCCCACCCAGGGGCCCTCCCACCGCCCCAGGGCCACCCAGGGCCACCCTCACCTGGTCCTTCAGGGTGCCCACCCTGCGGCCCAGCCAGTGGTAGCAAAGAATGCCCAGGATGACCATCTTGAGGATGAGGTTCCTGTAGAGGACAGGGAGGCGGGGAGTGCTGAGAGGGGGGGACCGGGGTGGGGGGGCAGGGGCCCCGCCCCGGGCAGCCTCCACCTGCCCCGCCTGGCCACACACCTGCAGACGGCCACGTACACCTCCAGCACCGGCGAGTCGTGCCGCTCCAGGGCCGCCAGGCAGCGGAACAGGTAGGGGGCCCCCAGGTTGAGGAGGCAGACCACCACGGGCAGGGCCAGCAGCGCCCCCTCCTGCTCAACAGACACCGGGCTCTGCGGGAGGAGGGCCGGCGGCGGTCAAGGCAGGTGCCCCGGTTGTGGGGGGGCGGCCGGGAGGGGCCCCCGGCGTGGAAGGAGGGGGCCAAACTGCCTGGCAGCACCTCCCCCCTCCCCAAGACACGCCCACCCCGGGCCTCCGCTTCAAGCCACACAGGAAGGGGGTGGGGACACGGGTGTCAGAAAGAGAAACCCAAAAGGCAGGGGGAGCCAGAGACGGGCGCCGCCCGGGAGAGAGGAGGCCGAGGGCGGGGGGCAGGCACCGGGGGCCCGTCCGAATTCAGCAGGGGTCTGACCCTGTGGCCAGGGCTCCAGGGACGGTCCTCTCTCTGCCCGCACCTTGATCATGAGCTCGGAGAAGGCGTAGACGGCCACGGTGCAGCCCAGCGTGGTCCCCAGGGACAGCAGCCACACGAGCCCCCGCACGGCCACCCGCCTCAGCCGCCCGCACGCACTCTGGGAGCCCCGCCGTCGCTGCCACTCGGCTAACAGCTCCTGTGGGCAACGAGCCCGTCACGAACCCCGCACAACCGCGCAGAGACACACACGGGACCCGCCGGGTGGACAGCTGGGGGAGCCTGGAGGGACCCAGGGGTCGCCTCCCTCCCACCCCCAGTGCTACCACCTGCCACTCCCCCTGTCCCCAGGCACAAAAGAGAACACGGGGCAGGGTCTCAAGGCTGCGCCCTGCCCTCCATCCCCGCCAGCCCCCAGTTGGTCACCCTGCTCCCACCTCGGGCTCACGCTGCACCCTGAGGCCTGCCTCCCTCCCTCCCCAGCCCTGCCTCCTGAGCCCCGCTCCCTGCCTTGGAGGTGGGCGGGCCCCCAGCTGCCCAGAAGCCCTAAGGCTCGAAGGACACCTGGCCGGCCATGGGAGCTCCCTGAGGCCAATGAAGGCCCATCAGCCAGGTCAAAGCTAAGAGCACCCCAGAAAAGCAGAGAACAGCGCACAAGGCCCGGCCTGGCCCCCGGCCTTGGGTAAGGGACTGAACCTCAGGTCGGTGTGCTCACGGGCAGCACGGGCAGCTAACAGTCCCTGCCCTGGGCTACCGTGGCAAGCCAGGGTGCGTGCCGGCGGGAGCCCTGGGGTCTCTGCCCACGGTGCCCCTGGCCGAGGGCCCCGAGAGCAGCTAAGCCCCTTGCATCGGAGCGTCGGCCCGCGGGTTCTCCAGCCTGCGGCTAAGGACCGGAACTGACACACTGAGCCCCCCAGGATGGAGGACAGGCCAACAGCAAGGACCCACCCTGAGCACGCACGCACACCGAAACGTGCTGTGAGCAGAGGGTTCTATTAACGGGCTCCTGCGTGTTCGAGGGCCCTGGACACTAACCCTGCCAATGGGTGAGAGGCAGCCCCAAATGGGTGCCCCATACAGAAGAAAACTCCAGGACGATTCCCAGGGCTACCTCCTGTCCCTGGATTCGGGGCGACAGGCCAAGACCCCCCACCCCGTGCCCCACGCACAGCTCTGGCCACGTGGGCCTAAGTGGACATGGGCCGGGTCTGTGGGAGCCGAGATGAAGTCAGGGCCCCCGAGCGGCTCACCTTCAGATGGGTTCGGATGTTGTCATGCTGGAGGCGGGAGGCCCGTCTCTGGGTCACCTTGTGGTCCCAGGAGCAGAAAACGGTGACGGCATGAACCCCTGAGGTGCTGCCCACCCGGTAACTCTCCCCGAAAGAGTGGGACATGCTGGGAGAAGCAGAGCCAGGCAGAGAGGTGACGAGGGGCACAGAGGCCAGGGAGAAGGCAGTCAGGACGCTCCCCACAGCCAAAACCTGCCACTCACTCTGAGGAGCCCTCTGGGCGCTAGATGGGCCTCCCGCCGACCCCCCTGCCCCTCTTCCAGCCCTGCGCTCTGGGCCTCCTGCCGCAGGCTGCTGGCCACCCTACATCAACCCTGTCTGATTCGGTGTCCACTGAATGCGGCTAGCAGAGCGGCGGGGCTCCGTGACCCACTGACGTGGCTGGCCGCCTCCCACACAGACATCGCCGCAGAATATGCCAACTTACCTCAGGCCTTTTGCACGGCCTATCCCAAGAGCCGAAACACCTTCCTCTGCTTCTCCCCTGCCCACGCGTATTCAACCTCCCTGTCTGACATGAGCACCTCCTCTAGACAGAAGCCAGCCTGACTCCTCTAGTGCCCCAGCGCACCCCGGCAAGCACTGCTGGGGCTCTGGGTCTTCCCAGCCTCCTCACTGGTCTGTCTTCTCCCCTAGACAGCAAGTTCCTCGAGGACAGGCCCCATGCTTATTTACCCTCCTGCCCTGAGCTGAGCACAGCCAATGTCTGGAGTGGGGAGGGGGATGAATGGTTGAGTGGGTGGAAGGAAGGAAAGAAGGAAAGAAGGAAGGAAGGGGGCGCCTGGGTGGCTCAGTTGGTTAAGCGACTGCCTGCAGCTCAGGTCATGATCCTGGAGTCCCAGGATCGAGTCCCGCATCGGGCTCCCTCCTCAGCAGGGAGTCTGCTTCTCCCTCTCCCGCTTCCCCCCTCTTGTGCTCTCTCTCTCTCTCTCAAATAAATAAATAAAATCTTAAAAAAATAAATATAAAAAAAGAAGGAAGGAAGGAAGGGCAAATGGATGGATGGATGGGGGATAAAAGGAAGGAAGGGTAGATGCATGGATGGAAGGATTTAAGGAAGGAAGAGTAGATGGATGGATGAAGGAAAGAAGGGTGGATGGAGGGATGTATGGAAGGAAGGGTAGATGGAAGGATGCATGGATGGATGGTGGATGGATGGATGGATGGAAGGATGGATGGATGGAAGGATTTAAGGAAGGAAGAGTGGATGGATAGATGGATGGA
>NC_138383.1:3466596-3588634 GCF_054177405.1 Leptonychotes weddellii | reverse complement strand
GGATGGATGGATGGATGGATGGAAGGATGGAACGGTGGATGGATGGATGGAAGGATGGATGGAAGGGTGGATGGATGGATGGATGGAAGGATGGAAGGATGGATGGATGGACAGATGGAAGGACGGATGGACGGGTGGAAGGATGGATGGATGGACGGATGGATGGAAGGATGGATGGATGGATGGAAGGATGGAAGGGTGGATGGAATGATGGATGGATGGAAGGGTGGGGGGATAGACAGGAGGAAGATCCGTAATGACTAGATGAGGAGATGATCAGTAGTACTCAGAGCCAAGGTCATAAGGTGGAGGGCTGTTACCTGTACACCAGGGTGATGCAGGTGATAAAGAAGGCTAGGCCCACAGTGAAGAGGTAGGCCAAGGGCATGCTGTAGGGCAGGCTGTCGGCCTCGCGGCTGCACTGACCACCCCCCGAGGGGGGCACACACGGCTGGCTCACTGTGCTGTTACTGTAGTAGCCGTAATACAGGACAGTGTGGGTGAAGCGGCCCTGCAGGGAGGAGGCCCCGTGCAGTCAGGGACTCTCCGCCTTCCCATCCCTGACTCAGCCTTGGGCTTCACGAGGCAGAGGGAGGGCACCCACGGGGGCAGGGCGAGGAGAAGGGCAGGGCAGGGGCAGAGAGGAGAGCACAGAGGTAGACAGAGGGCCACAGCCATCCCGGGGCTCCCCGGCCCCCCTGGACTCAGGGCAGGACGGGTATCAAGAAGAGGCTGGCTATAGCCCCCCGGGGAGTCCCGGCACAGACAGGGGCGGGGGCTCCCCGGGGGAAGCCATGCCAAGTGGGCAGAAGGCAGGGCGCCCGCCTGCAGATGCCCCCGGCCCCCCCACGGCTCCCTCGCCCTGAGGGAGCCCTCACCCCGCCGGTGAGCAGCTCCAGGCCCGTGAAGCTGGGGACAGAGCCCGGGGGCGCTGGCGGCGGGAAGGCCGCCTGCACGCCCACGATGAAGGCCAGCAGCGGCAGCAGCAGGAGGGCGTTGAAGGCCAGCAGGGTCTTGAGGAAGAGGAAGTAGGAGAGCACGCTGGAGCCGAACTGGCCTCCAATCTGCTTCAGGGCGTAGTGCCACGGCCTCAGGGCGTGCAGACCCCCGAGCAGCCCGAGCCCCAGGTTGTGCAGGGCCTGTGGGCACAGAGGCAGGAAGGGAAGGGGCCCGCCCTGATCTCCCCTGATCTCGCGTGGGGGCGGGGGGGGGTGCAGGGGAGGCCAGGCTTGGAGGTGCGGGGGCAGTGGAGGGCGCTGCGGAGGGGAGGGCGGGTCTGAAGGCTGCGAGACCCCACACACAGGACAGGCACAGAAGAAAGGGGGGGCCACCCCACCCCCGCCCGGCCGCCCTGGGCGCATCCCAGACAGGAGGGTCCTACCAGGACGCAGGCATCTCGGAGCCGGCCACAGCAGGGGAAGAGCCCATGCGGGCCCTGCCGGCCCCTCTGCTTCTCCGTCGGGGTCTGGGTCTCCTCTCTGGGGGCATAGGCCGCATCAGGGTGGGACCAGGGATGTACCCGACTCCCCCCTGGGAGCCACCTGCGGCATGCTCAGGGCCCTTCTCACCGACCGCCCAGCCCCAAGGAAGTGGGTCTCGAGACGGCCCGAGGCCGACGGGCACTGACCGCAGGCAGCGTTTCTCGGCCAGGCCCAAGGGCATTCCCCGGAGCATGTGGTTCCGCTGGGCCACCGGCAGGCCCTCCAGCTCCTTCACCAGGAGGAAGCGCTTCTCTACAGAGGATGGGGCTCTGTCAGTTCCCCGCCACACCCTTCCCTTCCTCCCTCCCTCACTCCTGCACCTGTGCCCATGACCCTGGACAAACCTGTCTGCCCCTGCCGGCCACCCCAACGCAGACCTCTGCCCACCCTCCCAGGTCTGGACGGCTGCTCTCTGCCCGTACCATCCAAGCCAGACCCCGCCGTGCCCGCCGGTCTTGCTCCACTAGCTGTCTTCACTACCCTCCTCAGCCTATGAGCCCGGTGCCCCTCCTCCTGCACCCTAACTCTCCTCCTGGGTCCCCTCAAGCATCTTGTTCTGACCCCCAATGCACCTGAGCCTCACCCGCCCCCCTGCTCAGCAGTGATGAGGTCCCAACCCCATCCCCTAGCACTTCCCACTATGCTCTTGTGGGGTGATGGGGGGGCCTGTAGATCCACCCCTCTCTCTTTCCCACCTTCGCTACCAGCCTGGGAGGGGGCACCACTTCAACCCCAAGTGACAGACAAGGGGACACCTGGCCAGGCCTGCAAAGCGAAGCTGGCAAGCTGCCCAGAGCCCGCTCCTCCCTGCCCTGTCCATCCCCTATCACAGGGCCTCCACTAAACTGGGGAGGACACAGACAGGACCCCTGCACAGTGCCTGAGCTCCAGGCACCTGAACGCCACAGTTTACCTGGTTGGAGACCGACCCGTGACACTGGCTCTGCTATGAACACTGTCCCTTGCCCTCTAGCACCTCCACACCCACCTCCCACCTCAGGGCCTTTGCACGTGCCCCTCTGTTCTAGTGTCACTTCCTCCAGGAAGCTTCCCTGGATCCCTGTCCTGCCACGTGCCTTTCCTCAGTCTCCCTCGTCTGAGCTTGAATGTGCTCTTCCATTTGGTTGGTTCCCATCTGTTTCACTGGGCAGAAAACAAGCTTCAGGAGAGCTGGACCTGGTCCGCTCACCACCATCCCAGCCCAAAGCTGGGACCAGCATGTGCAACACGAGTGCTCAGCGCGGGACGTTTCAGGGGCGCTGCCTGATATGGGCCAAACCCTTCACGGCCCAGCCGGCCCCCGCTGCTCTGCGCCCCCCCCCAGTCTGGCCGGCCTGAGCTCCTCCCCACCGAGGAGGCCGCAGGGCCCACTGGCTCACCCTCCTCCTGCAGGGCCGCGGGGTCCAGCTCCAGGTCGTAGAGGCGGAGGCTGGGCCGCGCCGAGCGCCCCACGCCCTTGAGCTCCGGCCGGCTGACCCTGCGCCGCAGCCGCACCGAGCGGTTGTAGTACTGGCAGATGACAGCACCGCGGCTCCGGCCTAGGGGGGGGCGGTCAGGGGCAGCCCGGGCCGTGCCTCCCTGCCCCCGCCCCTCCCAGGGCCCACGGGGTCCCTTTACAAGAGGCCTCAGGCACCACTGGGTTCCCAAGCGCCTATTTTTATCCCTGTGACTCTGGAGTCGTTTTTGGAACCCAGCGAGGCGCATGGGGCTGTGCCGGGCGTCCCGGCAGCGGGCGGCAGGCTGGGGGGCGACGGGCCCGGCCCCGCGCTGCACAGACCCCCGTCTGAAACCCCCGCCGCCCAGGCGAGGCTAGAGGAGCTCACTCACCGATAGTGCGACTGGGCATGCTGGCCAAGACGCGGAGCGTGGCTGCGCTGTGCGCAAGCGCATCCTCGGGCCCCGGCAGGGCGTGCTGGCCACAGCCTAGGAAGCAGAAAGACTCGTCCGGGCGTCCTGGAGACACGGCTGGCCAGCCAGCTCCCCCACCCAATCCCCACCCCAGGCCTGCAGTGGGCAGCGAAGGCTCAGTGCCCCGCCCACAGCATCAGGGAGGGCTCACCTGAGGTCTTCGGGCCTCCAGCCCCCGGCTCCCTCTGCTGCAGCTCCAGACCCTCCTCAGCCACCCACTGGCTCTGCTCCTGGATGAGCTGGTGGAAGGAGTCATGGACTTCATTCTCATCATAGGGGCTGGGCTCCTGGCTGCTGGGATGAGAGGGGGGCGGGAGCTCAGGATTCGGCTGACCCAGCCCTGCCCCAGCAGGGACCCCTTCCATAGGCCCTGGTCCAGGTGGCCTCTCCCAGGAAGGGGGCGGAGGGGGGGGGGAGGGGAACGTCTCTGCCCTCCGGCCTCCCCAGCCCCAGCGCACTTACCTGTGCTCCTCTGGGGTCTCGGGAACATTGAGGACAAAGTTCAGCGGCTGGGCCATGTCTGTGACCCACGCCCAGCCGGTCTGCAAACCTAGAGCAGCTCAGAGCCCCGGCGCAGCCTCCAAAGCCTCCCGCTGCCCATCTGATGAGACAGGGAGTGGTGTACCAAGGTTGGCCCTCGGTGCCTGGTGCCCCGCCAAACTACCCACTCCCTGGGGGCCGTGGGGGGTGCCCACAGCCTAGGCCGCCTGAGCCCCTGCCTGCCCTCATCCACTGCCAAACACGTGGTCAGGTTAGTGACCCCAAATAAGCCTCATGCCAGAATGGACCAAGAGGGAGTCCCTTCCACTGCTTGAGGGAGAGCGGCAGGAAGAAGGGGCTTCTGAGCAGTCCCCATCGGTTTCCTCTATGGCGCCAGTCCCTGGGAAGGCGGAAGGGGGTGCGTGTCTGTGGGCACAGCCCCAGGTATCCACCGCCCTCCTGGTGAAGAAGTTCAGGGCAAGCTCCCAGACCTTCCTGTGCCGGCCCTGTAACCCCAGAGCACTTCCTCTCACAGGAAGCCCCTCCCACGGCTAGCCCCTCCCACAGCTAGCCCCCCCCCCACGGGGGGCGGGGCTCCTCCAGCGGACCGCCACCCAATGCTGCTGGCCCTCACCTCCCCAAACAGGGATCACTGCCCTCCACACTGGGCTGGGCTGGGGCGCTGCAAGGTCACCAGTTCTCAGGAGACCAACTCCCCTGCATTCCATCACCCCAGGGGCGGGCCAGGGCAGCTGGCTGGGGGAAGGGAGCCTGGGCGTTAAACAGGCCGCCTTTGTGCAGCCTTTGTCCAGGCAGAGGGCTCTGCCATCGTCTGGGACAACTGGAACCAGGGCAGCCTTGTCTGGGCTCTTCACCCTGTGGGAGTGGCCCAGGGCCCAGCCCTGCGTCTGCCCTGTCTTCGGTCTTCCTCCACCCTGTTGTCCCCCTGGGGGGATCTCAGCATTCAGAAAAGTTGGCTCTGCTCAAGGGGGCCTCCTGGGGCAAGGCTAGGATGCCCAGTGTCCTCACTTAGGGGCATGCAGGACGTCCAGTCTCTGAACCCAGGCCCCACACCATCCAAGTCCCTTCCGCTCCCTCCAGCAGGGGCGGGGGAAAGGGGGGACCAGCAGAGAGATGATGGGTCGGTTGAATCGGGAAAAGAGCTGGAGGTGAAGCTGATGATGTGCCCCCCAATCCTGTCCCTAGAGCTAGAATCCCTTCCTCCGCAGACCCTCAAGCCTCTCCCACACACCCCTTTGGGGGGCGGGGGGAGGTAGTGGGGAGGTGGGAGCTGTTCAGAGGCTTGGAATCCGGCAGCCTGCCTAGGGGTAGGGGCTCACCTGGGCTCACCCAGGCACTGCCTACGACTTCTGCCCAGCTGACACCCAGCGCCCGGACAGCCGACCCCAGGCCGGGGCAGGTCCGGCAGAGTTTCCGGGGCACACCATTCCTGAGCCCTGAGCCAGGTGGGGAGGGGCAGGGTGGGGCGCGTCTCCAGGAACCCCACCCCGGCCGGCAGCGAGTCCTCTGGGAGCCGCAGCTGCCCGGGAAGGGCCGCAGCCCAGCCGCGGAGCCCAGGGGCGGCAGCAGGGCCGGGCGCCCCTCGACCCCTCTCCGCGCCAGCCTCCCGCTCCCCCGCCCCGGGCCAGTGGTACCGGCCCGCGCGACCCGGCCGGGCCCCGGGGCGTCACCACTGCCCTCTCCGCTGGGGCGGTCGGCCGGGAGGCGTCAGGCCTTTGGCGCGGGAACTCCCCGCCCCGTGGCCCCGGGGGCCCCAGGGAATGGGGAGCGGGTGAGGCGGCCGCCGCAGGGGAAGTGGCTGGGCCGGGGGGACCCGGGCACCGCCCCCAAGCCCAGGGCCGCGGCTCCGCCCGGACCGGCACCCCGATCCCCGCCGCTTACCTGGGAGGCGCGGGGGAGGAGGGGCCCTGCGCGCCCGCCAGTCGCTCACCTGTCCCCGGAACCGCGGTCCGGGCTCCACCACCTGGGGGCAGGGGCGCGGGGTCAGGGGGAGGGAATGACGGGGGGAGGGCCCAGGGGGCGACCTGGGACCGCCGCAGGACTGACGGGGCCCGAGGGAGCTGCGCCGCCCAGCCCCCGCCCACGTGGTGGCGGGCCTCCGGCGTCACGTGACCCGGCGCGCCCCGCGCCCTCGGGCGACCTTGCCCTCTCCCTGCCGACTTCCGACCCCGTCTCCACCTCACCCCGCCGTCTGAGCTGGGTGCGGACGGCCGAGCGTCTGGGTCTACTCCAGTCTCAGTCTGAGTCCAGTGTGTCAGTGGGACTCAGTTTCCCCAAGTTTCAAATGGGGACAATAATTCCCCACCCGCCCATTTCCCAGGGCAATTATCAAAATAACACGCTGCTGCAAAGCCCCACTGATACAGCGCCTTTCGACACTGGATTGGGTAACCCTTTCCTCCACACAACCTCCTGCTGACAAACGACTTCCCAAGCAGGCTCAGGACCCGGGTTATCACCCCCCTCTGGTCCGGGTGTGGTTTCTGTCACCGGTCAGACCACAGTTCTGGCGCACTTCCTGTGTGCTAGGTGGGGAGGAGGGGCAAGCCCCAGGAAAGCCTGACACTGTGACTGTCCCCTCTGCTGGTTTCTTAGTTACTCCCATAAGCCAGGGAGGTGGACACCTACTCCCTGCTTCACAGATGAGCAAACAGGTGGTGACGTTCATCAGCCCCTTGGGGTGTCCTCTGCCAGGGCTTGAGTCTGGTCCACCCCGGAGCTCCACGAGAAACCTGACTTTAAGAAAGCCTGGCAGGTCAGAGGGGAGGCTCCCAGAGATTGGAATGAGAATGGGTGGGATTTGGACAGTGTGTGTGTGGGGGGGGGGACCGTCCAGGTGGGGGGAAGCCTTGAGAGGCAGGCAGGGTGGAGGGCAGAAAGGAAGGAGAGAGCCCTCCTGGAGGGGAGAACAGGTGGGCAAAGCCAGGATTCCCAAATGAAAAGATGTAATGCAAGTGGTAAAGGGGTCTGCAGACCTGAAGTTGGACAAAGTTGGAGGGGTCAGCGTTGGGGCTTTTTTTGCAGCTGTCAGTGGGGTCCTCAGATGGGTTACTTCGGGCTGGATCTTGGCACAAGGCACCTCCGCATGAAGACGGGGCCTGCCCAGCCCTTGCCTCTCCCCACACTGATGCCCCTCCCTGCACACCCTGCTCCAGCCATGTGGTACTCGCATGACCCTGGCCCAACTTGCAGGTCACCTCCTGTGGGAAGCCTTCCTGGATTGAACCCTGTTGGAGCCCTTGCCACTTCCTGTTGACATATTCTTTTGCTGGTCTGTTCACCCTGCCCCCACTCTCTGAGCCCACTGTGTGTTGGGCACCAGCACCCAGCTTGGAGCCTGGCATAAAGGAGGGGCTTGGAAAATGAGGGGATCCAGGCAGGGATGCAGAGAAGCTACCAGAACTCAGCTGGATGGACTGGGCCCTGAAGGAGGTGGAGAGGGAGCAAGGAGGAAAGGGGATCCCAGGAGAGAGAAACGGCCAAGATGGCTCTGAAACATCTTGCCTAGCAGGAACGAACGGCACGGATTCCTGAGCCCTTACTGTAGGCCAGTGACCCAGGCGGGAAGCTGAGGATTAACGCCAAAGGCTTCTGGAAACCGAGCAGCCCGAAGTGATGGGGCCCACCCATTCTGTCACTATCTCACTCTCCCCCGGGGACAATCTGCCACGGGCAGATAAGCGGCCAGGCCCCAGCTCGGGCTCCGCAGGCGTAAAGGGACCGAGCACGCAGGAGCGGCGGGGACGGACGGGCGGGACACCCCCCACCCCCACCTCCTACCCCCTGGACGACCCCGACCCCGCGGGCCCCACCTGCCCGCCTGCCCCGAGCGCCGCAGGAAGTGGGGGCCCCAGTGAAAGCGAAGGAAGCTGTCGAGGTGGGGGCGAGAAGTGCAGGGGGGAGGAGATGGCGGGAGAGCTGGGGTTCCTGTCATGTGACCCCTCCCCCGGCTCCCTCACAGTCCCGCCCGACGTGGCGGGAGCCGGTCCAACGAGGGGGCTCCTCCGGGGACTTGGTCCCTTGTCCCCAGGTGAGCTGGGTGCAGAGTGGGGGGAAGAGGCAGAGCACGAGGGGGTGAAAGAGAGAACCGAGGGGGTGGGGCTGCTGAGGGATGGGGGTTATGGCCGCCGCGCTAGGGTCCCCTCCCCAAGTCTGGGGGCTGTAGCCACGCCTCCGCATCTGCGGTTCCCCGGGGGGCGGGGCAGACCCAGTCCTGGGGGCTGGACCCCAGGTAGCAGGCGCAAGGGGGTCCCAGCACATCCAAATCCCGCAGGATATGGATTCTAGGAACTGTCAGGGTTTGGGACAGGGGCCTGTTCCCACTGGGAGAAGTAGCAAGGGGAGAAGAGCTGGAATTGTCTTGCCGAGGGGTGACCCCGAAGGCCTTTGGCCACAGGCAGCAGGTGTGACTGGGGTGCAGCAGCTTTGGACCCCATCGCACTTATCTGTGGCCACACCTGGCTTTGTCTTTGTCTGGGACAGTCCCATCTTTCCATGCCCTTTGGACCTTTCTCCCCATTGACAAACAGGGAAACTGAGGCCTCTGGCAGTGTGTTGCTTTGAGATGTGGACGGGGACCCCGTCCAGATCTGCTCCAACTGAATTCTCTCTCTTCATCTCTGGCTGTGCCAGGGCCAAGAGCCTGAAGCTCACCCAGCAGGCACCCCACGTCCCTTCTAGGAGGTGGGGGATTGTAGCCCAGCGCCCCCAACCCCAACCCCATGGCAGAGATGCTGAGGCAGTGGTCAGTGCAGTCCGGCCAGGCCCTCGTGGAGCCAGAACCTGAGCCAGGGGCCGAGGAGCTATGGGAGCAGGAGATGGAGCGGCTGTGGTCCTCCCAGGCCCTGGTGCGGGAGCTGCCCTATGCCATGGTGGACAAGCGCCTCATCCGGTGGGTTCCCCAGGGCGGGACACGGTGGGGGCCAGATGGTGGGGGTGGGTGGAGCACCGACAGGATGCACCTGTTGGATGCGGGTGGAAGTCACCCGCAGTGGGAAGGCTCCTCTGGCCCTTGGCATTGCTCTGCCTGGCCTGGTGGGCACAGTGGGTGACTCAAGGCCGCCCCCGTCACCACCCCATCCCAGGCAGCTGCGGGAGCCCGAGGGGGTGAAGACCTCTTGCTGGCAGCGATGGCGGAGCAGGCGGCAGACTGCGGGACGGCGCCTAGGGGAGGCGGCGCAGCGGCTGGCCCGGGGCTTTGGGCTCTGGGAAGGGGCTCTCTACGAGATAGGGGGTAGGACCCGCACCCCCACCTCCCCCCTCCCCTCTCTGGAGTCTCAATGTCCGGTTTAGAAACCCGAGGCCACCATCCCGCTTGCCATTGTCCCTTGCGTCCCCACCAAACAACCCCCCCACCACCAAACAACGCCCCCCATCCTTTCACGCCCCCGTTTGGCCCAGAGCCGGGGCGCAAAACTAGGCAGATGACAGCACCCCCTGGTGGCTCTCAGAGGTACTGCTAGGGGAGCCTCCAGGACTCGGCCATTGATCCGAGGTCCAGGCAGGCCTGGTCACCCCCACCCTGCTAGGTTGGTCGCCCTCGGATTCTCAGCTGCGCTCCTGGCTTGGTGCGGCTCTGAAGGACCTGCTGCTCTCCTCATAGGCCTCTTTGGCACCGGAATCCAGTCCTACTTCACCTTCCTTCGCTTCCTGCTGCTGCTCAACCTTCTGACCCTGCTTCTCACTGCCGGCTTCGTCCTGCTGCCCCTGGTCTGGCTCCGCCCCCCCGACACAGGCCCCTCCCTTAACTTCAGTGAGTGCCCAGCCCACCAAGGGAATAAAGTCCTGGAGCGCGCACCTGCACCCTGAGGACCCTGAGGGGCTGGTCCAGGGCTCAGAATGTTGGGACAGCCCTGACCCTCTGTGTCCCAATCCTGGGCATCGTCCTGCTTGGGTCCACCCCGGGTACTCTCCCTGACCGTGCCTTGTGCATGCCTGACACCTCTTCAGGGCCCTGCTCAGACCGCCCCAGGATGGGGGGGGGGTGCTATGGAGTAGATAGGGACAGAGCCTCACCAATGCCTTGGGGTCCCTTCCCTACTGGTCCCCTCTCCCTCCCGACAGCCCTCCAGTGCCCTGGTAGCCTCCAGCCCCAGACTGGTGTTCCCAGATTCCACAATCAACTTTGGAATGTTTTAACCGGCAGGGTAAGTGGGCTCCGTCTTGGCTCTGCACCAGGAGGGCTGGAGGACCTGGAGAACTGGCCCCAGGGGACCGCAGTCTCAGAGGACCCCCATCCCTCCAAAGACATTTTGGCTTTGAGGGGAACAGTTTTACATAAACGGGCTGGCAGGGACAGTGGTGGGGTCAGAGAGAGGTTGAGGCCAGTATGCACAGCCCAGGGCCATGGTCATCTGTGCATGGCCCTCAGGACCCAGCTGGGGTGGGGGTGCAAAGGACAGAGGGGAAAAGTGTCAGGGCCTGTGGGATAAGCACCACCCCACCCTCATCTCTGGAAGCCACTGAGTGGTTGCCATGCAAACTCCTGTATTCCAGTCCTGTCTCTTCCTCAAAGCTGTGCGGCCTTGGGCAAGTTGCTAACTGCTCTGGGACTGTGACAGGGGGATGCTCTCCCTCCCTCCCTGATGAGGATTCTGTGAGAGTTAGAGAGTGAAGACATGGGAAGCACTTAGCACACAGCCCGCATGACCCGGTTATTATCGTCCACATCCCCAGGCCTTCACCAACACCTACCTCTTCTATGGCGCCTACCGGGCGGGGCCCGAGAGCAGCTCGGCGTACAGCATCCGCCTGGCCTACCTCCTGAGCCCCCTGGCCTGCCTGCTGCTCTGCTTCTCTGGGATTCTGCAGCGGTGAGAGCGGAGCGCCTGGTCACCCCTCCCTTGGCGTGGCACCCCCAAAGTAGCAGGAGGGCCCTGGCCTCTGTTCAGGCAGGCTCATCAGTGGTTTCAGGGCCTGGATGGTGTGTCCCCAGCTGCAGGGCTCAGGGACACCGCCCCTGTACCCCCACTCCTGACCCAAGCGTGCACCCGGGGCCATCAGGGACTTCCCACCCCAGACCGGAGCCAAGGCGGAGGCCCCTCCCCCATGGGCCCCGGCCTCCTACTCCCTCCAGGATGGTGAAGGGGCTGCCACAGAGGCTGTTTCTGGGCCAAGACTACAAGTCACCCGTCAGTGTCAAAGTGTTCTCCTCCTGGGACTTCTGTATCCGGGGACAGGAAGCAGCCACCATCAAGAAGCATGAGATCAGCAACGAGTTCAAGGTGTGTGCGAGGGTCCGGTGTGTGCACGTGGATGCGTGGACGAGCATGTGTGACTATGCGTGTGAGTGGGTGTGGTTTGGGAGTGTGCGCGCACCTGCCCCAGGGTCACACCAGCCTTGCCTGGATCCTGGCAGCCTGTCTCCCCACGAACACTGACCTGGACCTGGCCACCCCCTACCCCCCCTCCACGCAGCACCCTGCCGGCCAGGGCCGGCCCTGACCGTCTGTGTCCCCACCCCCGTGACAGGTGGAGCTGGAGGAAAGGCGTCGGCTGCTGCTGGTGCAGCAGGAGACCCGGACCCAGAGGGCCTGCCACCTGCTCACCTACCTGCGGGTCAATGTCCTCATCGGGCTCCTGGTGGCTGGAGCCATCAGTGCCATCTTCTGGGCCACCAAGTACTCGCAGGACAACAAAGAGGTGCCAGGCCACGGACATGCATTCATTTGATCCTGGCCAGAACTCTGGCAGGAGACAGGATGGTCCCACTTGGCAGATGAGCAAGCTGAGGCTCAGAGAGGTTGACGCAATTTGCCTAAGGTCATGATCGGCCAGGCCGCCTCTACCTGTGATATCCCCCAACTGCCATGCTGCCTCTGGAATAGTCCGTGGGCTTCCTGATGGCAGGCCTGCACCAGGGGGACACTTGAGGGGGCTATAGGGCATGAGGGTGCTGCTGGGGGCCCTCCAGCCCCGGGATACCCCCTTACCTGCTTTTCCCCTACAGGAGTCCCTGTTTGTGCTGCTGCAGTACCTGCCCCCTGGGGTCATCGCCCTGGTCAACTTTCTGGGGCCCCTGCTCTTTGTTTTCCTCATCCAGCTGGAGAACTACCCTCCCAACACGGAGGTCAACCTCGCCCTCATCTGGTGAGTGCCACCATTGGGGGTGATGGGTGGGACAGCATGTGGAGGGTCGGGTAAGGAGGGTGCTGTGTGCTGCTGTCCATCTGGGCCATTACCAGGTACCAGGGCGCCTGAGCAAGGGAGGGCATGCAGGAACTTCCAGAAAACACCATCTCAGGAGCCTCCATCTAAGGTTTTCCGGTACCTTCCATCCAAAGCCAGCCAGCAGCCCGCGCCACGCACCAGCCATTCAGAGGGGCCAGTGACAAAACAGCCAGAGGGGGTTGGGAGCCAGCTCCGCACACAGGGAAACCAGGAGTATGGGAGGCACCCAGCTCCCATACGCCCCAAGGGTTTACAGCCCTTGACAACCTTCACATGACCTGTGAAGTGGGGACCATCCTCAGCCCCATTTGACAGATGAGGAAACTGAGGCTCTTAGGGGTCAATGCCTCAGCCAAAGGCAAGCTCACTATGCCTGCTGGATGTGTGTTCACGTGCAAGCCCTCCTCCAGCCCCATGCTCTGCTCTGCCCCTCTCAGGACCAGGATCCTGCCTTGGACCCAAAGCCCCTCTCTGAGCTCCCCCGCCCCCGTGAACCCCAGCTCTGCTTTTCTGTCTGCCACGCCCCCCCCCACTTGGCTGTCTGCTTTCCCTTCTGCTTCCCTAGTGCAGAAGCTGTTGGAACCCATTCAGCTTTCCTGCAAGGTTGACTGTGGTTTGAAGCTTTATTTTGGGAGCAGGTAGTAACACATGCACATGGTAAAAAGTTCAAAATGCTCCAAAGGATGAAAGATTTAAAAAATCAACGCCCTCCCACCACTTTGCCTCCCAGGCTCCCTCAACAGAAGACCCACCGTTCCCAGGCAGACTTCTGTTGCCTGTCATCACTGAAAGTCCACACTTAGATATAATGGGCATGTGACAGTTTGGGGGTAAGCCATCCTACCTGTGTGGTCCAGTGCTGCATTATTTAGTGGTGATGCTCATGTGTGTGACACATGAGATGGTGTAAGTGGGCTAGGGCGTTAATAGGCAGGAGATGAAAGATCTCCCCTGCTATAAGAATATGAAAGGCCCATATGTGCCTGCAAAACTCCAAACTGAGTGGGTGGGGGAGGGTAGTTGGACTCCACAGTGTTTGCCAAACTGATTTAAAAAACAGAACCCTTCTCTCGTGAATCATCTGGAGACCGAGATTCTGGGGAACACACTTTGGGAAAGATTGCCACGGACAGAGCAGGTTGGAAGGAGGCTGGGCTCTGGATTTAGAGGGGGCTGGACCCAGAAGAGACATGATCTCAGAGAGAGCTCGGCCACACACGTAACGTGGGTGGAATGCGCCCATGCACCTGAGCCCCTCCCCCTGACACCGTCCCGCCCCCCAGGTGCGTCGTGCTGAAGCTGGCCAGCCTGGGAATGTTCTCCTTCTCTCTGGGCCAGACCGTGCTGTGCCTTGGCACGAACAAGACCAGCTGTGTGTCCTACGGCTACAACGCCTGTGATTACCAGGTGGCTGGTGGCTCCATCAAAGCCTGTCCCTCCTGTCCCTCTCCAGTCTCACCTTTGCGCGAGAGCAGCACACCTCCAGGGGGCGCCGTTCACAGCACACGATGCGCTGGCTGTGGGGTTTCCCTGCTCAGATCTCACCCCGGAGGCCCGGGTTCTAACTTAGCAATCATATCAGGTCCAGGCCAGGCTCCTACACCACAGAGGCCCCCAGTGGGTGGGTAAGGGGCAGCTGGGGACTGGGGTTGACAGGTCCCCCCCCCCCCCCCCCCGCTCCAGTGCTGGGAGAACGCGGTCGGGGAAGAGCTGTACAAGCTGAGCATCTTCAACTTCCTTCTCACGGTGGCCTTTGCCTTCTTTGTCAGCCTGCCTAGGAGGTGAGACATGGGGCCCCCCCACGGTGGGGAGAACGGGGCTTGTCTGGGGGTGGCCGCTGGCCACGGCCAAGGGTGAGCAGTTCTTCCCACGTGTCTCTGTGTGAGTGAGTGTGGGGTGGTCAGTGGTCGTGACTGATGTGGGTGCCGGGACACTCCCCGCCCCCAGGCTGCTGGTGGAGCGGTTCTCGGGCCCGTTCTGGGCCTGGCTGGACCGGGAAGAATTCCTGGTGCCCAAGAATGTCCTGGACATTGTGGCGGGGCAGACCATCACCTGGATGGGCCTCTTCTACTGCCCCCTGCTGCCCCTGCTCAACAGCGTCTTCATCTTCCTCACCTTCTACATCAAGAAGGTGAGCGCTCGCGGGCTGGGAGGGGGCCCAGTGCACCTGCGTGGGCACGTGGAGTCCCCATCAGCCAGGCAGGTCTCACGTCCTGCTTCTGCCCGCCCCCTCAGCGTCACTTCCCTGGGCCTCGGGCTCCTTGGCATCTGCGAACTGGCTAACGACCCCCATGTGCCGTTTGCCCCCAGTACACCCTCATGAGGAACTCCAAGGCCTCTCCTCGGCGATTCCGCGCCTCCAGCTCCACCTTCTTCTTCCAGCTGGTGCTCATCCTGGGCCTGCTCCTGGCCGTCATGCCCCTGGGCTATGTGGTCAGCAGGTGAGGGCCGCAGAGGCGCCTGCAGCTGGTGGGCAGGGAGCTCCTCACCCGGGGCCCTGACACCAGCCCCACTCTGGCTGTCTCTACCCAGCATCCGCTCCTCCTGGGACTGTGGCCTCTTCACCAACTACTCGGCCCCCTGGCAGGTGGTCCCAGAGCTGGTGGCCCTCCGGCTCCCGCCCCCTGGCCAGCGCGTCCTCCACTACCTCGGCTCCCACGCCTTCAGCTTCCCCTTCCTCATCCTGCTCAGGTGCCTCTCAGGGCAGCATGGGCCAAGGGAGGGCACACCTGGGAGGGGGTCCTTCCTTCGATGGGCACCCCCAGGCAGTCTCATGGGATCTCATGGGGGCCAGACAAGGACAGGCAGGAGGCAGGGTCCCAGAGGACGGGGCATGGGCCCAAAGACAGGTAGCCCTGGGTAGCGCCCTCAGCATGTCACCTGTAAAGTAGGTACTATATATAATCAAGGGGGAAACACAGTGCCTCCTGCAGACACACTGAAAACCTGTCCTGGGGAGGAAAGGGGCTGCCCGCGGAGCAAGGAGAGGAGAGATAAAGGGGTCTGCAGAGAGAAGAACCCCAGGAGGCATTTTGAAGAAACTGAGGTGGGGAGAGAGAAAGGAGGGGGAGGCGCCTGCCATCCAGGGATGACTGACCTTGGATCCCTGTCTGTCCAAAGCCTTGTCCTGACGGTTTGCGTCTCCCAGTCCCAGGCCAATGCGAGGGCCATCCAGGGGCTCCGGAAGCAGCTGGTGTGGGTGAGTGTCCGCTGGGCTGGGGAGGGGCCAGACCTCGCCCTGGAGTGTGGCCTCAGGCCGGGAGCCACGTGACGGGAGTATGGCCTTAGGCTTGGGACACGGTTTGTAGTTGATAGGATGCTACAGCGGGAGCATAACCCGCATCAACTAGCCGCAGAGCTGACATTCGAACTCCGGCTCTAGGTGGCGGGCGTGGGCAGGCCCCTGGTGGGGGCGTGGTCTCGGACCGGGCGGGGGCGGAACCCTGACGGGGCGTGGCCTATTCTGGGGGCGGGACTCTTGCGGGAGGGGCGTGGTCTTTGGTTTAGCTGGGGCGGGACCTGAGGGCCGACTGGAGGCGGAACCGTGGCGGGGCGTGGCCTCTGGTTGGGGGCGCGGCTTGTGCTGGGCGGGGCCTCGGGCGGGGGCCTGGCAGGGGACCCGGAACGGCGGACCGCGGAGCTGCGGCCGGCTCTTGGGAGGAGGCGCCGCTCGTAACCGGTCGCTCGCTCCCCACCCCGTCCCCACAGCAAGTCCAGGAGAAGTGGCACCTGGTGGAGGACCTGTCGCGGCTGCTACCGGAGCCGGGCTCCGGCGGTTCTGTGGGGCCCGAGTCCCCTCACTCCAGAGCTTCGCGCCCGCGGTCCTTCTGCCCTGGATTCCCGTGCCCCGGCTCCCCGGGCCCCAGGGTCCCCAGGCCGGGACCTTGTCTCGAGGATCCCGCCAGGCCAGGCGGTGCCCCGGTCCCCGCCCCTAGATTCCGCTTCCCCAGCGGCTCAGAGCTGTAGCACCCACCCCGGCTTCCTCCCGGAGCCTCCCCAGGGCCCGATCTACCTCCCCCGCACCAGAGTGCCCCGGGCCCCAAGCTCCTGCCCCCTGGTGACCGTCGCTCTCAGTGGGCCCTCCAGCAGGACGGGGTAGAGCCCAGGGGCAGCAGGAAGAAAATATGGGAAGTTGTATTTATATTTTTACCTCAGTCCTGTAAAGTTTCTGTTTTTGTTGAATGTTTTATAATATACATAATATATGAGTAGAGTAACCCCTGAATGCAATTCATAAATACACATCCACGGGGGGGGGGTGTTCAGAAGTGCTCCCACTGTGGGGAGCACCACTGCAACATCTGCGGGAAGGGCAAGGCCTGGCCACAGTTGAGCAAACCTGCGCTGGGGGCTTGCTGTGCTCTGAGGGCACGGGGGGCCCCACAGCCTCCTGCTGCCCCTTCTCCACTGTGAGACCAGTGAGCCCCACAAGCAATGCTTGAGTCGGCTAGCAACAGAGCTGACACTTGAACTCGGCTCCAGCACGGCGCGTTCCTGACCCTGACCCGGGACCTTCCAGGGCTTCCTTGAGTCCGAGGAACAGAGGGTCCAGGGCCAGCCTCTCCCTGGCAGGATGCCTCACGGTCCATTCCAGCCCAGGACCCCACATCAACAAAGTGGGCCCCCTCAGGAACCCGGGTCAGAGGCCCCTTGGCCACACCTTCTGCAGGCCTGTCGCCAGCCCTCCCTGTGCACCCTCACCCCCGCCGCCATGTTCAGCCAGCCTTTAAGAGTGGTGGGTAAGAAGGCGCCCCGGGAGGCTGCTGGGCATGTACAGACCTGCACTGAGACACACACCAAATGTCGGCCTGGGAAGGGGGTGGAGCCAGCGGGCGGGGATGCAGCCCAGGGCCTCGGGGCCCCTGCCTCTGCAGTGGCTCTCAGCCTTAGAGGACTGGCCCTGTGCCAAGGCTGCTGACATGCTTGGCCCAGGTGCAGCCAGCAGCCAGGCATTGGGACTCTCTAAAGCTGCCAGGTGACTCTCCCCGGCAGCCAGGGCTGAGAACGCTGGCCTAAAGAACTGTCGGGAGGGAGGGCCAGGAGAAACCCCACGACATGCTCGCAAAGCCTCTCCTTCCACCAGGGGCCTGGCGCCTGGCAGGATTCCCAGCCTGGGAGCAGCTGGGCCTCGAGCCCTCAGGCCTTCACGTGGGCCTTGAAGGCTTGGCTGGTCCCGCCTCCCCTGTGGCTGTCCTCTCTCACTCACCCAGTGTCACATGACCTGTCAGTCTGTCAACAAGTGCATGAGCTCAATCAGCCGAGGGCCACCGCCTGTCCCCGGTGAAAGTGACACATACTGTTAGCAAGCGGCTTAGGGCCAACGTGTGGCCCCGACCCACAGCGGTAGCATCAGCAGGCAGCTTGGCAGGAATGCAGATTCTCAGCGGCCCCCACCCCCCCGGGGCTCCTGACACAGAAACTGTAAGGGTGAGGCCCAGCGCTGTCTTGTAATGAGCCCCCAGGGGCCCTGCCGATGGTGCCCAAGCAGTAGAAGGCTGCACCGGACACCAAGGCCCTTTTCCGGTCACCTTCTCGTGCCTTCGGCAGACATTCACTGACAACCAGCCAAGTGCAACACCGGGAAAAGACAAGCTTGGGGAGGCTTGGGGAAATCAAACTCTGGGCCTGTTTGCTTGGCTGAAACGTGGGGCTGACACCACCCTCCTCTGAGTGGCTGTGAGGATTAAATGAGCAATTACTTATCAAGTGTCCTGACACGTGCCTTGAGGCACTGAGGCTTTCTTATGGCCCCAACTTCATACAATCTAGGTGACCTGGGTCCTCATGAGTCCTGTCCTACATGCAGAGGAGAACCAGCCTCCTCTGCAAACACTCCAGTCTGATGGCACACAGGTGGTCGCTGGGGCGGGCATCCCCCCTGAAAGCCTAGGGGAAATGTCTCTCGAGTCGGCCCACCACGCTCTCCTCTGACCTGCTCCGCAAATACACTGATGGAAGGAGGAGGCTTCTCAGGAGCCGCCTGAGCTCAAACTTCATCCCCTGAGCACAACATGGAGGAAAAAAACCACAAGTGTTTGCAGACGGATTGGCAGCAGGCTAGACGATTTCTCTGTCCCTCTTCCATCCTCGGTTCCTTCAGTTCCTTCCCCCAACCACTTCAGCAGAGCGAGGACAGACTGGAAGAGAATTTGTCTACGAAACTAAGAGAGAATGCTCGCTCCCCACATGCACAGAGGCAGGTGGGTCCATAGGGCACACCCCCAGGGCGTGAGTCAGGACTCAGGGTGGTAAGTGACAGATGCTGATTCTTGCCTGCAGGGCAGACGGAGGACCACCAAGGCAACTGACGAATCTAGTCCCCAGGTGAGCTCTGGGACATCAGCCCCCAGGCTCTGGCTGCCCCACTCCCCGCTCCCTATCATCCCTGCTACTGCTCCCAGGTGGGCAGGTCATCTGCTAGACCAGCTTCCCACAGTGCCCAGACCTCTCGGGCCTCCGCGGCTTTCCCTGAGGAGGGCCAAGGGTACCCGAGGGCAAGGCTGTTTGTGCCTTCCTTGGGTCAGGTGCTCATTCCTGGGCTGTGCAGGGGGTGGGTGTGTAGTCCACCCGTGGAGCTCTGCAGGAGAGAACAGCCCCCAATGGAAGCAAATGGATCCCTGGGGGTGGGCCATCTTCCCTGAGGAAGGCAGCCCAAATGGGCGTTTTCTGCACAAGCTAAGTGACCCTGTCCAGCAGCCCTGGACTTGGCTTGGGAGGAGCCCAGCTGCCTGGGGCAGGCAGGTGCCAGGGGTCAGCTGTGGGGCTGGCTGGGTCCTGGCCCACACCTCACTGGCTCCTTCCATTCTCTCTGGGCTCCAGGCTGCCCTGAGCCCCCAGCCCTGAGGGGTCCCGCCCAGGTCTGGCCTTAGTGTTCTCAGAGCTTCCTGGCTCCCTCCACCCTTCCTTCTCCCCAGATCCAGTGAGCTCTGCTGGAGACTGCTGAAAAGGCCATGCCACCATACGTGATGTGGGCTGGCCTCCTTCTGCTCTAGCTGGAATTGGGTTCAGATCCTGGGGGAATGACCCCTATCCATGGGCATGAGGAAAAACCCCTCCCCTCTCTGAGCTTCCCCCCTGTATCACGCTCCTGGGGTGACCGGGGGCCTCATCTGGTCTGAGCTTTAATTTGGGGGCCGAGCCCAGTGCCAGCCACCCAGCAGGTGCCCAATAGGTGGTCACTAATGAACCAGTGTGAGATGGGCAGAGGTGGCCTCTCCTGCCTGCTTCTCTAACAGGTCCAGCCCCGCAGGTCTCCTGCGTGTATGTCAGACTCCCCTGGGGGGTTGGGAAGGACCCTTGTGATAACAGGCCCATCCCAATAGTCCAGAATAAGGATCCTATCTCAAAATCAGAAGATCAGCAACCTTAACACTCCCTTGCCAGGTAACATACATATTCCAGGGGTTAGGACGCGGGCATCTTCCTGCCAAACAAACCCACTACAGCTCAGCAGTGGTGGCTGAGTGTAAGCCCTGGTTGGCTCCAAGGCCCAGGGGCCTCCTAATCCCCCCAGAGGGTGTGGGGGCCTAGCTCTTCTGAGCCCAGCCCTGGTTGCCGAGGCCATGGGGCGCCGTGGCCTCCGGGTTATCTCCCTGCTGCAGGCACCCACCCTAGGAGCATCCCAGGGGCCCCAGAGTGGAGGTGGCCCTGCTGAGGGAGCTCTTGCAAGCCTGAGCAGAGGGCCCTTACCCCAGCAGAGGCATGAGTCTCCTTCTGCTGTTCTGCTTGGCCATGCTGGGTGAGCTAATGGGGACATCGTTGGGGGCAGGAGGGACCACCGCCAGGGCCTTGGGGAAGCAGGCTGAGGGTGCAGGGATGCCAGGGAGCATAGGAGAGGGACCTGGAGGCACAGACACTTCCAGAAGCACGAGACAGAGAGGGAGAGATGTGGGCTTGAGACCAGCCCCTTACTGCACAATGTGGCCCAGTGATTGCTTCACTGTGCTGGGCCCACTATTTACTCATCCACAAAACGGCTGATGATGCTGAATGTTGTGGCCTCAAAAGAGCTTCTGCGAGCGGAGACACTTGTTGAGTCCTAGGCCTCCCTTCTGTCCTTGGCAGGAGGCTCTCTGGGTGGTCTCTGGCCTCCCCTCCACCCTGGGCTCCCTGCTTACTCCCTTCACACCCTCCCCCGCTTCCAGGCACCAGCGGCTTCTCCGCGCAGCAGGAGGTAGGTGAGTAGCCCAGCACGCTTGAGGGAGACGGCGGGTGCCGTGGTGGGTGCCGTGGCTGGCGGAGGTTGCTGATGGTGTGCGGGTGTCTGGGGGTGGACAGATGGACAATTCTGGAACTTGGCCTCAACCCCTGCAGGGCCCTTGAGGGCATGGAGAGGAGCAGGAGGGCAGGCCAGTGGGGGACCTCCAGGGGACTTGGGGCAAGGAGAGAGCTGGCTTCCAGCTGGGCTCCGGAGCGGGGAGGAAGGGGAGCCGAGAGCGTGTCCCTGGGCAGGTACATCCCAGTCAATCTACCCCGGGTGCCCAATCTGGAGCAGATCTGCCGGGTGGGTGTGATTCCAGTGAGGGCTGGGGGCACCCGGCGGGGCACTGGGGCCGAGGAAGTCCAGGCTTCCCCAGAGGTCCTGCAGACGGAGTCTGGCTTACTCTCAGAGGCAGCTGGAGGGCGCGGGGCCCCTTCTCCACCAGGGGGTGGTACAGAGCGAGGGGGAGGGGACGCTCCTGGTCCCTCCTCCATGCCTGCCTCCTCCCCCCCCTTCTCCAGCTCTCCCTCTACCACAGCCCCACCCCCATTTCTAGCCCTGTGACCCTTAAGGTCAGGGTGGTGGGTTACCTCCTCCTCTCCACCAGGCTGCGGGGTGGTGTTCCCCCCTGACTTGTCTCCACCATCACCTCGCCGGGGCCACCGGGTCACAGAGCTGGCATCTGTCTCTATTCCGCTGAACGGTGGGTCTCGCTTGAATGCAGCACAAGCAAAATTATCATTTCCTCATTTGCTTTAAAAACAAACACGTCAGTCCTGGTGTTTCTGCTAAAAAGAGAGCGGCTGGAGGCGGCAGACATTTGCGTCCCCGTTTCGAGAAGTACCTGGCCAGGGCTGGTGGGCCCCCCTCCGCCCCTGACTTCTGCTCAGACTCTTGCCCAACAAGCCTTGCTAACTAAACTCCGGAGAGGCCAGCTGGGAAATCATTCATTCGTTCAACAGAGACTGTAGGAGCACCTGTTTGGTGCCTGGCACTGTTCTAGGCCCCAAGATGGATCCACAGGGTGCAGAAAAAAACAAAGATCCCCACCCTCCCATAGCTTACATTCCGGCGGGGCCGCGGGGGTGGGGAGACAGATGACAGATGATAGGGACAATAAGCGCCTTCCACAGTGTGTTGGAACCCAGTAAGTCCTAGAGAGAAGCAAGCAGGGAGGAATGGAAGGGAACACGGGGGGTTGGGGAGGGTCAGCATGTGTTGGGAGATTGTCACTGAGAAGGGGACACCCAAGCAGGGACACAAAGGAGCCAGTAAAGCCTGGGAGGCCTGAGTGCTGACTGCAGGAAGCAGTGGGGAGGGGAGAGCTCGATGGGGAGGAGGGTTGAGTAGGGAGTGCTCGGTGGACGTCGCTACGGGGGGTGGGGTTTTCATGGAAGCCAAGGTCTGGTTTGCCCTTCAAGGCTGCTGTGTTGAGAAGAGACGGGATGGGGACCATGGGTAGAATCCCGGGGAGCCATCAGGCTGTTCCTGGGATCCAGAGGAGAGATTGGGTGATCGCCAGAGCCCCCGGGAGAAGTGATCAAGATATATCCTGAAGGTCAGGCCAGCAGCGTGTGCTGGGAGGATGGGATGGGAAAGACAGAGCCAGAGAAGATGATCCCAAAGTTTTTGGCCTGAGCAACTCGAAGGAGTGACCAAATAAAGTGCAGCCTTACCATGGAATATTATGCAGCTAAACACTCCCGTGGGGGCAAGAAGTGGGGCACAAGAGATGGGAAGTTGAGGAACTGAAGGGCCAGGGTGTTGGAAAGACGATCTCTATGTATTTCGAAATCCCCAGGCATTGTGGCCGGTGTGGTATTGAGAGTGGTAGGAACGGCGGGGGGCAGGAATCTTCAAGGAATGATGCGTGTTTCTAGGTAACTAACCCCGGGGGAGCAGGGTAGAATACATCTGAAGACATGAGGTTCAAGCCTGGTGTGTAGGGAGGGAGGAGGGAGAATAGTCCAGAAATGCCAAGAGGATATCCACCCCTGTCCTCCCAGGTCAGTGCTGGGGAGGCTGTGGGGACCCTATCATCCGAGACAACCGCGGGGTAGGCCCTGCCCTGGGTGCGGGGGAGGCTGGTTCCCGTAGGCGTCGGTGAGGTGTCGGAGTGCCAACTGAGCCTACGTTCCTGAGGGCTCCGCGGGAGGATGCCAGGGTCGGAAAGGTTGGGGAGGTGGTGGGGTGATGGTGGATGTGCAGAGCCTCCTAAGAGGTGGGGCAGGGCAGGGAGGATGACCTGGGGGCCTGGGGCACCCTGTGGGGCTGCCATGAACGCACAAGAGTGTTCTCACTCAGAGGGGGGATATCTGGATGAAGCACGGTTTCAAACTAGATCGTCCCCCTGAGAGCGAGCAAAGGAACCTTGACGGATTGGCCTCCATGTATTCCTAAAACCTGTGTGGTTTCTCAGCGGTGTTCAGAAGAACCCCTTGGAGGGGGTGCTGTCGTAACTTCCTGGGACTGCCGTAAGGAATTACCACACCCTGGGGGGTTTACGATAACAACAGGTCATTCTCTCCTAGTTTTGGAGGCTAGAGGTCCGAGATGGGGGTGGTGTCGGCAGGGAGAAGCTGACCCAGGTCTCCTCTCTCCTGGCTTCCGGTGGCTCCTGGCAGTCCTTGGAGTTCATGGCTGGTGAGAGCATCCCTCCAACCTCTGCCTGCTCTTCATGTGGCCTCTCCCTGCGTGCGTGTGCGTCTCTGTCTCTCCTCTTAGTAGGGCCACGCTAATCCACCACCGATCCCCAGAGTGCATCTGTAAAGACCCTATTTCCAAATAAGGCCCCATTCACAGGACCCGGGCGATAGGGCTTGACCATATCTTTTTTGGAAGACATAATTCAACCCTCAACACGTGGGCTGCTTGTTCAAAATCAGATCCCGGAACAACCCCCACCCCCCCTTAGGTCTAATACATTGGATCTCTAGGGTTGGGACTCAGATCTCTAAGCCTCTAGTTATCACAGACACAAGCCTGGAGACAGGCGGGGGCGATCCTGAAGGGCCTCTGAGCCTTGGGGCGGCAGCTCCGAGGTCCCCGCTTTCACCCCAAGGGGCTTCCTTCTCTCCTTAGCAACAGAAGGAGGCTCTGCGTGGCCACCCACTCAGCCCAGCCCAGCTTGGCTCAGCTTCCGGTCTGAGCGTGGGCCTGTCTCTTCATCACATTGAGTGTGCCGTCCCATCCTCCAATGCTCTAATGCACATGATGAATTTTTAATTGAATGCCAGCCCTCTCATTATTTCTGGGTTAAATGCATAAACTCAACGATCAACAAAGACCACACCAGTCTTGTTAGAATATAAAGTGAATGCCCTGCGGCCTAGTGCAGTCAGAAGGGACTCTGGTCTGTGAGTTTATGTAAATCAAGCTTCTATTATTGGCCCTCAAAATGGAAACCAAAGCAACCCAGCTTTTTCTTTTAACTTTTATTAGTCATTTCCCTCCATGAAGGGAGTGAAGAAAAGTGTCATCACACTGAACACCCTGAGCCCCCATTTCCCCTGTGGAGGGAGATTCGGGCCCCAAGAGCATCTGGGCAGTGAGGAGCTGGCCCTTTGGCCCCAGGTTGCACCCACAAAATTACTGTTGGCAGTGTGCAAAATAGCGCCCCAGAGACCACACTGGACGCTCCGTAGGGCTTTATTTACTTCAAATCCAAGACTTGGTGTGAAAGCCTGTTTGGGAAAAAAAAAAAAAGTACTAAACTATGGGGGTTCTCATGCCGTTGAGAAAGAGGAACAGATGAGAAAACATCTGTTGGTGTGTGTGCAGCCCTGGGCAGGGCTAGAAATCTGATTCTGGAAGGCTGCTGGTGGTTGTCAAGACCATGGTTTCTCAACCTCAACACTTTTGACATCGGAACTGGACGATTCCGTTATGGGGCTGTCCTGTGCGTTATTGGATATTTTAGTGACATCCCTGGCCTCTACCTACTAGATACCAGGAGCACCCCCATTCATGGCAACCAAAAATGCTTCCAGACACAAAGGTCCCTTGGAAGCAAAACCAAAACCACCCCTGGCCAAGAACCACTGGTCTAGAAAGAAATATGCTTAGTGGTCAGAACCTTTAGGATTCCTAGGAAATGTCTCTGAAGGAAGCACTTTCTAGTTGTTTCCAGTTCTCTGCTCCGTGAGCAGTTTTCTGATGGCAGTGTGGTTTCCAGAGCCAGTGTGCCCACCCAGCAGGGCAAGGGTGATGCATGAGGCACATGATATTTCGATTTCATCAACCCTTTCCTCTACGCCCCCCAAGCGCTGCCCCTACACACTCTCCTTGAAGAGGCACAGAATGTTGCCCACAATGCAGCCTCCCTTCCAAACCCCCGTTGAGGGGCAGCTTTGTTTCCACCCCACCTCTGTCTGGAAGAATTCAGTATGGGCTGCAAGAGAAGCTCTTAGAAACGTCTTCTGCATCAAATCAACTCCAGGATCCACCTGCAAAACAGAGCAGTTAGTTACTTCCAAGCAGAGAGGCAGTGTTGATGGAAGAATGCAGGGTGCTGCTGGAGAGTGGGTCCAGCCCTGCGTCCCCCAGGTGCTCCAGCATCTGGTCCTGCATCCCCCAGGTGCTGGAAGCATCCAGTCTCCTTTGAGGGCCTCCCTGCTCTCTGGAAATCCTGCTTTCCCAAGTGGCCTCTTTCTCTCTGGCTCAGCTCAACCCTGTTGATCTGGGTCCTACCCTCTACCCTCTCCTTCTGACTGTCCCTTTAAACCAGATGTTGACCTCTCCGGGGCCTGGCCAGCTCCCCTGCATCCCAGGTCCCCTGCTGGGTCTGGCACTGAGAGGAGGCCTCTGATACCAGTTCAGCGTGCAACCAAGTAACTGCCTTCTCGTGGGAGGGAGTCGTTCAGCCAACAAACAGTAGATTTCTGGTCTCCTGCCTTGGGCCACCTTCCTGCATATGGTGATGTGCAAGAAGGACTCCAGCACCTCTCCCCTGCCACTTAACAGTCGACCAGCTCATTGAATCTAGAAGTTGAATTCAGTGTCGGTCTCCTGACCTGTGTCCCAAACTTCTCTGTGCTTCCTACTCATATCCTAATTTCATTTTATTTTTGTAGGAAAATATTCTGGGCAAAAAGAATCTAAACCCCAGAGATAGACTTTTATCCAGGAGTCCTGCCTCCCTTCCTGCCTTCCTTCTTGCCTTCCTTCCTTCCTTTTCAAAATTGGGGTGAAATTCACATAACACAAAATTAACCATTTTAAAGTGACGGTTCAGTAGCGTTTAGTGCATTCACAGTGTTGTGCAACCATCACCCTATCTAGTTCCAAAACATTTCATCACCCCAAAAGGAAAGCCCCGACCCACAAGCAGTCACTCCCCATCTGCCCCTCCCCCAGCTCCTGTCAACCGGCAATCTGCTTTCTGTTTCGGGATTTTCCTATTCGGGACGTTTCATGTGAATGGAATCAAAGATAGTTCACCTTCTGTGTCTGACTTACCTCCCTCGACGTGATGTTTCTAAGGCTCGTCCGTGCTAAGCATGGATCAGAACTTCATTGCTTTTTATGGGTGAGGACTATTCCATCATGTGGCCAGGCCAGGGTTGACTTATCCATTCATCCACGGACGGACGCGTGGGCTACTTCCTTCCACCTGCTGGCTAGCGTGAATAGTGCTGCTGTGAGCCTGGGCACACACGTAGCCATTACAGTCCCTGTTTTCCATTCTTTTGGTAGATATCTAGAAGTGGGATTTGCTAGGTCATATGATAATTTTTTAACTTTTTGAGGAACTGCAAAACCGGCATTTTCTTAAGGTGCTTGATCGATATTGGTTTCCTTCTTCCCCCTTGGACCCTTTCACCTGCCAGAAGTCACCCCTGAGACCTTCATTGCCTACAAAGTCCTGGAGGTTTTCCCCAGAGGCCGCAGGGTGGCCATAACGTGCCACTCACCCCAGGCACCCCCACCCATCACCTACTCCCTCTGGGGGAGTCAGGGCACCGAGGTCGCCAAGAAGGTGGTGAAGACCAGAGACCTGGCCTCCTTCAGCATCAACATCACGCTCAAGTCCAGGCCAGACCTGCTCACTTACTCCTGCAAGGCGGTCTCCCCCTGGGGCGAGCATTCAGCCAGCACCAAGCTGCAGATGTACTGGGAGCTGTGGACCAGTGAGTGCACACTGGGGGCTGGAGGTGGGGCAGGGTCTGGGCTAGAAGGCAGGAGGCTGGGGACAGGACAGGTTGCTCACCTCCAAGGCCACTCTGGGTCCCTTAGGCCTGCGCCCAGAACAGTGTAGCTCCTGGCTGGGCTCCAGGGCACCATCTCCTGGCAGGGGCCTTTGGGGTGGACAGAAGTGACCCGGGCCTGGGTCCCATCAGTTGAGCTCTGGCCTCATTCTGATAAAGTAGGCATTTTTTGTGCTTTGTCTAGTTGAATCTTCACTACAACTGGAGGGTGGGGTTTGTGGTTCCTGGCCTATATAAAGCCTTGGTGATTAAGAATGTCGCCCCAGCCCCAAAACCTGTCTTCTTCCCACTTCTTCTCTGATCTTAACCCAGGTGTCCTTCCTGGTGGGAGGCACGGGGTGTGGTTGGGGGGAGGGGAGCTGGAGGTTGTTGCCCAGGCCAGTGGTGGGCCCCTGGCCCCCTGACTCCGCCCCTGAGAGGAGCCAGCCTAGTGAAGGAGGGCCCAGGGTCTGGAGCCCTATGGTCAGGGTTCAAGTCTCGACACTTAGAGGCTGTGGGTCTTGGGCAAGTCACTCAACCTCTGTGGGCCTGGTTGCTTCATCTGCAAAACAAAAATAATAATAGTTCCTACCCCTGGAGGGCAGGAAGGATTCAGCGGAAGCTTCTAGTAGGTGGTCAGTTTGGCACAAGGGGCGGTGGTTGTTACTCATCCGTAAGGCTATTTACAGCATTAGGCTGAAGGCCCCGGGGGATTCTAGAATCTAGAATCTTGTAAGTGACAGTTCTTATTCTGAAGGAACTATTCCAGTAAAAGAGCCAAGACTGAAAGAATATAAACTGGGTTGCCAGATAAATTTTGCACAGGACATAGTCATTATTTACCTGAAATTAAAATTTAACTGGGCATCCTGTATGTATTTTTATTTGGTAAGTCTGACAACCCAGAATATACCAAATGTGAAATTGTGTAGTACACACTGCAAGTAGAATAGAAGCTCAGACACAAGACGGAGGGGGTAATCCGGAAGGCTGCTTGGAGGCGGGAGTAATAACAGTTAGGCCTCCAGGCTCAGTAGGCATTTTATAACAAGGGAATTTGCTTGGGAGAGGGTGTGAAAGTCACCGAGCCACGCCTGTGCTAACCTCTTCCACCCTACCAGAGCCCGTGTCCCAGCTGCAGGCTACCTTCACCTTGCTGGACAGAGGATCCGGCCCCAGGGTAGAGATTTCCTGCCGGGTGTCCTCAGGCAGCCCACCCATCACCTACCGCCTGGTGGGGAAGGACGGGTCCGTCTACATGCAGCAGAGACCGAGCTATGGGCAGCCTGCCGACTTCTCCTTCGCCCTTCCCAACACGTCCACCTGGCTCCAGTGCCAGGCTGAAAATGACCTCAGTGTCCAGTCCAGCCCCTTCAAGCTGGTGCCCCCCGGTGAGAGGGCCCCTCGGTTCCCAGACGGGCAGCAGTGGGAGGTGGAAGAGCTCCTCCTCGCCTTGGCCAAGAGCAGGGAAGGGCGCTGAGAAGGGGGGCCAGCTCAACCACCCCCCTCCCTCGCAGGACAGCCGCCCCAGGGGGCCATCGTGGCGCTGGCTGGCAGCCTCATTTCCATTGCCGCTGTCACCTCTTGGTTACTGGGCCGGGCCTTGTGGACCAGGTAGGAGATGGGTGCGGGATGTAGGGGACAGTGAGGACGGTGGGTGGCCTATATGGGCCACCAGGAGCCCGGCTGGAGGCAGCGGGTGGTGGGTTTGTAGGACAGGGCTGCCTCCAGGGCAAACAAAGGGCCACGTGGATCATGCATGACTTGCAAAAGTTTATGAAGGGCCTACTGGGTGCCAAGTGCCTGCTGAGGGCTTGCACAGCCTGGCTTTATCTGACCCTGACCAACACTCCCAGCAGCCCTGTGATGGAGTCCCCTGGCCTCTGGATGGGGCATATTCGCCCGTCTTCCTGAGGGGTCAGAGGAGGGAGAGGGACGCCAGGAGTAGGGATGATGCCCCCCGGGGACCAGGGTGGATCAGGGGCTTCTGCTCTCCATGGCAACCACATAGGCCGGTGCTTCCTGGCTGGTGACAAGAGGCAGGGCCAGACCTCCTAGGGTCGCCTCTCCAAGGCTCTCACCCCACTGACTTGTAAAGTGACCAGGGCCTTTGTGTCGTCCATCCCCTGGCCCCGCAGGCCTTTGTGTGCTCCACCTGCCTAGCCTTTGGCAGCCGTCACCTGTGCGCCGTGAACGTCTCACCTCCCTGGGCCTCTAGGATACCGCCGTCTCCTGGTTGCCTTCCTCCCTCCCTGGCCAGGCTTCTCAGTGGCCATTGTCTGTCCTTGGTACTCCTCTTGTCTCACCTCTGGGTCCCCCCTCCCGTCTCTGTCCCTTCCAGAGGCAGACTCGTGGGAGAGCCGTGTCACCTCTCTGAGCCTCCGTGTTCCCTTCTATAAAATGGGATATAGAGACCAGGCTCTCACTTGCCATGTGACCAGGGGCCAGCGCTTGTCCTCTTGGTGATTCAGTTCCCTCCCCCTTCATTTAGTGGGGTGACTAAGCCTTACAGCCCTTCTGCTGCCCAGGGCGCTGATGCACTTGGCACCCTAAAACTCCCAGAGGCCTTGGGAGGGGGTGGCTGAGATGTGTATTTGCCTAACCCGGAATCTTAACTCCTTTGTCATCAAGGCTGTGACCAGAAGAGGCAGGCTTGGCAGAGTCCTCTCAGGAGGGCCCTGGTCTTTGTCCACTACAGAAAGGACCCACCATTTGCATGAAGAAAAACCTGCCAGCCCGGATTCTTGGAGCCTGGTGCTCTTCCATGAACGCACATGGTGTTAGGCTGAGGATTTTAGGATGGGGTGGGCTGTGATGGAAGGGGAAGGCCATAGGAAGGGGGGGCTCTGTGTGGCCCCTGTCCTCACCCCTCAGCTGCTTGTCACCATCCATGCAGGTCTGGAGAAAGTGGGGTACATTGTGAAAAGGCCCAGCTGCACCAACCCACCGCCCCCACAGCTGTTCCCCTCTTCCCAGGAGTGGCACTCCCATCTCCTGGTGGCCTAGTCCTCTGGCCCAACCTACTCACCTGTCACTGTCCAGCTCACCTGAGAGGACTCAGCCCTCCCCTGGCCAGCACCCTCTCATTAATCCTCACCTGTAACTAGCAAAAAGCGTCTGGAGTTTTTCCCTGCCTGTCCGCTGGTGGCCCCTAGAGAATGCACCCCCCACCCCATTCCCACTCAGCCTTCTCTGTTCAGAAGCTCTAAACCATTTGGGGGTGTGTTGGGGGAGGAGAATTGGATTAAACCCTGTCCTCTGCCTGTCACCCTGGAAACTTTGTTTCTGTCCGCACACCATCTCGGGCATGGAAGTCTAAAGTCATACATACTCGGGACCTGGTTCAGCCGGGGAAGATTTGGCGGGGGCGGGGCGGGGGGGGGGGGCTCGACGCCACCCCAGGCTTAGCTCCAGAGAGACGCAAAGAGTGACGGGCCAGTCAGGGAGTGCGTCCAGGCTGTGGCCTGGGGTTTTGGATGGAATGAGGAGAGAAGAGGGGGTGCTTGTGAGCCTGGGTCCTGGGCAGGTGAGGCTGTCTTCCTACAAGGACTACTGACTGGCCCCTTTGGTATTGGACGAGCTTCCCGGAGAAGAAGGCGGGACGGCAGGGGCAAGTGTGGGTGGGGTAGAGGGGCGGGCCCTCCGCGCCTCCCTCTCTTTCTGAGCACTCTCTGGCGCCTTCCTGGGAGCGGGGGGACGCGGCCCGGGCCACGAGCTGGGCTGGACGGCTGTTCCCTGCCGGAACGCAGACCCCGCCCGCTCCGCTCGCCACTGGCGCCGGGCCGCACTTTGCCCTCGGTCCCTGGGGCCATGTTGGCCACGCCCCGGGGGCCGGGCAGTGCCGGGGCGGGGCGGTGGCTGAGTCCTCGGCGGTCCGCGGCGGCGGCGGCGGCGGCGGCGGCAGTGGCGAAGGCGACATGGAGAGCGGGGCCTACGGCGCGGCCAAGGCGGGCGGCTCCTTCGACCTGCGGCGCTTCCTGACGCAGCCGCAGGTGGTGACGCGAGTCGTGTGTCTGGTGAGCCGGCGGGGACTCCGGGCCCGGGGACCGGACTGGGCCGCCAGGCCCGGGCGGGGGAGGGGTTCCCGCGAGTCTGCGAGCGCGACAGGTGGCGGCGGCCGAGGACGGGAGGGTGCGGGTGGCGCGCGTGGGGCCGGCGAGAGGGCCCGGGCCCCGCCGCCCTCCATGACCAGGGCCCGGTCGGCTCCCACCCACGGGCCCCAGCTTCCCCCACCTTCCCCCGGTCCTCGCTGCCCCCCACCGGCCGGGCTCGGGTTGGGGTGGCCCGGAGGCGCCGCGGGGAGCAGGCCTGTCGCCCTGCTGGCGGTGGGAGGAGCTTGGGGCAGCTCCAGGACAGGTGGCCGGCGTCCTGAGACTCCGTGCTGGGGGAATTAGCCGGGAAGGGGCTTTCCCAAGCCGCGTGGGGTACTGGGGCAATATGGCCTCCTGAAACAGCATCTCCCTTCCACTCTGGAGCAGGCCGCGGGTCTGCTTCCCCACCCAAGATCAGGTGACCCCAGGATGTATCCTGTGAGGTAGGGGAGCCCTCCAGCACCAGGTTGGGGGGGGGTCACAGGCTCTTGGACAGCCAGCTCCCAAAGTTGGACAAGGTGTTAGAGATGGGCAGGCAGAGGGCTGGGACTGAAGTGCCCACGCTATGCCTTCATGGGGTCTGTTCCAAGGGGCAGATGCCCCGTGTGTTGGGATGGCTGTGCCAGGAGTGGGGCCTGGCACACTGCTCCCAGCATCCCGGAGTTCCGGCTTCATCTCCAGCTGGGGGTGGGGCTTGTGACTGCTAGCTCCAGAGCCTATTGAACGGGCCTTGTTCAGGCAGGGCAGGGGAGAGGCCTGGGCCCCTCCCAGTGAGAGCCAGGTGTCCAGACTGTCCTGCATCCCTGCATCTGCTGACATGGGGTGGTGGCCTTGAAGTGTAGGGAGGAGATGAGGTGACATGAGGCTGTTCCCAAGGGCCTGGAGCCCCTCCCAGAGTTCTGGCTGGCACACCCCCTTGCACCCCCAACTAGGACCTGCAGGGTTCTGAGTGCAGAACGGTGTCCACAGGGCCTGCCAGTCAGACTAGCCTGGGGTGCTCCAGCAGGCACTGCAGACAGGACTCACTTATGGGCAGGAAGCAGACTGGGGTTCCCTCAGAGGGGACAGTGCCGATACCAGAGAGGCCAGTAGTCCTTGTAGGAAGACAGCTGGCCCAACTGGGGAGGCCAGGCTGGAGCAGGAAAGAGTTGGAGGGGGCACCAAGAAGTGGGAGTCTGGGGGCATGGGCTTCCGCTCAGAGCACACTGGCATGCCTTTCCTGAGGGCAGGGGGGCGGGGGGAGTTCTCCATCACCCACCTGTTCAGGCAGAGGTGACTCAGGCAGGAGATGATCTGCGGGTGAGGCTCCAGGCCTGGGTGTCTGTGACTTCGTGGCCCATCTCCTTCTGAACCACGATGACTCCTCCTGGCAGGCAGCTGGGGCGGGGCAGTCCCCTCTCAGGAGATCCCCGTCCATTCCCCACCGGCCCCCAGTCCAGGAATCCCCAGCCATGCCCTTGCTGGTATCTGCTGGTGGCCTGGGAGAGGGAAGTAGAGAGAAGCGGGGAACCTGCACCAGGAGGAACTCGCTTATCAGCTCATGCCCCAAGTTCAGAAAGGGCCATGGCGCCTCACCCCCCAAAGGGGAATAGCAGCAGTGGGAGAGCCCAGGGTCCCCATCATGTGTGCCCCCCCGGGGGTTGTCTGTCGACCACTCAGCCCTTCCCCACCTGTCCCCTCAGGTCTTTGCCTTGATCGTGTTCTCGTGCATTTTCGGCGAGGGCTACAGCAATACCCACCATTCCAGACAGAAATACTGCATTTTCAGCCACAACGAGGATGCGTGTGGCTATGGCATCGCCATCGGGGTGCTGGCCTTCCTGGCCTCAGCCTTTTTCCTCGTGGTTGACGTCTATTTCCCCCAGATCAGCAACGTCACTGACCGCAAATACCTGGTTATCAGCGACCTGCTCTTCTCAGGTACCTGCTAGCAGCGCCCCCATTCTATTTGGGGAGATGAATAGGAGCAGGCAGTGTTCGCCAAAGCCCTGGGGCTCTGGGATTGCAGGGCCTCGGCAACCTTGGGAGGGGCCAGGAGCAGCCCGGGGTCCGCAGCGCCACTCGAGTACACAGGTTTGCACAGCACAGGGATTTCCGTCGCTCTGCCGAAGCCCACCGGCGTTGAGTGATGGTCACAGGGCTCTGGAGCCAGGCACCCCGGTCCCCACCCTGGCTTCTGCATCAGTGCCCTTTATGCTCCTGGAGGCTTCTGGGAGATCCTTGCCCAGGGCCTCCCCCGCACCCCCACCACCACAAGGAGCCCTTCCTGGGTCCCCGAACAGCCGCTGCCTCCTCCATGGAGCTGACCTTGCCCTCCCGGCCTTCTTCCCAGCTCTCTGGACCTTCCTGTGGTTCGTTGGTTTCTGCTTCCTTACCAACCAGTGGGCAGCCACCAAGGAGGAAGATGTGCTCGTGGGGGCCGACTCGGCCCGGGCAGCCATCACCTTCAGCTTCTTCTCCATCTTCTCCTGGGTAGGTGGGCCGGGGCGGACAAGGGTTGCAGTATCTTTGGAGAAGGGTGGTGGGAGGCTGACGAACCCAAAACTCGGGGTTCCCTGCAGGGTGTGCTGGCCTCCTTGGCCTACCAGCGCTATAAGGCCGGAGTGGACGACTTCCTCCAGAACTATGTAGACCCCACTCCAGACCCCAGCACAGCCTACGCTTCCTACCCTGGTGCATCTGTGGACAACTACCAACAACCGCCCTTCACCCAGAACGCTGAGACCACTGAGGGCTACCAGCCGCCCCCCGTGTACTGAGCCTCAGAGGGGGATGGTAAGGGAGGCGGAGAGGGTGCTCGGGGGGCCTCCCCCCTATCCTGGACTCCTCCCATGAGCCTCGCCTCCTGGAGCTGTGGCCCCTCCTCCTGTCCCGTGCCCTTCGGAGCCTCGGCTCAGCCTGGAGGGCCACTGCTCCCCCCACCCCAGCTGCTGCTGCGGGGCCCCAGCCCAAAGTGCCTCTGCCCCAAGGGCTTCACCCACCACTCCTCAAGGGCATTTTTAGAAAAGGGTTTTTGGCCAGATGTGTTTTGTTATTGCTTTTAATGATCCCATCCCCACCTGAAATAGCTAGACCTGCCCGACATGCTGTTTTGACAAGTGCCTTAGCTTCTCCCCAGCCCAAAGGAGCCAGGCTCAGGTCCAGGCTGTGGTGGCCGCGGTTACTTGGGGTTCTGTGCCAAAGATGAGGCTGCGAGCCTTCCACCTGCTTTGCTGCTGGTGCTGGCCGGGGGCCCCCTTTCCTGCTCACTCAGGTTTGTTTCCCACCTCCTGGCGCTGTCGTGCCCACAGCCCCCTGCCTGCTCCGGGAGCTGGCAGCCCAGTGCTCACTGCTGTCCTGTCTGCTCGCTCTTGGGTCTGGGGTCCCTACCCTGTGCTTCTGACTCTGGGCTGGTCCCCTGACAGCGGTGGCGGCGGCAGGAGGGGGGGGCCTGGAAGGATGCTTGCCACAGGGGCATGGGGTAGCACTCCCTTCTCCTTGTTCCCACCCCTTGGCAACAGGGAGGGGCTTTGCCTGACCGGAAACGCCCAGCTTTATGTAAATATTCTGCCACTGTTAGGTGTGGGGTGCTCCCATAGCCCCCGGGCTGTTCTGAATGTATTAAGAAGCCTTGGGGATAAGATGCACAGATCCCTGGTTCTAGTAGACGGATTCCAAGACAGAATAAATGTTTTCCTCGTTCATAATCTCCATTGTCATTCGTTGGGCCTTAGCCTAGAGGTCGAAGAGAAATTCCACTCTGGGGTGCACCCTGGGAGGGGGTTGCTTTACGAACTTGGTTTTGAATAGTCCCGGCCGCCTGCCCCTCTGGTACGCCTCACGCACGCATGCGCACACACTGCCTCGTCTGGGGTCTCATGCCTCACGCTGCCGTCCATCAGCATCTTAAAATAGCAACTGTGCTCAGCTTGTAAACAAGACAGTTTCTCTGGACTGCCTTGCCAGGGCCTTGCTGTGCCCTTGCTAGAGTTGGGGTGGGGGCACCAGGGAGCTGCCCCACTGAATGCCCCTTCCCTGGTAACCCTTTCCTTCCCAACCCCTCCTAGCAGAGTGAGGAGTCCCCTGGCGAGGCCCAGTCCTCCACTTCCTGCCTGCAGAGAGGGGTTGTTAGCACCGGGGGCGAGCCCATCTCTGGCAGGAGGGGCCAGGGCGCCCGAAGCACCTCATTTCCCTTTTGGAGCAGGGACTGTCAAAAGTGGGCCTGTTAGTTTGAAAATCCTGAGTAGCAATTAATACGGTTCTATGACCACCTGTGACTCAGGACCAGTCAGTCACCAGCAAACTGGAGTAGAACAAAGGGGAGAGGCAAGCCAGGGCAGGGAGGCCACCCCAGAACCCTGATCCCATCTGCACCGGCGTGGGGGACGGGGGCTCGCCCACCCCAGCGGATTCTTGCTTCCATGCAAGCCGCTGACAGCCCATTTTACAAGGTACAGCTGAGCTAGTCTTCTGGGCTCCTGAGCTATCAAGTGTCTATTTCACAAACAAAACCTGACCCCACAGCCCCAGCTGGCAGAACTGACCATAGCCTTGTCTTTCCATCCTGGGACCCAGGCTCCTCCGTCCACCCATTTTGTCCTGAAACCTGTCCAGACAGAAGAGTAAGCAAATGGTCCTCCTAGGATGCGCTTCATGGTCGCTTCTCAGTGAAAGTGGTGTGGCTAAGAGACTAGTAGTACTAGAAGAAGATCTGGAAAGAAATCCCCACGTGTGTCACATCAGAGCTGTCTACAGTGAGACCCAGGGCATCCCAGGCTGTTAAAGACAAATGTGCTTTCGGGGCACCTGGGTGGCTCAGTTAAGTGTCTGACTTCTGCTCAGGTCATATCTCAGTGCCCCTGGGATCAGGCTCCCCGCTCAGCGGGGAATCTGCTTGTCCCTCTCCCTCTGCCCCTCCTCCCGCTTGTGCTCTCTCAAAAATAAAATCTTACAGAAAAAAAAGACAAATGTGCTTTCACCAACCAGTAAATTTTAATAATATTAGTTACTAATTCACACGCTACAACAGAATCATAGACCCTAACCCTAGCCACCTCTGCCCCTAACCACCCCCCCACACACACACACTTTAAAAGATTAAGTCCCTGGGACCTGAGCCCCAGCAGGGTAAGTGCCTCCCCTGTGAGAGAAGCTGTAATTCTGGAGAAAATGATCACCCGAGTGTAGGAAGCAGGAGGCCATCAGTCCAGCCACCCTTGGGGGCCAGGAGTCAGTCCCAAGCAGAGACAGAAACCTCTGCGTGGGCCGAGGCTCGGTCTGAGCCGGAGGTACCGGCGCTCGGACTTCCCAGTGAGAACAGAAACTCAACAGCGAAAGCCACAAGGGGGAAGAAGCCATGGGCGCCGATGTCGCCAGTGTGTGGTTCTGCCCCTCACCCCACAGGAGGGGGGGTGGCTGCGGTAGCCAGACCCTGAGCTCACGAGTGGACCAGCAGCCGGGAAGGGAACCAGGAAAGGGGGAAACGGGATGTGCAGACCACCGCCCAGGACCTGCACCGCGGGAGGCAGAAAGTCCCATCTTCGCCCCACCCCCACTTCCTCCTGGGGGAAGGCTGCGCGGCGGCCGGCCGGCAGGGGGCGGCCGCGGGACGGGGAGCCTCAGTTGGCAGGGCTGCACTGCAGGATCTGATGCGGAGCAAACAGCTTCCGGGCTCCCGCCGCCTCTCCTGGCTTTCCCGGCACCGGGCAGTTCTCCTTGTTCTCCTTGCCGTCCGGCGCGGCGGGCAGACCCGAGGCCTTCTTGAAGTAGCAGAGGCGGCACACGGAGTGGTATTTGTCTGCTCCTCCAATCACCTCGACCTGGCCACGGGACGCAAAGGGCCTGGGCTGAGAGGGGGCACAGCGCCTCCGGGCCTCACCCCACCCCCCGCCCCGGAGCAGGCAGGTGGGGGCTACCTCTTTCTCCGAGCCTAGCCTCTTGGTGTAGGCGGCCTCCCGGAAGCACTCCATGCACACGGCTGTCAGCTTCACCACGCTCTCCGCCAGGGGCACCAGGTTCAGGATGCTCCCGAATGCCTACACTCCCAGGGAAAGACAGCAGGTGAGCACATCTACCTGGCCAGGTGGGTTTTTCCTTGGAATCCTTGGATGGACTCCCAGGCAAGCCAGGGAGCTGGGTCTGGCTCATCTGAGTGCCCGGGCTAGGACACGGCCCGGCTCAAAGTGCCCCCAGGTGTCAAGCCCGGGTCATCCAGGTAGCACTGCATTGAGAGAAGAGGCTCGCAGGGCTGCCCCTGTTCTTCCCAGGCCCTTCCCTCCCTCCAGATCCCCTCCAAAGCCTGTATCAGATGCCTCACCTTCCTCTGGAAGGTCCCATCCAGTGCGGCCACAATCACAGTCTTCCCAGCGTTGGCCATAGTCTCGCTGAACTCCACGATGTCTGGGAACTGGAAGGGGGCAGGGGTGGGGGGGAACATCAGTGAGCTTCCACCCAGAGCAGCAGCTTCCGGGAGCCACAGAGACACTGCCACCCATCAGTGTGGAGCATGAGAACAGGGTGACCCCAGCCCTCTTGCCAGCGCCCAAGACCAGGAGACCAGTGTCTCCGTGCTCACCCCCACTTCGCACAGCCACGCACATCCACAACCACCCTCGTCCCCTAACCATCGCTGGCTCTCCACACAGAACAGGTGCACTCCAGGCCCGAGCACATCGGACCCATCACTAGATCATGCAACCCAGCTGGAGGTGATCTAATACCACGGTGGCCAAAAGCTCGGGCTAGAGGGCTGCCTGCCTTGAACCGTGCTCTGGTTGAACCCATGACTGTGTGACCTTGGCAAGGACTTAATGTTTCTGAGCCTAAGAATGGCAAGGAACGCCCCCGGTGTTGCTCATGGATCCAAGGCACTCAAATAGTGAACAGGTGATATGCCCTCTGATTCCTCAAGAGGGGCCTGGGTTCTGCCAGCCAGTTACAGAGTAGGATGACACAGCAGGCCCTGCGTTTACTTGGTAAATCAGCTGTCATTCTAAGTGGCCGAGGGTGAGGATGCTACTTCTGCAGAGCCTTTGTGAGTTTTCACTGCTCAATCAAACTGCTTCCAGTGGGCTGCGTTTGTCTATGTGAATTGGTCTTTGAGTTGTGTGAACAGGCACGTTCTTGTCTTGGGGCAGCGGGTCTCTCCCCAAGCCGTTCAAGCCTGGCTTGGCCCATTTATTGAGGTGTGAGGTTACGGAGACCTGGACAGTTAGCAAGACAAGGTCCGTGAAGGTGGCTAGGAAAACCAAGAGCAATTCGAGTAGGATTCAGCTGCAGCCAAATCCGACTACCCTCTGCAGGGCTGGCCAGGCCCGAGCACAGAAGCACCCCCCACCCCACCCACCCCGACTCTGGCATGTTCGCACACTCATTGCGGGTCACAGAAATGCAGCTCCCATCCTGCAAGGGGCTCTCGGCCAGTAAACACCCCCCTCCCTAAGTTGTCACAAAGAAAATGGTTTCCAGACGTTACCAAATAATCCCTGAGTGGGGGGCAGGGGCAAAACCGCACAGAGATGAGCATCCCTGTGCCTCACCCACCACATGGAGGCATAATGTCAGGACACTGGTCCTTCCACACCCAGGTTTAGGGGCCCAAGGAGGGTCTTTGCCCCCCTCCCGCCCACTGCGCTGATGCCAACATTCAAAGAGCTCACTTCATCCCCTGGTCACATGCCACCTCCCTGGGAAGGGGTCCCCAGCAGGGGTTCCTGAGGCCTCCAAGATAAGACAGCGCTGTGCACATGGCCAGCACACTGCAGAGCGCCCACTGGGAAGCTCATAATTGACCTTTTTTTTTTTTTGGACATTTATTTTTATTGCTGTTAGTTTTTATGTTATGGGTTGACCTGTGTCCCTTCCCACCCCCCACATTCACACTGAAACCCTAACCCCCAATACCTCAGAACATGACCTCATTTGGAGGTAGGGTCTTCCCAGATGCCACCCCATTAAAGTGAGGTCAGCAGGGTGAGCCCCAATATCATATGACTGGTGTCCTTACAAGAAGGGGGCATTTGGATGGAGACACAGAGGGAGGATGGCCATCTACAAGCCAAGGGGAGAGGCCTGGATGTTCCCCATCCTGGCCCTCACAAGGAAATGAGCCTGCCCACACCCTGATTTCGGGCTTCCAGCCTCAAGAATTGGGAGAGAATCAATTCCTGCTGTGTAAGCTGCCTGGTCTGTGCTACTCGTTACAGCAGCCCTAGGCAGAGAATGCAGGTCACACTTAGAACAGAACTTCAGGGGGACACCGGGTGGCAGTGGGTTAAGCCTCAGCCTCCGACTCTTGGTTTCGGCTCAGGTCATGATCTCCTGGTCAGGAAATCGAGAACCCCTGGGAGCCCCACATTGGGCTCCATGCTCAGCAGGAAGTCGGCTTCCCTCTCCCTCTGCCCCTCTCCCTACTCCCACACACACTCTCCCTCTCTCTCTCTCAAATAAATAAATAAATAAAATTTAAAAGAAAATAAAATAAATAGGGGCGACTGGGTGGCTCAGTTGGTTAAGCATCTACCTTCAGCTACCTTCATGATCCTGGGGTCATGGAACTAAGGCCCGCGTGGGGCTCCCTGCTCAACAGGGAGCCTGTTTCTCCCTCTGCGGCTCCCCCTGCCTGTGCTCTCTCTTGTGCACTCTCTCTCTCAAATAAATAAATAAAATCTTAAAAAAAAGAAAAAGAAAAGAAATAAAATAAACTAGGACTTCAGGGCACCCAGCTGGCTCAGTCAGAAGAGCGTGCAACTCTTTTTTTTTTTTTTTTTAAATATTTTCTTTATTTATTTGACAGAGAGAGGGACAGACAGAGAGCACAAGCAGGGGAAGCAGCAGAGGGAGAGGCAGGCTTCCCGCCAAGCAGGAAGCCCAATGCGGGGCTCGATCCCAGGACCCTGGGACCACGACCCCAGCCGAAGGCAGACGCCCAATGACTGAGCCACCCAGGCGCCCCAGAGCGTGCAACTCTTGATCTCAGGGTCATGAGTTTGAGCCCCACGTTGGGTATAGAGATTACTTAAATAAATAAAAACTTTTAAAAATAAAATAAACTAAAATAAAATAAAATAGAACTTCCAAGCGCTTAGCAAATTTCGGGTTTTCTTGGTGGAAGAAATAGTTCCAACATGGGATCTGGGTAGGAAAGTACCAGCAGAGGGCCCTCACTGGCGTCCAGCTGCCCGTTCCACACCTCTGGGCGACTAGCAGCGAGCCGCTTCCTTTTTTTTTTTTTTTTTTTTTTTTTTTTATTTTTTTTTTTAAAGATTTTATTTATTTGACATAGAGCGACACAGCGAGAGAGGGAACACAAGCAGGGGGGAGTGGGAGAGGGAGAAGCAGGCCTCCCGCGGAGCAGGGAGCCCGATGCGGGGCTCGATCCCAGCACCCCGGGATCATGACCTGAGCCGAAGGCAGACGCTTAACGACTGAGCCACCCAGGCGCCCCGCAGCGAGCCGCTTCCTAAAGGAGTTTTGATGGAGGGGAAAGAACTCAGAGCAGAGATTAGGAAGCCTCCGAGTGGAGGATCTGCACCTCCGTCATCTTCCTGCCAAGAGCCGCCTGGCTCGTGATCCCGGCCCAGTGACCCCCGGCTCTGCCCCGGCTGGGGCCTCGCTTCCTGGCAGACACGCCAGCCTCGCAAGGGCAAAGGCCACAAAGGACGGGACAAACTAAAACGTTCAACCGTGGATGGTAAAACACGAAATGAAACGCCACAGACGGAACTCAAAGGCAAACAGGGAAGACGTCGTCACAGCACGTGACAGAGTGGTGCCGGCCACTTCACGTGCACTGGAGGACAGACAGACCAAGAGAAAAAGGAGTGGAAGCCCTTCCAAGGCAGTTTACAAAAGGAGCAAGAAATACAAGAAGCCGATAAACATAGAAACAGATAGGCAGCAGCAACGAAAGAGAAATGCAGTGGAACTGGGCGTGCGGGCGTGTGTGTGCACACGTGGGCACGCTCCGCCACCTGCCCTTCACTCCTCTCTCCTGGGGATTTCTGCAAAGGCCCAGCGGTCACGCTGCCCTCTGCACCTGCTGTCCGCTCTCCATCCATAGGGCCGAGCCTGCCTGCAGCCACGCACTTCCCTCCCACCCGAGACACACCCAGCCGGCCAGCAGCTCACTCCCTGGCTCTCCCACAGGCCCCTTTCGGACTACCCCACCTTAGCTCTGTCCCCCTGACAGTGCCTTCCTGTCCAGGTGTCTCCACCTGACCTATGACGTCATTCTCTCCCTGGACTAGAATGTGAGCTCATGGGGTGGAGCCTCTGGCTGAATCCCCAACACCGAGGACACGGCTGGCATGGGGCACAAGCCCAGAAAGTACTCATAAATGAATGAATGAAAATGAATGGATGAATGGGATTGACCCCTTGACCAGCAATTCCACTTAGCAGATAAATCCCAATACATCAGACAGCAACCCAAGATGTCCATCACAGCCTTTATTATTTCTTTTTAATAGGAATTCTTTTTTTTTTTTAAAGATTTTATTTATTTATTTGACAAAGACAGAGACAGCGAGAGCAGGAACACAAGCAGGGGGAGTGGGAGAGGGAGAAGCAGGCTTCCCGCTGAGCAGGGAGCCCGACGCGGGGCTCGATCCCAGGACCCTGGGATCAGGACCTGAGTCAAAGGTAGCCGCTAATGACTGAGCCACCCAGGCACCCCATCACAGCCTTTAAATGGCACGTGCCAGGGGGCCAGCATAAGTACGATAGGGTACATTTGTAAGCATTTGTAAGGATGGGTACATCCTTGCAGACGGGAACATTTGCTGACATGGGTAAACAGCCACACAGCGTGATAGGAGCCCCCTCTCTTTAAAAATGTATGCCTAGGGGCGGCTGGGTGGCTCAGTCGTTAAGCGTCTGCTTTCGGCTCAGGTCATGATCCCAGGCTCCTAGGATTGAGTCCCACGTCAGGCTCCCTGCTCAGTGGGAAGCCTGCTTCTCCCTCTCCCACTCCCCCTGCTTGTGTTCCCTCTCTCGCTGTCTCTGTCAAATAAATAAATAAAACCTTTAAAAAATAATAATCATAAAAAAATAAAAATGTACGCCTATAAAGACTAGACAGATGTAGAACCAATGTGTAATGGGTTTTTTATTTGTTTTTCTGGGTTGTGAAAACACAAGAGCCGCCCCAGCTGCAGGGGCTAGCCTGGCACTCACAGCTGGGCTCTGGTGTTATCACGTGGCACGTAATTAATTTCGCGGAGCATGAGCATCAGGCAAGGCCACTCCACGAGCGCAATGGGTAGTCCTGTCTGGGCACAGACTATAAGGGACCACACACTCCCCTGTCCTGGTCAACATGAGTGACCATTCCTGCTTTACCAACTCGGCTTCAGCCTCCTGGTTCCCCCTCCCTAGAGAGCAGCTTTAGGATGCCGGTCACGGTCACCCCCCTTCCTGAGGGCACTGGATCAAGAGCTAAGCCAGCCTCCTAAAACCCTCCCTAGAATGAGCCCCACAGGCCCCAATCCTAATAAGCGAGCCCTCTCCAGGCCCTCATTGAGACGCCCCCGGGTCCCACAGTGTGGGCTCTCCCTGCAGCAATGAATAACCACTCACCAAACACACACACAAAAGAATTTCAGGGCATAGAGGTGAGTAAAATACAGTAAAGGGGGCCATGTGCCCAAATTCCAATGGTCAGAAGGGCAGCAGAAACGACGCCTGCAACTTCTAGAGAGATGCCACCCCGCACCAGGGACCTCCACGTTTTCCCGATTCCATTCTCCGGATGCGCCCACCCAGGGCCATCTGAGAAGCTGCGTTGCCAGGCCTCCCCGCCACTGACTCAGAATAAAGTTCTAGCGTTTTCAGCTACTGAAACCTTGGGCTTGTTTGTTACAGCAGCTCACGTCACCCTCACGACGGTCCCGGGTAGAAGTGAGGGCACCCATACCACTCCTGAGACCTGAGGTAAGCCCCACGGGGAGGGAGTTATACTTCATTCATTAGATGCACTCGCAGCAACAAAACACCCCGAAGCCCAGGAGGGAAACCAAGGCCACAAAGGACAACCTGCAGACTCAGCCAGAGTGCACTCCTGAAGAAAGGAAAGACTGAGCCGGAAAGGCCTTTAACACAAGATTTCCAGAAAGACAAGGGAAGGAACAGCAACAGTTAAACGGTACATCCATAAACAGAAACAAGGACACGTGAATTAGAGCGGGAGTTACGTGAAAAGAACTAACCGAAATCCCAAATGAAAAACAGTCTCTGAAACCACACACACTTTGGGAGACGTTCCCAGGACACCGGCTGGATGGGGGGGGCGGGGGGGGGAGTTTCGGAGTGATAATAGCATCTCCCCTCCAGGCACAAAGGCCACCAGCACTCAAATGTGAAAAGCACACCAGACCCCAAACTCAGCAGAGAACCTCCCAGGACACACTCTTCCGAGAGCAAACCCGTCACCCAGTCACCTGCTCGGGAAGGCCGCCAAAGACTGAGGGCAGCCTTCTCCTTAGCGGCAGGGAGGGATGCTGCTTTTCCAAAGCCACAGGGAAAAACCATCGTCAAGCTACCCCTTCTGCCACCCTGCTTAACATACAGAACAAAATAAAGACATTTTCCTACCAAGACTCAGAAAGCTTCCCACCAAAACGTCCTGAGCTGTAAGAACTACTAAAGGATGTACTTTGCAAGAGGAGAAACAAATCCATAACGAACAAGCCAGAAGCAACAGCGAGGCAAACAGAACATTGCTTAGGTACCAGCGTTGAGAAATTGACTTGAATTCATGACCCCGAGATCAGGAATCATATGCTCTACAGACTGAGCCGGCCAGGCACCCCAAGAAACTTAATTTTGTTGTTGTTGTTCACTGTAAATATATATATATATATATATATATTTTTTTTTTTTCCCCTTGGGGGGAAGAGAGGGAGAGAGAGAATCTTAAGCAGTCTCCACACTCAGTGCAGCCCAACACAGGGCTCGATCTCATGACCCTGAGATCATGACCTGAGCCAAAATCAAGAGTCAGAGGCTCAAATGATTAAGCCACCCAGGCATCCCGACCCCCCCACCTTTTTTTTTTATTATATATATTTTTTAAGAAGGTAAAATAAATCCCTTAAAACATGAAAAGCAGGGGCGCCTGGGTGGCTCAGTCGTTAAGTGTCTGCCTTCGGTCATGGTCCCAGGGTCCTGGGATCGAGCCCCACCTTGGGCTCCCTGCTCAGTGGGAAGCCTGCTTCTCCCTCTCCCACTCCCCCTGCTTATGTTCCCTCCTTCGCTGTGTCTTTCTCTGTCAAATAAATAAAATCTTTTTAAAAAATAAAATAAAATAAAATCTTTAAAAAAAAAAAACATGGAAAGCAGTACAGGGAATCCAAAGGGTATTCAGATACCAGTTGGAGCAAGTTAGCGTTGCCTACTAAAAGATCAGAGATAGAACAAAATACCTTCCAAACCAGCACAGGAGAAAGGAGGACAGACTGAGAGTTCGTAGGCAGAATGCCAGGACAAGCCAACTTACAAACTGCCCTTCGTCGATGCCTATGACAGCCACACCCAGGGCCTCCTGGGCCACGTCCCGGAGCAGGCAGGCTGGTAGCGCCTCCATGGTGTTCCTGGGGAGAGAAAGCCAGCACATGAACAAGGCAAGGGAGCGGAAACCTGGACGCAGGGGCCAGGGGCCAGCTCCCGTGACCACCCTACCCCCAAAGCACACTGCACTGTTGGGCTGGAGCTTGCAGTTAGTGCCTGTGGGAGGCATTTGGGGAGAATAAAGGCCCATGTTCAGAAAAGCAGTCATTCAACACAAGTTATTTCCCTTGATGCGCTGGACTAGAAATTGGCAATGCGCGATACAAAGCTTAACGGAGACTCAAAGGCTCCACTTCTGTTCAGTGTGGGCCAGGGCAGGAGAAATGCTTTAATTTCTTTTTTAAATGAGAAAAAGAACACACATAACTACAACTCAGGCTGCATTCTAGCTGTCTTTCTATCAATGCCGTCATAAAATATAATTTTTTACTTCTTTCTTTTTATGGAGGAAGGGGCCCACGCAAGGCAAAAGTGCCCCGGAAAGTCCACCGTGGTCCTGGGCAGAGCATGAGCACCAGACTCAGCCCTGTGTGTCCCAGCAGAGATAAGCCTAGGACTCCAGCCAACACGGCCAGAGAAGAACTCAATCCACTTGGCTCTTCTGGCAGATCGAAGGATTTCGCCATGATCACAGAGCTATTAACTGGCAGAGCCAAGACTCAAATCTAAGGTCATACTGTTGTTGCCCTGTGTGGCCAACGGGGAGAATATTATCCAGAAGAGTTTGAAAGCCAAAGGCCGAATGTGGGAAGCTTCCACCCCAACCTGCCTCCACACCCAGGGCCATTTCTGAAGAGGGATCCTATTCTCTGTCCTCTGTCTTTTTAAACAGGGTCTGTTTTTCTACAATGAGTTTTTTTTTCTGTGTTCATTTTTCCTGCTCCTCAACTAGCCTTCTGAGGGGCTGGTACTTCATTTTTTTTTTTTTTTAAGATTTTATTTATTTATTTGAAAGAGGGAGCACACGAGTGGGGGGGAGGGGCAGAGGGACACGTGGACTCCCTGCTCCCCAGGACCCCGGGACCATGACCTGAGCCAAAGGCAGACGCTTAACGACTGAGCCACCCAGGCGCCCCCTGTAGCTGTATTTAGAAAAATAAAATACTTTACAACCCCTGCACAGTTATTATCTTGCTATAATTCTATTCTGGGAAGAGCATGAGATGGTATTGCCTGAATTTTAAATTCCCCCTTCCCTCCCCAAATAGAGAAAACCACAGGGTGGGCAAGGGCAGCGTCTCCGGAGCCCTGTCGCTCCCACCAAGGGCTCGGTCCCAGCCGTGGTCCGTCCCAGCCTCCGCAGCCCGAGTTGGAGGGCATTTCTGCCACTCCAGGCAGAGCTCAGACGGGCCCCTGCCCTCCTGACTTCTCGTCCCGGGACAGTGCTGCCTCCTCTGCTCTCACTGTCCTCCCTGGATTCACCCCCACTCAGCAGCAGCAGAGGCAGACACCGTGTTTCTGGGGAGAAGCAAACCGGACCGCATAAATGACCAGCATCAGACAGCAGGGCCGGAAGCACCTGTCACTCAAATCCTGACGCTTAGCCCCGAGTCCCAGGCACTGTCCACCCCACCACCCGCCTGGCTTCAGAAACCCCATGCTCCCAGCCCGTGGCCACACACTGGGCCATTCCGAGGTTCCAAGGCTGCATGCACAGCATGGCTTTGCCACTGGGGGCTCAGGTGGACAAGTCCCAAGGACAGAGATCATGTCCCGGGCTCAGAAATCTCAGGCCCCAATCTGCAGCCAAGGAACAGGGAAGAGGCAAACTAAATTTAAGCCTCCCTCCCCACCTCAGGTGGCAAAGGGAAATGTCCGCAGGGTGCAGGCAGATAAACATAAACCCAGAATGCCTGAAGGACGCATGATGACCAAGAGTGAGCTGGGGCTAAGACAACTACAAAGTTAAATGAAAAGAAACATCAGGCTCAACAAAACCAGTTTTGCAACCGCACAGATGTAAGCATGGCACTACTGACAATTGGGGCGGGATCAATATTTGTCGTGGGGCTGTCCTGTGCATTGTGGGATGTTCAGCAACATCCCAATGCCCCTCCCCCACTCCAGTTGTGAGGACTAAAAATGTCCCCAGACGTTGCCAAATGCACTCTGGGGGAGGGGGCGTGAAATTGTCCCTGCTTAAGAACACTGAGCTAGAATTCTGTGAAAGGCCAAGTCCTAAGATCCCTTGCCAAGCGACTTTGCAAATTTGCTGAGTTGCAATATTTCAGTACCAGGCATCGGCATTTTTTTTTTTAAGATGTTATTTATTTGACAGAGAGAGACACAGCGAGAGAGTGAACACAAGCAGGGGAGTGGGAGAGGGAGAAGCAGGCTTCCCGCAGAGCAGGGAGCCCGATGCGGGGCTCGATCCCAGGACCCTGGGATCATGACCTGAGCTGAAGGCAGACGCTTAACGACTGAGCCACCCAGGTGCCCCGGGCATCAGCATCACTAACCATTCCCGCTAAAGACAGCTCTGACAGTATGTTCTAGGCCCTTGGGAATTTTCACCAGGTTTCCAGGGGAGGTCCTGCGACAGGACAGAAGAGAGCAGGGACTCACCGGTCATGCGTGGAGAAGCTGCTGCTGTACCTGGTATCTTTGGCATACTTGATCACCAAGCACTTGTACTGGGCAATCTGGAAGCGACGGACCCGTCTCATCAGCTCAGTACTGCAAGAGCAGAGCACTCTGTGAGGCCCACGGTATAAAGAGTGGGCAAGGAAGACCCCCTCGGCACAAGCAGGGCACCCCACCACCTTCTAGGGGTCTACAGCCTGAGACCCACCAATGGACAGAAAGACCAGTGAGGACAGAGGGCCCATGCTCTGGGAGTTCACAATCTAGGCCTGAGAGGGATGCCAATGAGAGCTTTAAGTCACTAGAGAGCCTGGGAATAACAGAATGATAAAGGTGTGCTGGACCAGAAGTGTTCTCCTTGGGGAGGGTGGCAAGGAATGACCACCAGCTGGTCCAGGGATGGGATGAAGGAATAAGTATCTCAGGGATCTGGTGGGGTGGGCAGAGGCAAAGGCCCCAGATTGCATTCCAAAGTAGTCTCATCCCAGAGGCCTTCACATAGTCTGAATTGACTTCACTAAATCTTTTTGTGCAAGAGAAAAAGCACTTTGCCTCTGGGTCTCAGAGCCCACCTTAGCCTCACCACGGAGGGCAACAGGTTTGCACTGGAGTGATCCCCCCAGGCGGAGGGCGTTACTTAGGGGGCTCACTAGCCCTGCCTAGGTCAGATGATGGTCCTGTCACATCAGGGGAGCAAAGGTGCCCTGGTCTGACTCCTTAGTGTGTAAAGTACCGGAGGAAACAGTCACACCGGAAGGAGGGGTGCCCACACTGTAGGGTGAACAGGCTTTAGTGAGAGGCTAAACCCTCAGCAGCTGTATCCAGCCGCAGGAAGGAGCGGTGGAGAACGACCCTAATGGACGGGTCTGAGCTGGGCGGGCAGTGAAGGAGCGCCTGCTCCAGGACCAGATCCCAGGGAGGAGCAGCATCCCGGGCGGGAACGCGCCGTCCGGCAGTGGGGGCTGTCCTGGGGGTGCTGTCTGAGAGGGGCGGCAGGCAGGCCCCGGAGGGGCGTCAGGGGAGGAGGACGGGCCCCCCGGAGGGTAGGGATGGGGGAGAAGGTGGTCCCCGCGAGGCCATGACTTACTTACCTTTTTCCTGAAAACATGGGTCCTAGAATCACCTAGGAGAGAAGGCGAGGTCACTTCGGGGCCCGCTGCGCACGGACGCCCGGCCATGGCCACAACCACAACCCCGACCCCGCTCCCACTCCCGAGGGCTGGGAGCCAGTCCCCGCGCCGGCACCTGAATCTGCCCCCGGGTCTTGCTGGGGGAGCCGGGCAGCACGGTGGGCAGGTTGATGCAGCTCATGGCGCCTCCAGGAAGCTTGCAGCTCAGGGACTCTCCGGTGCCACCGCCCAGCCACCAGGCGCCGGTTCCCGCGTGGTCCGCATTTATACCCAGCGCACTGGCCAATCGGGAGCCGGCGCTGGCGCCCCGGAGCCAATCAGCGCGCGGCCGCGGACTGGCGGGAGACTTGACCGCAGCCCGCCCCTAGTGGGCGGCCCCAGGGACCCGGCCGGCTCGCGTCACCAGGACGACTGGCCCCGCCCCGGCCGCTGCGTATAAAAAGCCGGGGCGCGCCTTCTGGCCGTACACTGTGGGACGATGGAGGTCCCCGGCCGAGGTCCCCCAGGCGAGGCTCCCTGGAAGAAGCTATCTAAGGAGGTAGGCGGGTTGCAGGGGGCGGCTGGGGCCGAGCAGTGCAGCGCGGAGATTAGATGCAGTTCCAAGAGGGGAGCTTAGGAGCCCACGGACCGACCACTCTCCAGGGCGCCGTTGAGCACCTGTGTGCCTGCTCCGAGAGCTTTAGCACCCTGATCTAATTTGCTTCCTGCCACAGGCAGGCTTCGGTGAGCCTGGTTTTAAGGGTAGAGAAAACCGAAGCTGTGCTAATATCCATAAAGGGGGGCCACAGTTCCCGACCTTGACCTGAGGTTCCACAATTCGGATGGAGGATGTGCCAGATGGTGAGGATGCAGAAAGGCTGCTCTTTACTGCACCGTGGTCGTGAGGGCTAGAAACCACACAGGCAAAGCCCTTAATATGATTATCACTCAACTACAATTTCCTAACTAGTTTCCCTGCATTTCAGGGAGTGTTCTGTTTGTTTGTTTGTTTGTTTGTTTTTTCTGAGATTCTCAGATACATCTGAGATACATCTGAGATACATCTGAGAATCTGATAAGTTACGCATACTGCCCCCAAGAAATCCCATTCTCTGTCTCTGTCACACACACACACATGCCAGCAATACCAGAGGACTCTCAGAAACCCATTGCATTATTGTTATCATACGTAACAACAGTGAAGATGATGATCAAACTCACAGTGTGTGTCAGGGACGGTTGTAAAGGCCCTACAGGGCCCGATTGTACAGATCTAAAGAATACTAGCCAGGAATCTCGATCAACTGGAGGAGGCAGTAACCCACACTTGAATGGTTAGTTTTACTTCATTTACATGCCTTATGTCCTTCAACCTTGTGAGGCTACTATTACGCTCATTGTAGAGAGGTCTGAGACCCAGAGAGTGTGAGTTGCCCAGAGTAAAACAGCCTATAAGTGTTGGAGCTTGGATGGCACTCAACCCATCTGACTCCAGAGTCCAAAACCCTTCCATGAAGCCACCCCGTCTTCAAATTTCCCATTTTAGACTTCACTCTTTCTCCTTGCCTTTGAGCTCTTTCTCCAAAATCTGGTTCCTTGTTGTTCTCTGCATTAAGTCTGAGCGTCTTAGCCTGACATCTGAGGCCCTATCCCCCAGCCCCAGCTTCCCGGCCTCACCTCTGTGTCTCAGCAGTCTGGCCCATCAGCATTTCCAAACTGATCTTTGATCTTCCTCCCTCCTGACCTCTGTTTCTTTGCTGTGACTCCTGCAATCAGAATCCTGCCCCCTCAGGGGCGCCTGGGTGGCTCATTCAGTTGAGCGTCCAACTCTTGTTTTCAGCTCAGGTCATGATCTCAAGGTTGTGGGCTCGAGCCTCGTGTCCAGCTGTACACTGACTGTGGGGGATCTGCTCAGGATTCTCTCCCACTCCCGCTGCCCTGCCCCCTGCTTGTATACTCTCTTGCTCTCTCTCTCTCTCAAAATAAATGAATAAATTCTTAAAAAAAAAAAAGAATCATACCCACTCGGAGAAGATCAGCTCCATGTCACTTTCTCTGCAGTGCCCCCCCCCAACTCCCTGGCCTCCAGTAGTAGGAGGGGTGCCCACAAGTGGCATTAACCAGGACACATTTATGGCACCTCATCTCCCCTTTAAGGCTGTCCACTAGTTAAAGCATGACCATTGCTCTAGACCACGAGTCTGAGAGCACCCGCTGTGTTGTATTTGAAGTACCTAATTAATTGGTGTGGGGGGAGAATGGGGTGCGGGTGACCAGGCTGGAGACTGGAGGGGCTTACAGGAAGCTGAGGGCATCTGTGGAGCCTGAGATATTGGGGAGGGGGCTTCTCAAGGCAGAGAGGAGCATCCAGACATTTGGAGGGGTGGGGGCACAGTATGGAGAACAAAGGTCTTACGCAGCCTTCTGCCTGTGTTCCGTAGGAGTTGGAGAATCAGTACAGCCCCAGCAGATGGGTCATCCGACAGGGAGCCGAGGAGACCCTGAGGACGTACGCACACATAGGAGACGAGGGTACCGGGGGCCCTCTCTGGCTGCCATGGGTGGACTTTAGCAGGTGGCAGTGGTTCAGAATGCTGGGGGCAGGAGGAGGCTCTCAGGGCGATTCCCAAAGTCCAGGCACTGTGCAAGCCTTGTTGGCTCAGGGCCAGGCACCCAGGAGCCCTCGCCGCAGGATGGCTGGAGGCAGGAAACGCCCCACAGACCGTGATCCACCTCCTCTCCTGCTCAGCCAACTATGCCCAGGCCCATTAGGCAATGTACCACAGTGTCACAGTGAGGTGGAATGAAAAACAGGAAGGCCTCCCCCTTGGCCGCTGAACATTCGATGTGGACGCTATTTGTAAGAAGCAAAGAAGACTTTGTTTCTTTCAAGAAATCAGGGCTTGGGAACCTGTAAGCTAGTGGAGAAGTCTCAAGGTGAATTCCCATTTCTATCCCGTATCTCCAGAGTGTCATACCACGATCTTAACACTCAGTGAGGTATCTGTGCTGGATTGGGGAAGGAGGCTCCTTGGAGGAAGTGTGAGAAAGCAGCCAGCCCGCTCCCCTCAGCAGGGAAAATTGGATGTTGGCAAATCTTCATTTCAGCAGACTGAACAGAGCTCTCAGAGTTGGTTCTCTAAACTGAGATAACCCAGCTGGAGGAACAGGTTCATGGGAGTTCATTCCAGCACATACCGGCATCCTCCCTGTCCCAAGAGAGGTGGAGTGGAGTTGTGTCCTGGGCTCTTCAGAGTCCTCTGCTGGGCCCAGCCCTGTGCCAAATACATGGCTTTCTGGTCGATAAATTTGAGTGTGCAGTGAAACCTGCATGAGCTTGTAGAAAACCTATTTTTTAAAAAGATTTTATCCATTTATTTGAGAGAGAGAGCGAGAGACAGCATGAGCAGGGGGAGGGGCAGAGGCAGAGGGAGAAGCAGGCTCTCCGCGGAGCAGGGAGCCCGATGCGGGGCTCAATCCCAGGACCCTGCGATCACCACCCGAGCTGAAGGCAGACACCCAACTGACTGAGCCGCCCAGGTGCCCCAAAAACCTATTTGTCTATCTTAATTGTCTTGAGGGAGAGAAGAGCTGTCCCCATTGAGAAAGTGAGTCACTCATAAGGGGCAAGAGCTAAGAAGAGTGTGCTGCCCATTGCCCTCAGAGCCTCCCATTAGTGATTGCTCTCCATATCGTGGACAGCTTTAAGCTCACATTCCACTAGCCTTCCTGTTTTCAGTGCTGCAGTTGGCCCAGAGGAGCTGCAATGCCACTGACCCATTTCATGGATGCAGAACATGAGGTGCCACTGACCCATTTCATGGATGCAGAACATGAGCCCAATAGCAGGGGGCCATTAGGGCCAGGTGAATGCACAAGAGCCATGCCCATGCAGGGCTGGAGTCTGTCTCTATTTAAAATGTTGACATTTTTTTGTTTTTTTTTTTTAAGATTTTATTTATTTATTTGACAGAGAGAGACAGCGAGAGAGGGAACACAAGCAGGGGGAGAGGGAGAAGCAGGCTCCCCGCTGAGCAGGGAGCCAGATGTGGGGCTCAATCTCAGGACCCTGGGTTCATGACCTGAGCCAAAGGCAGATGCTTAACGACTGAGCTGCTCAGGTGCCCCTAAAATGTTGACATTTTGGTGGCCATGGACATTTAGCATTACTTCTGATTTAAAATATGTTCGTATTGGGGCACTTGGGTGGCTCAGTCATTAAGCGTCTGCCTTTGGCTCAGGTCATGATCTCAGGGTCCATGGGATCTAGCCCCGCATTGGGCTCCCTGCTCAACGGGAAGCCTGCTTCTCACTCTCCCACTCCCCCTGCTTGCGTTTTCTCTCTTGCTGTCTCTCTCTCTCTGTCAAATAAATAAATAAAATCTTTTAAAAAATAAAATAAAATATGTGTGTATATATATTGCATTTAAATATTATTTCTCTTTGGGGCACCTGGGTGTCTCAGTCAGTTGAGTGTCCAACCAAGATCAGGTCTTGATCTCAGGGTCCTGGGTTCAGGCTCCACATTGGGCTCCATCCTGGACGTATAGCCTACCTTAAAAAACCTTTTTTTTTTTTAATTAAATATTATTTATCTTTGTATTGGTCAACTTGGTCTGCCATAACAAAAGGCTTCAACAGTAAGAATCTATTTCTCACAGTTCTGGAGGCTGGGAAGTCCAAGACCAAGGTGCTGGCCAGTTTGGTTCCCTGGTGAGAGTCCTCTTCCTGGCTTGCAGACAGCTGCCTTGTCCATGTGTCCTCACGTGGCAGAGAGAGAGGGAGAGACAGAGAGGGAGCCCTGGTCTTTGTTCCTCTTCATATAAGGCCGCTAATCCCACGACAGGGGCTCCATCCTCATGACCCCATCCAAACCTAATTACCTCCCAAATAGTCTCCTGCCAAGCCAGAAAGCCTCTCCCCAAAGGACAGAGAGAGAAAGAAGATGTGCTATTATGGAATAAGGGTTAAGCCAAACTGCGACGTACACCACAGGCAAGCCACTAAAGACACCAGAAAGAAACGTCACCCTTTTAGACAGGCAGGCAGATACACCGCATCGCAGAACAGATAAACCTGTTCTCAAGATAAATGGTACCTATGCTCAAGCAAGAGAGCCCGACGGCACCACACTGGTTCTTCCACAGTCCACCTGGCAATTAGGGTGGCCACCTGTGCTTGCGAGTTGCCTTCCTCCAGAGGAAAAAGAAAACTTCTCATCTCTTCACGACAAGAGGTAGTTTTGTAACTTGGGAGCCAGGCACCTGCAGAAGTTAGGCTCCTGCCCTCCCATGGAATCTGGGAGTAGGGGTCCTGGCTTCCTTGATGACTACATTTCAAAGAGATGGCTCCCCCAGTCCTGGAGGGAAACATTCCTAGGTTGTATAACTAGCAAGAGACTCCTTTAGCTTTTAAAAATATTTACATACACCTCAAAGGGGTAGAGAGAGGATTTACAATGAGTTTCCCAAAATAAATGCTCTAAGAAAAGGGAGGGAGGAAGCTCTCTTTTCCTTTTCTGAGCCAGGGAGACTTCAAAAAAAAATATGTTTTTCTTACTTTTGATTTATATTCACCCTTACAGCCATTGACCTATTAACTTGCAGTGAGGGATGTTCTGCTCTAAGAAGTAGATGACCTTTATCCGCCATGAAGACCTGGCCTTGCTAAGGTTGGGCACACAGGGACTGCTGAGTAAGCATGGGCAGAGAGCAGAGAGGGGCTGGGAGGGTCAGGTTTTCAGAACTATTTCCTCCATCAGTAGTTTTAAACTTGTTTTACCAAGACTCTTAGGACTGATACATTGTACACTAAATGAAGGCTGGGTGGATGCATGGATGGATGAATAGGTAGGTAGGTAGAGATGTGCTGAACCGCTGTCTGAGCTCCCTGCCTCTGTGAGCTTCCTGCAGCATCGTCCCCCAAACCACGTCCACCAGTGAGGTGGGTGGAGCCTCGTGACTGACAGCCTCTGGTAAGGACCAGATCTCCGAGGGCCCCTCCTTTCTTCGCAGGCTCCGATCTTGGGCTTTTTTCTCTCCACCAGAAAAGTGAAAGGAAGAATACAAAGGCACAAAAGATACAAGCCCCGATTTTGTTTGACTGTGCTACAGGACGCGTGACATAAAATGTACCACTTTAACCATCTTAAAGTGCACAATTCGGTAGCATCTAGAATGTTCACGATTCGGGCAACCACCTACCTCTGCCTAGTTCCAAATCATTTTTCTTATCCCAGAAGGAGACCTCCTACCATTAAGCAGTCATTCTCTATTTCTCCCCTTCAGCTGTTTTCTGTCTCTGTGGATTTACCTATTCTGGACATTTCGTATGAATGGAATCATACACGTGTGGCCTTTTGCATCTGGCTTCTTCTCCTTGGCTTAATGTTTGAAGGTCCATCCCTGTTGTATAATTCCTATGGCTACTTCATGTCTTCATCGTGTGGACATGCCACCTTTTGTTTATCCATTCATTCACTGACAGACATTTGGGCTGTTTCCACCGTTTGGCAATTGTAAATAGGGCTGCTATGGACATTGGAGTACAAGTTTTTGTTTGAAAGCCCCGATTTCTTATTTAGTCCAATAGACAAAGCCGTTCTACGAAACTGCATGTATTCTAAATGCTTACTTTTGCTTTGCATACTTAGCTCATCAAGGACCAGTAGCAAACAGGCTGGGGCTCCCAGTACCCACACAGCCCACTTTAAGTAGCTCTGCTCTGAACCACCGTGGCTGTTTTTAGGTAACAATTGTTATCTTATTACAAAAGGAGCATATTCCTACTAAAAGGGATTTTAAAAATAAAACCATCCATGATTTCCACCACCTATTGTTAACTAGAGGGTGGCTGATGGGACCCTGCCTTCTCTTGAACTGCGGCCACGGCATGTAATAAACCCTTGGTCTTCGGCCTTCTGGGACTGTCTGGTCTCCCTGCCCCATGCTTGCATAAGTCTCTAGGGGCTCTGGTCACCACTTCCCCTAATTCCCCTGACACATGCTCGGGATGGGTCCATGGACTTGGTGTTTCCGTCTGTAACAGTTTGGACACTTTCAGTTGCAAATAATAGAAACTCAATTTTTGCATTATCAAAAAAGGAAGTTTTAGTACGGTTGATTCATTGAAGCCCTCCTGTGGTTCCTGTCTCGGGGGTTCAGGGACTGGGGGGCTGGTGGTATGCACACTTGGGGGGAGGCTGCAGCCCCTGCCCCCAGCTACCCACCACCAACCACTGGGCCGACTCCTGCAGACATACAGTCCCTCTTTCACAGGGTCACCTGAGGTTTTTAATATCTGAGGGAGACATGTGCATGATAGGGAATATCTACAGCTGCTTGCTCTGAATTGCTCTTCAATTTAGAACACAAATTTCATGGTCTTTTTCTTAGTTCTGGCACAAAATGAATCCAGTTGGTCCATGTATTCCTTTACAAACGCTTGGGAAAAACAGATCGCTATCTTTTGATGAACCCACTCTGTTGATGCGCTTGTCGGGCACCAGCCTCTTCACACTGTGCTGGCAAGAGGGCAGTAGGCAGTGGGCTCAAAATGACCAATTTTCCGGTCCAGAAATCCCACTGCTGAGAGTGCTTCCTTCAGACCCCTGCACACAGTGGGACGTGTGCACAGGGCTTTTCGCGACAGGGCTAATCGCGACAGGGTTGTTTGGGATGCCTCTCAGCAGAGGACTGCTTCATCGTGTGCTGATCCCTTCGGGGAATATTTACTGGGTGCCTGACATGCGCTGGTCACTCATTTTGTGCATGGGATAGATCATTGAGCAAAACAGAAAAAACCCCGCCCGTGTATCATTGGGAATCTTTTTCTTTTTTCTTTTCTTATTTTATTATTGAAGGACAGTTGACATACAATGATATATTAGTTTCAGGTGTGCAACATAGTGATTCCACAGCTCTATGCATGACTCAGGGCTCATCATGAGAAGAATAGTCACCATCTGTCACCATCCAGTGTTACCACAATGCCATTGACTGTTTGCTCCATGCTATCCTTTGTTGTGCTTCTTAATGGGGCAAGGGGGACATGATAGACCATGAACTTAAGACAGAAGTAGATGCCATTGTCTGTTAGAAGGGGCAAGTGCTCTGGAGGATACAGAGCTGGTGATGGGGATGGTGGACGGTGGGTGGTAGGGTGGTCAGGGTCAGTTCCTAGAGGAAGGGGAGCAGGGGGGGAGTTGGTATTGTAGAGTCCTGGGACTTTTGGGGTGGTGTGTGAGCTGTTGTGGACTGAATCTTTGTGTCCTCCCCAAATTCCCATGTTGACGCCTTTACCCCCTAGTGTGGCTCTATTTGCAGATGGGGCTCTAAGGGGGTAAATAAGGTTAAATGAGGTCAGAAGGGTGGGGTCCTGACCTGGCTGGATTCTTAGAAGAAACAACTGAGGGCTTGCCTCCCCAGAGAGGGAGAGAGCTCCACAGGCTCACAGGGAAGTGGAGTATATGCACACAATGAGGAGTGTGGGTCCAAGGGAGGGCCTTCCCCAGACACCAGCCCTGCTGGCACCCTGATCGAGGCCTTCCAGGCTCCAGAACTGTGGGAAGTAAACATCCAGAGCTTAAACCCCGCACGCTCCAGTATTTTGGCAAGCAGCTGGAGCCAACTAAGACAGGAGCCCTGGATGGATTTGAGCCTTAGAGTGAAAGGGCATCTTGCATGGGTCGCTGGTGCACACCTGTACCTGAGGGCATTTGGTGGAAGCGGGAGAATTTCCTGATGATGGGATGTGGTTTGTTTGGCTGTGTAACTGGTTACGTGACTGGTTACCTGAATTAACATGCAGCCATAGGATGAAATATTAAGAATGGTCTTTAGGGTCACCTGGATGGCTCAGTGGTTTGGGTGTCCGACTCTTGATTTTGGCTCAGGTCGTGATCTCAGGGTCATGGGATTGAGCCCCGTGTCGGACTCCACGCTCAGCAGGAAGTCTGCTGGAGATTCTCTCTCTCCCTCTCTCCCTCTGCCCTCCGCCCCCCCCCCCACGCTGTCTCTCTCTAAAATAAATCCAAAAAAAAAAAAAAAAGAATGGTCTTTTAAAAAGGAAAGAACAGGAAGCTATGTACTAATTGGGAAAACTCTCCAAGAAATATTAAGTGAAATGGGCAGGGCGGAAATGTATTTAATATGCTGCCATTTGGATGAAAGATTGGGAGGGTCTACATCCATATTAATAATGGTGGTCACCATGGCAGGGGGTAGGGGAAGCGGGCGGGTGAGAGTCGGAGAGGCAATATTTCACTGAAAAGCCTTTTGTGTGCTGTTTAACCATACAAACATACTATTTCTCTGTAAGAAAATTTAATAGCATTCTTGTATTTCTTAAATTAATGTTCATAACTGAGTTAGCCCATAATTTTCACAGATTAAATCCCCTCTAAACATTTAAACACAATTTATACAATGTGATTACATTCTTTTTTTTTTTTTAAGATGTTATTTATTTATTTGACAAGAGAGACACAGAGAGAGAGGGAACACAAACAGGGGGAGTGGGAGAGGGAGAAGCAGGCTTCCCACTGAGCAGGGAACCCGATGCGGGGCTCGATCCCAGGACCCTGGGATCATGACCTGAGCCGAAGGCATACGCTTAACGACTGAGCCACCCAGGCGCCCCTACATTCTTCTTTTTTTAAGATTTGTTTATTTACTTATTTAGAGAGAGAGTGTGCACACAAGTTGGTGGGGGGGGGCAGAGGGAGAGGAAGAGAAAATCCTCAAGCAGACTCCCTGCTGAGTGTAGAGCCCCATGCAGGGTTCGATCCCATGAGCCATGAGATCACGACCTGAGCCAAAATCAAGAGTCGGCTGCTCAACCAACAGAGCCACCCAGGTGCCCCATCTGTAATTACATTCTTCTTCTTTTTTTTTTTTTTTTAATTTGAGAAAGAGAGAGGAGGGGTGAAGGGTAGAGGGAGAGGGAGAAGCAGGTTCCCTGCTGAGCAGGGAGCCCAACATGGGGCTCGATCCCAGGACCCTGGAATCATGACCTAAGCCGAAGGCAGATGCTTAACAGACTGAGCCACCCAGACACCCCTAAACACTTCAGATTATAATCACAAATGCAATAGGTTTGATTCACTGAAAGTCTCTAATAGATTCATTCTGTTAAGTGTCCCACAGAGTGGTCTGTGCCCAGTGTGGTGCATGGACACACGGGGAGCCTGTTTTGTTCTGGTCATTAGACCCTTGCAGGAGTCCCACATCAGGCCTTCTGAGCAGTTGGTCGCTTGAAGCATTAGGAGATGGGAAGTCTCCGCCTACCCCTCTGCAGAAGAGGGAGCAGGGACCCACAGCACATAGCATGGCACATCTCTCTCCTAAGAAAACTTTCCTTCTCTTGTCCCCTCACTCCAAGGATGGGGGGGGGTGGCGTGCAGTAGACGTGGTCGGTGATGGCAAAACTGGTTTTGCAGCCACTTTGCCTGCCCTGCAAAGGCAGCATGGTCCCTGGTTTTGGCATGAGGGAAACTGGGCTTCTACCATCATTTTTGTTGCTCTTGGCCTTGAGCAGCCCAGCCGAAATGCAGACAGCCCATTTTAACAGTTTATGCACACTTGCCTAAACACACTTTATACAAACTATCTCTACATACTGAGTTTGCCCCTCCTGGAGTTGCAGGATCATCCAGCCCAGAGGAGCACTGTTTTCCTTTTGGGTCCACCACTGCGGCCACCAAGGTTGGGGACCTGGGCACTTCTGGGGACGTGGATCCCAAATTCACGTCTCTCCCCACCAACTTCAGTATCAGAAAGACCACACTGATCATGCCAAATGCTATTTACGCAAACTGTTTTGCTCTTTACATCATGAAATACTCATCCATTTCCTTTTCAATTAATGTGTTTGGGGTCCTATTTATGCAATCTTTGTCTATCCCAAGATCATGAAGATCTCCTATTCTCTTTTCCAAGAGCTCTGTTGTCCTCTCCTTCATGTTTAGATAGTCCATCGGGAACTGATCTGGTGAGGTGTGAGGTAGGGATCAAGAAACTTCTTTCATTTGGATATTCAGTTGACCCAGCACTGCTTATTTATCACACAATCTTCTTTTTTTTTTTTAGATTTTTAAAAAATTTATTCATTTGAGACAGAGAGAGACAGAGAGAGCATGAGCAAGGGAGAAGGAGGCAGAGGGAGAGGGAGAAGCAGGCTCCCCACTGAGCCAGGAGCCCAATTCGGGGGCTCAATCCCAGGACCCTGGGATCATGACCTGAGCCAAAGGCAGATGCTTAACCATCTGAGCCACCCAGGCACCCCATCACACAAGTTTACTACCTATCAAGTCCTGGGTGTAGAGGTGGGTAAAGCAAAGCCCTTGTCTTCATGGTGAAGGCAACAGACAGGAAACAAGGGGAAAAATATATCAAGGGTGGTGAATGCCAGGCTACATGATAAAGCAGAGAAGGAGGATAGGCCATAATGTATTTGAGCAGCCTTCTATTATTACAGGTCACTCAGGCTGTGTCCGGTGTTTTGCTATTATAAATAGCATTACTGTGGGCATCTTTAAAACAAGTCTTTGGGAATATTTCTGATTATTTCCTTATAAAAACTATGTGGATAAGGACTTAGGCATCAAAGAGTATGAGATTCTTGGGCTTTGATACATATTTCCAAGCTGCCCTTCAGAAGAGCTTACCAATTTACACTCTCCAGAGCCCAGTGTTGGAGGGAGCTAAGCTGCCTACGTTTCACTGATTTTGGGGTGAGCCCTCGGGGGACAGTGTGAACATGCAGACTCCCCTCCCACCCCACCCCTTCACCCGTGGTATTTAATTTCCCTAGCAATGCCCTTCCTCCTTTCTTCCCACCCAAGTCCTAGCCAATTTTCACATAATTCTGACCTCTCCCCTCCTGGCACTCAATTATATATTCATATTGTTTCATTATCTATTTATGTGAAGTGAGTTTAAATATTTTATTTATTTCTCAGAGAGAGAGGGAGAGAGAGAGAGAGTGCACTTGAACGGGGAGGGGCAGAGGGACAGGGAGAGGGAGAAAGAATCTGAACCAGACTCCGCACTGAGTGCAGAGCCCCACATGGGGCTCGATCCCGCCACCGTGAGATCATGACCTGAGCCGAAACCAAGAGTCAGACGCTTAACCAACTGAGCCACCCGCTCGCCCCTATTTGAAGTGAGTTTATATGTTGCTTCCCTAGAAGATTGTTTTTCCGAAGACTTGGACAAGTTTATACTTCCTGGGGCATGGAGCCAAGTGTAACGCACACACGAAGCATATACTAAAGCAGTGGCCAGAGTGGTGCCCTTCAGAACCGCAGCACACTCACTTCCAGACAGACTTGGGCAGATAGTATTGGTCCCACCTGGATGGGCCAGTCTGGTGTTGTTGTAACTGCACACCTGTGCGATGCTTCAGAACCCAGCACAGATGACCACAAGGACTTGGGGGAGCATCGTTCATGCACACACTGCAGCCGGAGCTGACCAGTCCACCCGAAGGGGCTTTCTACAGAGAGGTTTCTGCCTTAAATGAGATAGAAATCACTGCAGGTTGTGCTGATGGTGACTTGTCTGTTCCTCGAGGCAGCCACCAAGAAGGCCCAGGCCACCAGGAGGAGCCTGCTGCATGTCCCCTACGGGGATGGTGAAGGGGAGAAACTGGACATCTACTTTCCCAGGGAAGTGTCTGCAGGTAGGTGGCCAGGCAGGCGGTCCCGCAGCAGAGCTCAGCTGGCCAGGCCACCTGGGCTCAGCCCCCATGCCTTTGTGTTTACAGCCTCACGTTTCTGTCTGTTCTTTCACGGAGGGTACTGGCAGAGTGGAAGGTGAGTCTGGAGTCTGGATGAGCAGGGAGAAAGGGAGATTCGTCTTGCCCTGGTGTAGGAGTCCCCTGGGGTTGCTGCAACAGATGACTGCAAACTTGGTGGATTATCACAGAAGCGCGTTCTCTCCCGGTTCTGGAGGCCAGAAGGCCGAGATCAGGGTGTGCTCAGGGCCGCACGTCGTCCCAAGGCTCCAAGGGAGAACCCGCTCCTGCCTCTTCCAGCTTCTGGGGGCTCTAGGTTTTCATTGGCTTTGGTTGCATCATTTCCATCTCTGCCTCCATCCTCGCGGGGCCCCCTTGGTGTCTGTGTGTCTGGGTCTCAGATCTCCCCTCCCCCTTCTCTCTTGGATGACCTCAACTCAGGATCCCTAATGACAGCTGCATAGACTCTATGGCCACATTCCCAGGTACTGAGGTTAGGATTTGGACCTATCTTTTGGGGGGGGACACCATTCGACCCACTATACCCGGTGAGAAGCATGTTCAAGCTACTCTCAGTCAGAAGGAAACCACAGTGACTAACCTTCCCAGCCTGCTCGGGTCTGAGGGGTTTCCCAGGACATGAGGCTTTCAGTGGGAGAGTCCCCGGGCAAACCAGGTCAGCTTGTCACCTTAAGATAATCAGAGGGGTATTTGAGATCTTCAAGGACACTGTTGTTCCCTAGGATCTTACTAAGGAGCCTGCTATAGGATCTACCACCCCTCAAGCACAGTCATCTTCTTAGCTAGATTTATAGCACCTTTACCCTTTGTCGTGCAAAGCTCTCTACCCGTCTGATCTTCATTTCTCAAAGACAGCGCCTAAGAGAATTTAGATGTCCCCATTTTACAGGTGAGGAAAGCGGACTTAGAGGTTAAGTAAAGCCCCGGGGTTTCATAGCTAGCATGTGATAAGGTAAGGACAGCGCCTACCTTCTTCCTTACACTACATGGAACCAGAGAGGGGTGGAGCCCTGGGCGGAAAGGACACGGAAGCAGCCTGGTGGCCCAGGTGCCTCCAGTTGTCACATCTTTGTCTCTTTCCACAGTAAAGACACATCAGCCTTCATGGTCAACCCACTGACAGCACAGGGAGTGGCCGTGGTGGTCATGGCTTATGACCTTGCCCCCAAAGGTAATGAGGATGGTCCTGCAGGTTTGAAGGCTGCTGGGCTTTGGAGGGGAGAGAGCCCCCCACGAATCCTGACCCAGCTCCTGCTCTTCGTGCAGGTACCCTGGACCAGATGGTAGACCAGGTGACTCGGAGCATCGCATTTGTCCAGAAGCAGTATCCGTGCAATGAGTGGGTATCACTGCAGATTTTCCTTTTATCAGACAATGAGGGAGGATGGTGATTCAGCCCCTTGGACGCAGCCCAGCTGTCCCCTCTGGCCTGTGGAGCAGAAGGCAAATTGGGAGTCTTTGGTACTGGCCCGATGCATTAGGGAAACTGAAGGCGAATTGGGCTCTCTGCTCTGACCCAACCCAGGGGACTTTACCTGTGCGGGCACTCAGCAGGGGCCCACCTGGCTTCCATGATGTTCCTGACCAACTGGACCAAGCATGGAGTCACACCCAACCTCAAAGGTTTTCACGGGATTGCAGGTTTGGCTGGACAGCCATCACCCTCCCCAGATGGTCTGCACCCGGCGCACAAAATCCCAACAGCCATGGAGGGCTTGACATGGGGCTTTGAGCCCTGTGAAACAGGCCTGCTTTGTGTCTCTACCCTTGCCCTGGTCTTGCCCCTTTGGCCCTGGAGGCTGGGCTGGCCCCATATTGCCCCCCTCCTCAGGGCTGGCTTGAGGCCCAGTGTGGATGGAGTCTTGGCCCCACCTGCAGCCTGGCCCTCTGACTATTCTTCACCTTCACAGGCTTTTTCCTGGTAAGTGGGATCTATGACCTGGAGCCCATTGTGTATACCACTATCAACGCCCCTCTCCACATGACCTTGTGAGTCATTTGTCCCCTCCTCCCAGAGCTGAGCGTGAGCCTATCAGGGGGGCAAGGGGTGAAGTGCAGGCTTTTCTCTGTCCTGACCCACGCCTACCCCCTGTGTCAGGGAGGATGCTCAGAGGAACAGTCCCCAGCTGCTCCTGGAGGCGGCCGTGACGCGGCCCTCGGATCCAGCCTGCCACGTGCTGGTGGCTGTGGGCCAACACGACTCCCCTGAATTCCACCGACAGTCCAGGGAATTTTATCAGGTACCCCCAGCACCCTGCCTCTGGCCAGAGGTTGAGGGTCCTGTGCTCTCATTACCTTCCTCTTTATTTCACCAAAAGGGACCCCAAGACCACGAGCCATTTATTCAACAAATACTTAGCGAGGGCCTAGTACATGCCCGGTGTGGTGTGGAGCTCCCCCACCCTGCTGTCTCCTGCTTTGCTCATTTCTCCACCCAGACACTGCGCCGAGGAGGGTGGAATGCCTCGTTTGAAGAAATCCATGATGTGGATCACTTTGAAATCATTTGGAACCTAACCCAGAAGGACTTCGTGCTCACCCAGGTGGGGCACATCCTTTCACTGTGGAGAGCGAGGTTGCCCCTGCACAGGAGAGGTGGGGAGGTGGGGAGCACGGAGGAGCCACTTTACTGGATCTTTGGCCTCCAGGAGGCTGGGATCCTGATGGTAAGAATTGAGTACCCCATTAGCTTCCTCTACTTCACCCCCTTCTGAAATGAGGTGAGCTGCAGAGTCTGCTCCGGGGCACACAGGTGGGAGCTGCATGGGGCTTGGTGTGGATGGGGACAGGCATCAATCTGGTGCAAGGAAAGTATCAGCCTGTGTGTAAGCATAAAGCAAAGCCAACTCCGGATAGGAGAGGATGGATGGATTTGGTTCATTACAATTTTTACATGGAGAATCCTTTTAAAAATCAAACATTACAGGGGCGCCTGCCTGGCTCAGTTGGTGGAGCACATGACTATCGATCTCAGAGTCATTGAGTTGAAGCCCCACGTTGGGTGTAGAGATGACTTAAAAATAAAATCTTTTTAAAAATCAAATATTACAATTTTAATGCGGAGAATTTTTTAAAAGCCAAAGAATAAACTGGGGGAAATATTTGCCACAGATTTGACAGATAAAGAATTACCAATACAGTTGGGTTTTTTTTTTTTTCTGGGAAAGTGGGTACGTCATTAGCTTCACTTTTTAATCAGCTGCCGCCTCAGTGAGGCTTTTAGAGCATTCAGTTTTAACTCACATAGTTAATATTCTTACTATATTAAAGAGCACTTTCAAATCAATAAGAACCATTTTTATTTCTATTTAGGAATAGATTATAAAGAGAAAAAAATGGACAAGGAATAAGGGATAATTTAAGAAAAAATATACATGGCCCGTAAACATGGGGGAAGATTAAATTATACTAGTGATCATAGAAATGTCACTTAGAAGGCCAGTCCTTTCCCACCTGTCATGGAAAATGTTCTAATGATAATTACGCCCAGCCCTGCTGGAGAGGTTGGGAAGGGCTCCTCTTGAGTTCTGCCGGTGGGACCACTGTCTGGTGATAGGGATCCAAACCCACTGGCCCGGTAATTCTGCTGCTTGGAATTTCTCTTCAGGATAATCAAGAAATACACAAAGGTAGTCTTCGCAGCTTTATTAATACTCAAAACTTAGACACAGCTGACATGTCCCAGTGAGGTTAAATGATGACATAATTCAGTAACAGAATGAAGTTTGTAAAGATGAGTTAGGATACATCACATTGTTTCGGATGTGAGAGCTAAAGCACAAAAAGAAGTGACCCAACATATTCCCAGTTTAATAATACATCGACAGCTAGACGCTTGGAGGCATATGCATGTGTGTGAAAAAAACAATTACTAGTGGTGACACACAGGTGTATTTTAAAACAGGAACACGTATTACTCTTCTTTTTTTAACTGGGGGAAAAACAAACACCCATAAGTGGCATCTTCTCTTGAAAAACCTAAGAATCGGGGTCGTGAGTTCAAGCCCCATGTTGGGTGTAGTGATTACTTAGACTTTAGCCCTGGAGGCTTTTTTTTTTTTAAAGATTTTATTTATTTATTTTGACAGAGAGAGAGACAGCGAGAGAGGGAACACAAGCAGGGGCGAATGGAAGAGGGTGAAGCAGGCTTCCCGCCGAGCAGAGAGCCCGATGCGGGGCTCGATCCCAGGACCCTGGGATCATGACCTGAGCCGAAGGCAGACGCTTAACGACTGAGCCACCCAGGCGCCCCGGCCCTGGAGGCTTTTAATTAGTAAATTTTAAATTAATTAATTAAAAAACTAATTTAATCAGGTTTAATTTAATTACATAAAAACGTAAACCCACTCTTAGCTCGTGGGTCAACAAAAGCGCATGTCGAGCCCGAGGTAAGTCTACGTATGGCTGGGGCCTTATTTAGGACACTTCAAAGGACAGGTGGGACTGGGCTGTCATTTTAAGTGACCCTTCGATGCCCAGGAATGCAGCCTGTCTCTTTCATCAGATTCCTCAAGAGAGAGTCTCACAAGAGCCTCTCCAAATCTGGGGCTCTTGTGTCTTTCCTTCTGGCTGCAGATGATTTTGAGAACAATCCTCCACGAGCACTGACGGCGCTGGAGTGTGCCCCCCCACCCCCCGATGGTGAAGCTTCTCCACAGACCCCACACGCTTCCCCGTCCTGCCAGCCTCCCGCTCTCCCCATGCCCAGGAGCGCCTCTGTTTGCTCCGAACACCACTAAAAAAATCTCTCTTTCGCTGGCCTCGATGGAAGGATTCCAGGGAAGGTCCAGACCAGTCAACGCTGTGTGATGCCCAAGCTGCCTGGCCCCCTGCCTGCCGAGAGGGCATAACGAAAATGACAGCTCCTGGCAATAAGTAGACTTAGCTCCAGCTCAAAGTTTGCTGACCTTTTCGAAAGATTTTCTCAAACCAGCCTGTTCTGTCTTTTATGGCATTCTTTTGACCACTCTGTCCTGTCCTGAGGATTTCCCAGAGTGTCCTGGGACATAGCCTCGGGGCTGGCCCCTTCTGTGATGGGACGATGACATCCAGAGCCAGGACAAGATTCCTCTGCCCCCCACCCAGGGGTGTGTGCAATTCCCAAGCAGCCAGCCGCGTGCATCTACCACCCTCCCCACCCAGCACCCCTCCCCCACTCTGAATAACTGGCACTCCAAGTGTGATGGAGTATCCCAAAAATGAAGAATAGCCTAGACAGTCATCAGTTGGGGATGAGTACATCCAAGCAGCCAGCAGCCAACCACTATGTAGCCATTAGAAAGAGATCTGTTTACCGGGTGGGAAATCCCCCGAACATACTGTTATATGGCAAAAGCAAGATGCTCAGTGATACAACTTAGTACCATCTCAATGACTTTACACAATATACACCCACAAAAAGATGTTTTTCTCTGTGTGCCCACGTTTGTGCATGCAGGGGAAAGGCCCGGGAGGATCCACACCTAAGGCCTCTGCTCATGTCTGGGGAGTTTGCTTTATCTGTGTTCTTTGACTCTCAGGCTAAGAAGATAATGAATATTTAAATGTAGTATGTGATCTGAAGTGCTAAAATATTCAAAAAGCTTTCAGGATGCAGGCAAATGAGAGTGATATTATAGATGTAACTTGAATTTATTCCAGATCTTCAAAGGAAATGACTCACAAACTGTGGGACTTGATCTAACATTTGCAACAAATTCCGAATGAGACATCTCGCAGCTGCTGGTGGGGGAAACCCAAGGCTTCACCACACCTAGGTGGAGAATTGCCCCCTTTAGGTTATGCCCTGTTAAGGCCAAATGCCTTAAAGTAAGCAAAAGACAGAACAAAAATGTGTTCGCCCCCTTGTGATCCTATTTTCATTTAAAAAAAGAATACATAAACGGGGCACTTGGGTGGCTCAGTAGGTTAAGCATCTGACTCTCGGTTTTGGCTCAGGTCGTGAGGGTCATGATTTCAGGGTCGTGAAATCCAGCCCTGAGTAGGGCTCTGCGCTCAGCCTTCTCTCTCCCTCTGTCCCTCCCCTGACTCATGCACTCTGTCTCTCTCTTTCTCAAATCTTAAAAAAAAAAAAAAAAAAAAGATACAGGGTGGCACTTGGGTGGCTCAGTAAGTATTTGCCTTCTGCTCAGGTCATGATCTCAGGGTCATAGGATCCAGCCCCACCTTGGGCTCTCTGCTCTGTGGGGAGTCAGCTTCTCCTTCTGCCCACCACTCACCCTGATTGTGCTCTCTCTGTCAAATAAATAAATGTAATCTTTAAAAATAAATAAACATTTTAATTTAATATGCAACTTATAATAAATACACTGTGGACTGAATAACTATTTTTATGGCTTTTTAAAAATGGCGTCATAGGGGCGCCTGGGTGGCTCAGTTGGTTAAGCGACTGCCTTCGGCTCAGGTCATGATCCTGGAGTCTCTGGATCGAGTCCCGCATCGGGCTCCCTGCTCAGCAGGGAGTCTGCTTCTTCCTCTAACCCTCCCCCCTCTCATGTACTCTCTCTCTCATTCTCGCTCTCTCAAATAAATAAATAAATCTTTTAAAAAAATGGCATCATGATTTCTTTTTTTATTCAAATATAATTAACATAACAGTGTTCTGTTTCAGGTGTACAATGTTAGGGTTCAGCAAGTGTGTACATTGCTCCCAGTGTTCATCTCGATGAGAGTGCTCTTAATCCCCTTTATCTATTTCGCTCATCCCCCCACCCACCTGCCCTCTAGCAACCACCAGTTTGTGTTCTGTATTTAAGAGCCTGGCTTTTTCATTTGTCACTTTTTTCCCCTCATTTGTTTTGTTTCTTAAACTCCACATATGAGTGGAATCTTACGCTTTTGTCGTTCTCTGTTGGACTTATTTTACTTAGCATAATACCCTCTCCGTCCATCCATGTTGTCACAAATAGCAAGATCTCATCCTTTCTATGGCTGAGTAATATTTCATTGTGTGTATATATCACATCTTCTTTTTCCCTTCATCAGTCAGTGGACACTTGAGCTGCTTCCATATCTTGGCTATTGTAAATCATGCTGCAATAAACATCGGGGTGCATGCATCTTTTCGAAATGATTGTTTTCATTTTCTTTGGATAAATACCCAATAGTGGAATTGCTAGATCATACGTATTTCTATTTTAATTTTTTGAGGACACTCCATACTGTTTTCCACAGTGGCTGCACCAGTCTGCATTCCCACCAAAGTGCACAAGCGATCCTGTTTCTCCGCATCCTCTCCAACACTGGCTATATTTTGTGCTTTTTTATTTTAGACATTCTGACAGGTGTGAGGTGATATCTCATTGTGGCTCTAATTCATATTTCTCTGATGATGAGTGATGCTCAGCATCTTTTCATGTGTCTGTTGGCCATCTGTGTGTCTTCTTTGGAAAAACGTCTATTCAGGTCCACTGCCCAGTTTTTAGTCAAACAGTTGTTTTTCTTTGGTGTTGAGTTGTATAAGCTCATTATATAGATAACTATTAATGTTAAATTTCCTGATTTTAACAATTGTGCTGTGGTTATATGAAAGATGAAGTATTTAGGGGTAAAGAGGGATAATGCTTTCACCTTACTCTTAAATTGCTCAGGTAAAAAATATACATATATACACATACTATATATATATTCTCTCTCTCTATATATATACATATACATATACATATACATATATGTGTGTGTATGGGCATCATGTAAACAGAAAATCTGGATAGAGTATACATGAGTATTCCTTGTACTATTCTTGCAAACTTTCTATAATTTAAAATAATACAATAAAGGGGCACCTGGCTGGCTTAGTCAGTAGACCATGCAACTCTTTATCTCAGGGTTGTAAATTCAAGCCTCTGGTCAGGTGTAAAGATTACTTAAAAATAAAATCCTTAAAAAAAATAATAAAATGATACAATAAAAAGTTTCCAGAGGCACCTGGCTTGCTCAGTGAGTAGAGCGTGGTAGAGCATGGGATTCTTAATCTCAAGGTCATGAGTTTAAGCTCCATGTTGGGCGTGGAGCCTACTTAATTAAAAAAGTTGTTTCCAAAATGTTGTGACATTAAAAGAATAGAAGCCAGCAGCCCACGTGGGGCTGGAGCACCGAGAAGTCCTCTTATTTCTGGCCTGCGGATGTGAGAGGCGCCACTCAGCCACCCCTGCATCTCGGGAAGTGACCTCAGAACACCCTGTTCCTGACGCAGATGGAAGAGACACACTTCCCCATAGGCTGCAGGATTTGCCTGTTGCTGGGACACCACTTCGAGGAGGGAAGGGGGGCGTTTGCCCTGGGGTCAGCCCCACCCATCCTCCCTGTCCTTCCCTGTTCTCCCCTATGTTTGTCATTGCCCCCACCTCACCCCCGCCCTCCTGGACACCCAGGTCTGGGTGGTCAGCGATGCCCTCAGGGACTTAAGAGTTAATGTCCTTCTCTGTCCTTTAGTAGTCTTTCAAGCTTTCCTGAGGCTTTTGTGTGGCATCGAAACACTCTAGAATTATCCTTTCTGACTTGGTGGAGCAGGTGGGGACGTATCTCGGCCCTCTTTGCTTGCCTAGCACCTGGGAGCTGCTCAGGGCTCTGTTCCTGGAGTTGGTTTCACTCCCTGTCCTTTCCGGACTTCTACCAGCGACCCTGGGTCTCCTTTTATTCACCTGTAAAAGAATCCAGCTGGAGCAGGAATAGGCAGACAGACCCACAGGCAGACCTGAGGCTGGGTTGGATCCCAGAGATGGGTCCCAGCACATAGGGGAGTTTGCTAAGTGATAAGGGGAGTTTGCTAAGTGATAAAAGTGGTGTTTCAAACCTGCCTTTGTTCAAAGCTGCTTACCAAACAGTGTGGGGTCAACCGGCCAGATCTTGGCAAAGAAACCTGAGCCCTTTCCACATGCACCTTTCTATCGATATACTTCTGAAAGGATCAAGATTTTAACAATGAACACCAAAACCAAAAGGAATCTTCAATGAATATCTTTTATAAGTCATCTCAGAGTGGAACAAAACAAAAGAAGCCAACCAGAAATAGAAAACAAAAGTCAGGGGCGCCTGGCTGACTCAATCCAAAAAGCATGTGGTTCTTGATATGGGGGTAGTGAGTTCGAGCCCCATGTTGGGTGTAGTGATTACTAAGAAAAACAAAACAAAACAAAAAAACACACTTAAAACACCAAAAGTCAGGGGAAGAAAAAGACTGATAAATATAACTGCATAAAAATTAAAAAATTCTGTGGCGCCTGGGGGCTCAGTTCGTTAAGCGTCTGCCTTTGGCTCAGGTCATGATCCCAGCGTCCTGGGATCGAGCCCCACATCGGGCTCCCTGCTCTGCGGGAAGCCTGCTTCTCCCTCTCCCACTCCCCCTCCTTGTGTTCCCTCTCTCACTGTGTCTGTCTCTGTCAAATAAATAAATCTTTAAAAAAAATTAAAAACTTCTGCAAGAAAAAAATATGCCACAAAGTCAAAAGACAACAAACTGGAGTCAAGGGCTGGGAGGACATGACAAATGAGGTTAAGTGCCTTCTGAATAAAGACTCACCAGGCAATAGGAAAAATGTCAGTATCCTAAGAGCCAAGTGGGTAAAGACACCAATGGGCAATTCACAAGCAAGATAAAAACAACAGAGTTGAGATGATCAGTATTTTAATCTGAGAGATGCAAGTTAAAACAAGCACGTGCTGTTCTGCATTCTCACAGAGGCAAAGATCAAAACATCTGTGGTCGCTCAGTGTTGTGAGAAGACAAGAACTCTCAAGGCAGTCACCTGTTCAGGTTAACCAGGGAGACCTTTGACCCAGAGAATTTAGCAACCCAGAGAGCAACACAGCCTGCCTCCCTCCCATCTCTGGGGTGGCTCTTTCTTTGTCTATGTGTTTTTCTCTCTCATTTTCCCTCCCCACTGTTTCACAAAATTGCTCCCAATTTACTTGTCAATTACAATAATTGCGAGCTAACAGCTTACCCAATGCATAAAGACTGTAACTGGTAGAAATGAACAAAATTAATTTAACAACGGCTAACACTGATATAAGCCTCAGGGGTTTTTTTAGCTACTACGTTTAGATGTTAAACATTTGACTCCAGACAGTAGGAACTTGGTACAAATAATGCAGAAGGATCAAAAGGGCAGAAGCTGTTATTGGTAAGATTTGATAGAGCCAAAAGCTGATCTATGAATTAAATATCTGTTACAAAATCTTACGGAAAAAGGGGAGTGTTTAATGAGCACAGACTTAACACATATGTGTTCGACAGTGGCCACTCCTTGAACCCATCACGGGGACGTCAGAGCATCCTCAATCCCTCTTCCCACCGGTCTTTGCAAGCAATGGGAGAAACGCTAAGCGTGGGAAAGGGCCAGCGCGCGGCATGGGCCGCTCTGCGCATCGCGAGTAGCTGAGCTGCACGGCGGGAGGACTACAACTCCCAGCACGCCCCGCGCCGCCCAGCCTTCCCAGAAAGCCGCGGGCGGCGCGCTCTGCGGCAGCGCGTTCCCGACATGCTCCGCGGCGGCAGCCAACCGCCGGATTTGAATCAGGTCGGCGCTCTGTGGCTGTGTCGGCGGGATGGGCGCTTCGTCGTTGCCCCCTGCCTGGCAGCTCTACCTCAAGGACCACCGCATCTCTACGTTCAAGAACTGGCCGTTCTTGGAGGGCTGCGCCTGCACCCCGGAGCGGGTGAGACCGCGCGGCCTCCCTGGGCCCCAGAGCCCTGACGCGGCCCCGGGGTGACCCCCTCCGGCTGTGGGCTTTCGGCGCCGTGAAACCCCTCCCTCTGTGGGTTCCCGAATCCTGAGCGACCCCTCCCTCTGTGGGCTCCCAGACCCCGGGGCGACCCCTCCCTCTGTGGGCTTTCGGCCCCGGGAGACCCCTCCAGCTGTGGGATGGCAGCCCCGGGAAACCCCTCCCTCTGCGCTCCCGGGCCCCGGGCGACCCCTCCGTCTGTGGGATCCCGGCCGGGGCTACCCCTCCCGCTACGGGCTCCTGGGACCCTGGAGCGCCTCCGCCGGGGCCTGAGCCTCAGCTCTGCCTTGCAGATGGCCGAGGCCGGCTTTATCCACTGTCCCACTGAGAACGAGCCCGACTTGGCCCAGTGTTTCTTCTGCTTCAAGGAGCTGGAAGGCTGGGAGCCAGATGATGACCCTATGTAAGTACCCCAGGCCAGCCTCGCTGGGCTTCCAGGTTGCCCCGGCTGCATCCCCGGCTCCTGTTTTGAGCTGGGCCTGCGAAAACTATCTGAATTTCCGACACTTAGTGATGCAGCCGTGGCTTTCCGAGTTCGTTTTGTGCCCCAAACAGTTATTGCAAATGGATGAATCTCTTTGTGTTGGTGCCCTGGTGGTGCTTTCAACCTTTTTAAACCCGATTTGGCCAGACGTCCTCCAGTGGATGCTGAAGAAAGGCTCATTCTTGCAGGACTGTCCTTGACGCCCTTCAGGTCTGGCCGAATTCAGGCGCAGATCCTGTGGTGACCTGGGGGTGTCCAGGTGCTTTCCTTGTTTTAGAGTCTTCACATCTAAAGCTTTATTGAGCTGTCACTCACACACCAGAGAAAATACTCTCTTAAATGGAACGCTTGTGTTGTTTCAGGTTTTGTTCTTTAAGGCATCTAGATTTGTTTTTGGTTGTGTTTTTTTAATTCCGTGTGTATGTCCAGACCCTGATGGCTGTCTTTTTGTATGTGACACCACTTTCTTTTCTCATCTTTTTTCCCCTGTCAGACCCGATTGCTGCCATAAGCTTAATATTTTCCTATAGAGAATTACCCAAGTTGTCTGTTCTTGGCCAGAAGAGAGTTGTTGTTTTCTCTAACATGTTTGCTCTTATGACCCATTTTTTTTTTAAAAGATTTTATTTATTTACTTGACAGAGAGGGAGCGAGCACAAGCAGGGGGAGCGGCAGGCAGAGGGAGAGGGAGAAGCAGGCTCCCCGCGGAGCAGGGAGCCCGATGCGGGGCTCGATCCCAGGACGCTGGAATCATGACCTGAGCTGAAGGCAGATGCCTAACGACTGAGCCACCCGGGTGCCCCCCTTATGACCCATTCTTGACTAGGATGGCATGGTGCTCATACCGGGGATCACTGGGAAAGTACCCGTTGTATTCTTGGGAGTGAATTTCTAGGTGCTAGAATATTTTCAGATGGTAGTTCCTAAGGGCTGTCCTTTTGGACTCTGTATGGCTGTGTGTTCATTCCAGTACTGTTCTGCTCACACTGCTGTCCGCTATTTGCAGGGATAATTCCCAGTGCAGAGAATGAGGCTGGGGAGTTCACTGGAGAAGCCTGGCCAGCGATGCCCTTACTGGGACCCAGCAAACAGATTCTGTAACAGTTCCAGTGAAATGAGATTACTTCAGACAGTTCCTTCCTTGAGGATTTTAGAGGGATTTGAAGTGTGCTACCTCTGCACTTACATACCACGTGACATGTTTCCTGCTAATTGCTGAAGGACTCCAGATAAAATACATCAGCCCCAAGCATGGTGGGGAGATGTCCAGAGAGAGGGCAGGGGGCAGAGATGGGCTGTGTGGGAGTGTGCCCTGGGACCTAGCACTGGTTCTGTGTACTTCACGAAGCAGAGGAAGGCATGTTTGTGAGCCAGGGTGCTGGGTGTTGCTGACGAACTGTTGTTTTTCTCCCTTTACCTGACTTTTCTCTGTTGACATGCTCCTGTATTGATTTTTCTAGAGAGGAGCATAAAAAGCATTCATCTGGTTGTGCTTTCCTTTCTGTAAAGAAGCAGTTTGAAGAATTAACCCTCAGTGAATTTTTGAAACTGGACAAAGAAAGAGCCAAGAACAAAATCGTATGTATTATCGGGAGTAAGAACCAAGGGCAAACCCTGTTGAGCTTCTGTAGCACTGAGTTCCCCGCCCTTTGTATTGGAGGGGCTTAGTTTTCCTCAGTACGCATTTTTAAGCCCCTCAGATGGATATGTGAGGATATAAAGGACAGAAAAGCGTCTGTCCTGGAATGTGGTCTTGGGGTTGTGCAGTCAGAGACAAACGTGTTCCCTCCTGGAGGACGTGTTTAGTGTGAGGTACCTCTGGTGGTGGAGCGGTGATGGTTAGGCTGGTGCCCAGCCTTCAGTGACAGTCTGTGTGGGAGGCCATTTACATAGTGTGTGTTCATGTGTGAGCATGGTGGGGACAGAGGGTTTGGGGGCACATAGTAACATATCGGGGAAAGGGCATTATGGGTATTGGGAAAAAGAGGCACAGTCCAACTGGACCTTGGTATTTCTGCAGGTGAACTTTAACTTGTGGACAGGCATCCTGGGTTATCGGGAGAGAGGAAGGGTGAGGCTGTGGGTCCACAACGAGGTGGGTACCAAGCAGCCTGGGCTGTAGAGAAAATCAGGGCTCCCAGTTAAATCTGAATTTCAGGTACATGGGGAATAATTTATTAGTATAGCTCACGTTTTGTATGGATGTATACTAAAAAAGTTACTCGTTTTTATGAAGTTCAAATTTAGCTGGACATCCTCTATTTTTATTTGTTAAGTATGGCGGTGTTACAGAGAATAAATGTTTGGGTGTTTAATATCGTTGTAGCAAAGCACTGGGCTGGGAGTTGACATCCTAGTTCTGCCCCCGCCATTCGTGGGCTCTGTGAGTTTAGGCCAGTCTTGGTTGCACGTGGAGGGCAGATCCCCGTAGTTTCTGAGATCCTTTTCTGGTTGAAAATTTATGTTCTTTTTGAGATGATTATGAAATAGTTCTGTCTGATATAGTATAAACACTGAAGACCAAATTTTTTGTTAGGAAAAGGGAAGAAATTGGCGGTCAGTATAGCAAGTTGTGGAAGAGCGTTTACGCAATGGGGGTCTGGGGGACTGCAGTGTTGGAAGCACGAAGTGGGCCAGGGAGAGCCTCCTAGGTCAGGCATCAGCACACCCTCCATGAAGTGCCACAGATAGTAAATATTTTAGCCTTCATGGGCTTCATGGTTTCTGTTAAGTATTATTTTTTTTTTTTAAGATTTTATTTATTTATTTGAGAGAGTGAGAGAGCGTGAGCAGAGGGAAGGGGCAGAGGGAGAAGGAGAAGCAGACTCCCTGCTAAGCAGGGAGTCCGATGCGGAACTCGATCCCAGGACCCTGGGATCATGACCCAAGCCGAAGGCAGACACTCAACCGACTGATTCACCCAGGTGCCCTCTGTAGATATTATTCTTTGGGGTTTTTTTTGTTTTCACAACTGTTTAAAATGTGAAAACCATTCGTAGCCCAATGTATGAAAATAGGCCATATGTCCCACAGGCCACAGTTTACTAAGCCCATTCTAGGTGAGAGACCAGCCTGTGTACTTAGGGGACAGTCATGAGAAAGCTGTGCCCCAGTGAGCAGGAGGAAGATTAATGTGTAGCCCAGGGAGAGGCTGAAACCAAACTGTAGAGTGCTGAAAAAGACAAAGGGTGTTAGGTGGTTGTAACAAAGAGGAAACGAGGTTGTGACAGCACAGCTCCAAGACGGTGAGTGACCCGGTGCTCCAAGGCCCTTGGTCTGATAGGCAGAGTCAGGTGGCCTATGGGGAGAAGGGAGTCACTGAAGCAGGAAGCCCACCAGGAGACGCTCGCTCACCAGGTCACCATCATCTTCGGGAACAGCAGTGGGGCCACACCAGACCAGGGTGAACAGGCAAGAAGGGAGAAAAGTGGGGGATAGGAAAAAAATGTTTTGCTTTCATTGTACAGCTGTTTCTGTTCTCCCCAAGTCAGAATACAGGATACGTTATTTTTTTTTAAAGATTCTTATCTAAGGGTGCCTGGGTGGCTTAGTCATTAAGCGTCTGCCTTCGGCTCAGGTCGTGATCCTAGGGTCCTGGGATTGAGCCCCGCATCAGGCTTCCTGCTCAGTGAGCCTGCTTCTCCCTCTCCCTCTGCCTGCTGCTCCCCCTGCTTGTGCTCTCTCTCTCTTTCAAATAAATAAATAAAATCTTTAAAAAAAAAAAAATTCTTATTTATTTGAGAGAGAGAGAGCGTGCAATCCAGCACCAGCAGGGAGAGGGGCAGAGGGAGAAGCAGACTCCCCACTGAGCAGGGAGCCGAATGTGGGGCTCGATCCCAGAACCCCGGGATCATGACCTGAGCTGAAGGTAGACATTTAACCGACTGAGCCACCCAGGCACCCCAGAATACAGGATACTTTAAAACGATGCCTTTGTTTCTATTACTTTGTTTAATTACAAAACAAACAATATAAGCTTCCAGAAGGAAGAATCAAAAGCTCCACCTCTATGCTAAGGGTGACCACCATGGACTGTTTATTGTGTCTCCTTCCAGATAATTTTTAAATTTCTGTATTTTAAAGAAGAATAAAAAGTGTAAGCTGTTCATACTTTCCTTAATTGGTTTATACCACTTAAACAACAGGGAAGTTTTTGTAAGCCCATGGCTCTCAACTATACTGTTACGATGTCGTAGAGCTGTGCTCTCCCCCTCTGTGGCCATCAGCCACGAGTGGCTTTTATGACGAAGATTCTGTAGAGTGCAGATTTGCGTGCTCCGGTCACACAGAGAGCGTCTTACGTGCCCAGTGGCTGCGCATGTCCCGTTGCTGCCATGCTGCGCCCCGCAGATAATGGAATAGTTCTGTCATTGCAAAAGGTTCTGTTGGACATGCTGTTCTAGAGTACCAGCTGATTGTGAGATTTGCTGCAAATAATTTATCACTAGTATGTAAGTCAGGTCCCCTCGTGTGCCCATGCACTTGGCCATGTGAGTGGATGGTCATGTCTGGGAACCGGCATAACCAGAGGTCTGTCTGCTTCGCCCTGGAGCCCCATGGGCAGTCTAGGGCACCTCACTCCTGGGGGTGGGCTGGCACACAAACCTTGTCTGTTCGGTAGGGGTAAATAAGGTCGGGGCCTGGTATTTTAAACTATTAAGTCAGCTATGTGATTGCAGTGTGTAGTTTAAGGTAGTCGTTTATTGGACGTTCGTTAAAAAGAACGAGATGAAATAATTGTGTTGGGTATGCAGATACTGGAGACAAGGAACAGGTGTTTGCTGTGATGCTGTGGGTTTCTGAGGCCCCAGACTTACGTGGGAGGTGCTGCTGCTAGTCCGTGTGACAGGATCGTTGATGGAGCAGCCCACCTGGGGCCCTGGGGTGTCCCTGCTGGACAGCCGGCCTTTTAGGGGTCTAACCTGGGAGCGCGCTGCCCGCTCTGTGGCTCTTCTTGGGGCTGCAGCGCTACCTCTGCCTTTTGAGAAAACAAAGTAAATTAGAACCAGCTAGAAAACAAATCAGTTCAGGGGCTGAACTTGATACGGGAGCAAGCAGAGAAACCTCTGTCAGACTTGAGTTTGTAGACACTAGCAATGAGGCTAAAATGAAGCTCGAGAGGAAGGAAGAAGAGTCCTAAGCTCCAGATGGCAAACTTTTGCTTAGTGCGTTTTATGGTTTGTTTGTTTTTTAAAGGTTTTATTTATTTATTTGAGAGAGAGAATGAGAGAGAGAGCACATGAGAGCGGGGAGGGTCAGAGGGAGAAGCTGAGCAGGGAGCCTGATGCGGAACTCGATCCCGGGACTCCAGGATCATGACCTCAGCCAAAGGCAGTCGCTTAACCAACTGAGCCACCCAGGCGCCCCTTTGTATTATCATTATTATTATTATTATTTTAAGATTTTATTTATTCAACAGAGAGATAGTGAGAGCAGGAACACAAGCAGGGGGAGCAGGAGAGGGAGAAGCAGGCTTCCCGCTGATCAGGGAGCCCAATGCAGGGCTCCATCCCAGGACCCTTGGATCATGACCGAAGCCGAAGGTAGACGCTTAATGACTGAGGTACACAGGCATTTTATGTTTTTAATAGTTTCTGGGGTTTTTTTAAAGATTTATTTATCTGTTTTAGAGAGAGAATGGGAGGGGCAGAGGAAGAGGGAGAATCCCAAGCAGAATCCTCGCTGAGCATGAAACTGGACGAGGGGCTCAATCTCGTGACCCTGAGATCACGTCCTGAGCTGAAATTAAGAGTCAGATGCTTAACTGACTGAGCCACCCAGGTGGTGCCCCATGAGTTTCTGAGTTTTGCTTCAATCCACCTTTATTAAGAAAACAGGGGCGCCTGGGTAGCTCAGTCGGTTGAGCGTCTGGCTCTTGTTTTTGGCTCAGGTCATGATCTCACGGTTGTGGGATCGAGCCCCGAGTTGGGCTCTGTGCTCAGCTGAGACTCTGCTTGGGATTTTCTTTCCCCCTCTCCCTCTGCCCCTCCTCCTGCACGCGTGTGTGCATGCTCTCTTTCTAAAATAAATAAATCTTTAAAAAAATGTATAAATTGGAGTTGTTGACCTCCATGTTGTGGTGGTTAAATTACAGCCTGTGTACATTGGGGCTTATTTAATTTTAGACTTTTTTGAAAGAGAAGAAAAAAGTAAATAAAAAATATATTTTAAAAGGCCATGGTCAGGGCCCCTGGCTGGCTCAGTCGGTGGAGCATGCAACTCTTGATCTCATGGTTGTGAGTTCAAGCCCCATGGCGGGTATACAGATTACTTAAAAAGAAAAAAAAAAAAAAAAAGCACAGTCATCTTTCCATATCTGTAAAGACGAGGCTCTCGAGCTGCAGAGTTGTCCGTTACAGGGCACACCCTTAACTGTCAGGTGCTGTGTTCTCTTTTTCGTGTCAATTTCTTATTTTTTAAATTAATTTTTCTTTTAATTAGTAATTTTAAGTAAGCCTTATACATGGCGGCAAAATTAAGATACACAAACATACATAATGAAAAGTAATTTTTGAAAGTTAGCTTCTAATTAGAAAACAAATTTAGCCTGATAAAGGCCTGTTAGCTTTTTAGTGTGTTAGAGAAATCAGGGAGAACACATGTGAGGGTAGGGAGAGAGGTTCTTGGATCTGCTGACGCGATCCGGCATTTGTCGTTCTGGAGAGAGCATTGGGCAGAATGAACAGGTCAGAAGGTAGGTTCAGGGAGCCCCGGGAAGCCAAAGAATCTTCTATTTCAGGAGAAAGCTGAGGCTCGGCAGTGTCTCTACGTGGACAAGAGGGGGGCTCTGGACTTGAACTGGGGGAGCTTCAGAAGCAGTGTGGGTGGCGGTTGAGAGCAGGACTGTGCCACAGACTAGCTAGCTGGGCCACCTGGACGCCACTCTGGGCCTTGGTTTCCTCACTGTGGAATAGAGACTGCAGTGGCATCTGCCCCACAGGGACGCCGAGCAATAAAGCCGTTCGTGTGTGTAAAGCAGGTGAAACGGTGTCTGGGACACACAAACATTGCAGAAGTGTCTTCTTTTATAATTATTAGGATGTAGCTGAAGTGGGAGGCCCCTGAGTTGAGCCAGGATATTCACCCCAAATAGCTGGGGGTCTCCACCCGAGCACAGCACCCGATTTATTTAGGTGCTCAATAGATGTTGCCTTGTTTTTTCCACGTTGATCTTATCTACAGGGTGTGATTGGGAAGCTCTCGTTCAGTTTCACGCACCTCTTCTTTATTTCCAGGCAAAGGAAACCAACAGTAAGCAGAAAGAATTCGAAGAGGCGGCAAAGAGAGTGCGCTGTGCCATCGAGCAGCTGACTGCGGTGGAGTGAGGCCTCTGCCGAGTGCACTGCTCCCGGCCTGACCCTTTCCCAGCGCCTCAGGGAAGGAGAACATCCACGATTTGAAATTAGAATATTTAAGCTATACTTTTGGTTTTTTCTTGAACGTGGTGCCAGAGGCTGCTTCTGTTTGTGCAGCTGGTGCTGCTAAGTCCAGTAACCGATTCTCTCATTTTTCCTTGGTAGTTTTTGCGCCACTGGTTCCTGGACTTGCCAGGGTGAGAAGGTGAGAAGCGTGTTCTCGTGGGCAGAGCCCTTCCACAGTGAAGCACCGGGGCTTCAGGTCGACGGCCCGCTGTGGAGCCTGAGATTTGATGCCTGAATGTAATCATAGGTCTGTTGTGACTGGACAAATAGAGAATTAAGGATACCATTTTAGATTTTATCTGTCTAATAATCTGAATTTAGGGTGTGCATTTCTTGTGTTCCCGCTACTCTGTATTATCTTGCCGGGCTATCTACAAGTCCTGCGGCCGTCCTTCTCCCCCGTCAGGTCTGTGGTGCTGCAGCCCTCCTTCCCTCCAGAGCAGATCACACAAAATGCCATCCCTGCCAGAGCCCTGAGCTGCTGTGTGTGGGAAGGGCCTTCCTTGCCTGTCTCGTCATTTTGGAATCTTCACAGGGGGAGCTAGCAGAAGCCAACCCCAGGCTGCCTCGGGCCCCCAGGTGTGCCAGAGCCCTTCCGGGACTGAAGCCCGAATGGCAGGGGGGTGGAGGAGGCCTGATGTCTTGACAGTAAAGCCAGCCTCTTGCTTGGAGGTCAGTTGAAGATCTGTCACCTCCGGCATGCACCACAGGCACATGGCAAGGTTGTGACATTTCTCTAAAACAGACAACGAGAAGGTCCTTAATGCCAGACAGTGCGTTTTCCAGAGGCCTGGCTCCCTTCTCTGAATGAGCTGTGACACAGATGGGGCAGGCAGGGCTGGGATGAGAGACCCATGGAAGGAATTCCTGATCTTCCCATTCCCAGTACTCTGCAGACCGCTACTTCCCTTTCGTGACGTGGGTTAGGTGGCTGATAAGGCACCTGTGTTTCTAATGTGAAGCACCCTAAGGAGGACAGAGGGATCAGTTAATGTAAAAAGTGGATTGGAAATGCCTTTTGGAGGAAACTTTTTTATAGATAACTTGTTTATATTGTTTGCAGTCTTACGGGATCATAGATTTCCGTGATGGCAGTTAGAGCAGTGGTAATAAACCTGGCGGCTGGGGTCCCGCGCTTGTTGCCTCTGACCTGTGGTTTCCTCGTCTGTAACACGGGTCAATCAACTGTACCACCTCAGCTGGTTTCTGTGTAGGTGCACGGGGGGACTTAAGACAGAGTCCTCAGCTTCTCCTCAGGCTCTGCAATGTCGCTTTCTTATTTTGTTTGAATTATTACTTCACAGCACGGCACAAACTACAATTACAGTGAGCACAAAGCCGTTCTAAGTCATTGGGGAAATCCGCGTGAGCCTTAGGTGGGTTTGGAGACAGGGGAGCAGGAAATAGCAGAAACCGTCACTTACGAGCTTGCTGCAGCGTTAGCCCTCGGGAGCCGTCAGCACTCGCTGGTGGCACCCTCCCTGAGAGCAAAGCAGCGGCCTGAATCCTTTTTAAATACTTAACTCCGAGCTCTGGGGACTTGGTGGGCTGCAGCGGGTGATCCGTCAGCCTCGATTGGCTCTCTCTCCATTGCTGCTACGCTCCCCCCCCCCGCCGCCCGCGCGCTCATTGACATTCTCCCCGTCCCCTCCCCGAGGCCAGCTCACACAGGGCTGAAGCCTGGTGTTACAGTGATAGATCTTATTTCTCCCTCCATGAAGAGAAGCTGCAGGGTGGATTGTTAACAGTCCTATTGGAGGTCATCTTGTCATTTCTGAAAAATAAAAACCATTTCATTTCAAACAAAGCTGCAGACCCTACTGGGTTTTTAAAATCTTGTCAGGTCTTTGTGGTGGTTCCTTAGCCACCTGCTGCTTCCCGCCCACACAGCTGTGGGGCAGGGATGAGCTCTGGCAGACGCAAAGCCAGCCCTGGGCTACAAGGCCCACTTGTGTGTGTCATCTGGACCCATTGCAGCTATAAACTGGCTATGCAAAGTGCATCTCAGACTTCTATTTTTCTGCCACATCCCAGTCAGAGAGGGAAGTGTATTTTTCCCTGCAAGCTTGGAGAATAAATTATTTACTGCAGTGATTTCTGTTGGGGGGGAAAAAAGCTCTCCAGCCTCTGTACTCATCTAAGCTGCTTAATTTTGATATTTGTGCCAGTCTGTAAATGGATCCTTCACTGTAATAACGGGTCCTTACAAGCTGGCTTTGTAGAGAAGCTGGGCCTTTTCACAGTGGGCAGTGATGTGGTTCTTGGCTTCGTCAGGCTGTGCTGTGGGGTGAGACCCAGCTGGAGCTGACCCTCAATCCATCTTACACTCCCCTTCTGCAGAGGTATTTTCCAGAGACCATATTTATCACTGGGCCTTAATGTCTGTCCCCTCGGAACACTAAATAGAAACCTCCATTAATCAAGCCACAAGCCTTTACCAAGGGCCAGAGCCTCAGGTTTTTTTTCAAATACGTGTCCCCTTTTGGGTTCTCCAAGTCTGGTGGGAGTCTGGAAAGGGCTGTGATGGGTGGTTATGGGCTGTCGGGTGCAGAGGGTGGTGTACAGGTTAGAGGGCTAGAGGCCAGCCTCAGGAATCCGAATCCTCCCCCTGTCCCCAGCACAGTGACAAGTGCCAGCCTGACCAAGTCCTGCGGCCAAAAGTGACCTGCCAAGAGTGGAGCCATCGGCCACTGCCTGCAGGTTGGCACCCCCTTGGGGTGCTGACCATTCTTTGCAGGCTGCCCTTAAAGAGAAATAACTCACAATTGCCAATAAAGTCTTATGTGATCTTATCTGCATTTTTTTCATGCAGAAATAGAGACTTGGCAAAGAGGCAAAGTAGCTTGTCCAAGATCGTACAACTAGGAACTATTAGGGTTGAGGATTGAACCCAGGCATCCTGGCCCCAGAAATGGGCCCTCCCTGATGAATGACGCGGCCCGGCCTTGCGGGTGTGGCCGGGGTCGACTGCCCGACTCCAGAGACAGGGCTATCTTGAAACCATCCCCATTCCATTTTTCAGACGGCTTTGTCAGAAAGGCCTTCATTCTGTTGAACGGAAACATGTCTCCCCAAGGGTTCCATTGATCCTCCTAGTACAACATTTAAAAAAATCTTTTAAAAAGATTTTATTTATTTGACCGAGCAAGTAGGCAGAGCAGCAGCAGAGGGAGAGGGAGAAGCAGGCTCCCTGCTGGGCAGGGAGCCCGACGCGGGGCTCCATCCCAGGACCCCGGGATCATGACCTGAGCCGAAGGCAGGCACTTTAACTGACTGAGCCACCCAGTCACCCTGACATTTTTTTAAATTTTGAACTAAGATTCATGGGAACTTGTAAAGATAGTATGAAGGGGCCCCATGTACCCTTCACCCAGTTTGCTCTGTTGTAGCTACAGTAAAATGTCTGTGCTTTTGACATCTAGGGTCTGAGCTGAAAAGAGAGTTCCACTGTGCAGCCCGCCTTGCTCTGAACCAGAGTTGCCATCACAAAGGGTTTCTTGTCTGGGGCAGTGGTGGGGGGGAGGGCAGGGAATCTAGCTCTTAAAGCAAAAAAACCAACTGCGCTGTAGATTTTCCTCCACTGGGCTCAGCCTACAGCATTGGAGCCTGTTTTCAGCTGACCAACCAAACTGGGGCCTTAGCTTCTCTGTGGTTATTTTCCCCTTGATCCCCAGAGTGGGGACGTCTGTCTGCCTGTTCACTCAGATGCTTGAGCGCCTACTGTGAGCCAGTGCTATGCCCAGGAATTGAGTGAAGGCCGGAGAGGACTCAGTCTCCCACCATGAGCTCAGGTTCCAGACCACGGCCAACAAACAGCCGTGTGATGTGCAGACTGAGAAGACCGCTCTGCCTTGGGGGCAGCACGGAAGATCTGAGCTGTCTGTCCAGCAACCAGGAGGAGGCTGCCGGATGACGGAAGAAGGGAATGCTGTGTCCGGGGAGGGAGCGCAAGTGTGCGCTCAGGGCTGTAGTGCGTTCTGATGTGGGGGCGTCAGTGGTGGACAGATGCTGGCGAGTCCAGTGTGGCCATGAGGAGTCCTTCATAGATCCTGTTGGTTCCTGGGGATGAGTCTAACCAGGTGTGTGGCTGCCTCCCCGTCTGCGCCATGTCCCACACAGGATGTCCGCTGTCCACATCAATGTGAAAGACCTCTGTTTCTAACCTACGACCTCCACCATTTGAGAACCCTTTAGCGTGGTTGGTTTTGACTAGAACAGTGTCTCGATGAATCTCCCGGGTGGATTAGCTTCATAATGCACCCTGATTACATGCACTGACATGTGGGTAAATTAGCAAGGTTCAGTTTCTGTTGGAGGAGTTTGCCCAGTGCAGTGAGTTGAGTTGTGAAGGAACTGATGCTAAGCGGCTCGGTGATTTCTCCGACAGTTTTGGCTGCTTCCTCAGCCCTGTGCTGGAGGCAATGCACTGTGGCATCAGCCTGGACCAGGAGGCTCACCTGCCCCATGGCTGTTGCTGGGGTCAGACATCCTGTTCTTGCTGTCCCTGAAGAGATAGTTGAATGTAAGTTTTATAAAAAGGTTTGGGTGCAGCCCTGTTTCTTTGTCACTTATAATTGGAATTTCTTCCATCCAAAGGTTCCTCCTGGCCCTGATTTTGGTGGTAGTGGTCTGATGCTAACTTTGAAGAGGCCCTGATGTCCTGGATCACCAAGTGGCTGAGCGACAGCTCTAACTATGGGTTATGAGTCTATGGTAGGAGGATGACCAATGAAAAAAGCGGTCATTCCAAAGTGGCACTGTTTCAGACCCACGCTAGGGTATAATCTGGGTCCGTCTTAGGGAAGTAGACTGGTGGAATTCATCCAAGTAGCCCCTCGAGGACCGGTACCTACTGCCTAGGGGACAATCCAGTGGCTACCAGCTACACACTGGGTTTCAAACACTGAACTTTAAAGCAGACAGGGTGTAGACTGCTAACCTGGCCATCGACAACTGTGTCGTGAGGGGAGTATGTGTCTATTCCTGTGTGGAGCTGCGTGGCTCTGCAGACGGTGGCCTCAAGCAGTGCCGTCCCTGGCCCGGACAGCACAATCCCCCCCCCTTTTTTTAAGATTTTATTTATTTATTTGACAGAGAGACACAGTGAGAGAGGGAACACAAGCAGGGGGAGTGGGAGAGGGAGAAGCAGGCTTCCCGCCGAGCAGGGAGCCTGACATGGGGCTCAATCCCAGGACCCTGAGATCATGACCTGAGCCGAAGGCAGATGCCCAGCGACTGAGCCACCCGAGTGCCCCAGCAGAATCTTCTTTATGGGGCTGCAAAGAAGACCCTTTCAGACAAGCTTGGGCTGAGAGTCAGGGGTCACTGGGAAGAAGCATATGGAGCGTGCAGCCTGGGGGGTCCGCCGGCTCTCCCAGTCTCGCATACCTGAAACACACAGAAGGCGGCTTTGACCCACCTAAAGCAGTACTGGTCCTTGTCACATTGTGGGTAAAGGCTGGGGTCACTCTTCGCCTTCCCCCGCTGTTCTCCAGCAGGGGCCCTGCACTGCCACCACGCTCCCCTCCTTCCCTAGCCCCCCTCCCCTCCTGCTTTTGTAGATGGCTGCCTCACCCTCATCACCTCCCTCACCTCCTTTGCCCTGTATGCTTGCTGGATTCTTTCACCTGCCCGAGAGAGAAGGACCCCTGGCTGCCACCCAGCTGGCCGAGCAGGGGCTGGGGTGTCCCCACTGCCACAGCAGGGAAGCCCCCAGGCCCGCTCTGTGCCCCAGTCCAACCTTGGGCGCGGTGCATGGGAAGATGCACGGCCTGCAGGAACCCAAAACAGTGCCATGGGCTCTGAGTGCCCCTTGAAATATTGTTTCAGTAACCTTGCTGCAATGGTTTTTCCTGACCATATTCCTCAAACCGAGAAATGCCTGGTACAGAAAAAGGGGCTGGAACGAACAGAAATGAGAGCCCTGGGATGACCCCGGGTCATGAAGCTACTTCATCTGCGAAGGGTTACCTTCAGTGACGATGTGGACGTAAAGCCCCGGACCCTGTCTCTGCAGGCTCTTGCCCAGACCCTGGGGGGGGCAGCGACCGACTGTCCAGGGGCCCGAGAGGAGGCCCTCCCATTGCCCACAGTTGCACCCCAGACAGCCCCACTGTGACAGCCGCCACTACCATGCCTGTCACTGCCTCCTCCTGGGTTCGGGCCCTTTGAGGTCCCTCTGCAACCCACCCCACTAGCGCCTGGCCCATGTCCTAGAAGGTGGTTCACGCGTGTTGGCTGAGTGAGTGATGCAGAGGCAGAACCCAGCCTCGCCCCCTGTGGCATTTGTAAGTCGAAGCTCACTGGAAGCAACAGCCCCCGTGCCAGCCTGCCTAGGCTCTTTGCCCATCCACCCCACTTCGCTGGATCCCTTTGGTTAGTCCTGGAGACGGATTAAGACCAGGACCACAGGGCCAGCCGGCGGCCAATTGCCCCAGCCAGGGGTGGCTGCCTCCCACCATTCAGGCTGCGGCTTCCTGGCCAGCGAGGTCGGTCAGCTGCCTGCTGAGCTCCCTCCTGGGGCAACGCAGGCCCCACCCTTCCTCCTCCTTAGCCCGGCCATTTGGCAGCTGAGAAACCAGAGATTTGGAGAGATTAAGACATTTGCCCAGGGACCCACTCCAGCGGCCAGCTCCTCGGGGACGCTGGGATTTGAACCCAGGTCTGTGGCGGGTGTACCTGTGGCTCTGAGATTTCCTTCTGTCCCCTGGAGCCGAGCTCTGCAATCGCCGTCGCCGAGAGGTGGGACCGATCTTCCTGCGAGCCTGGGGGTGCGTATCGCGAGGCCCGCGCACAGGCAGAAAAGGGGGCACCGCATCCAGAAGAGCCTTGGAGCGGACACGCCAGCGTGCCCGCCCCGGCTCCCCGCATCCCCTTAACCGTGCCCCCTACTCCACCGCGCCCCATCCCCGGCCCAGCTCACCAAATCCCAGGCGCCCCTTCCCCGGCCAGGCTCCCCCACTCCCCGCTTCCTCTCTCCCCACACTCTCTCACTCCCTCGGCCCTCTCCGCTCCCCAAATCCCCCAGCCCCGCATGGCCCGGCTGGGCGCGCTGCTCCTGGCCGCCGCCCTGGGCACCCGGCTCAGCTTCGCACTGCTGGCGGCCGCCGTGGCCAGCGGCTACTGGCCACCTGGAGGTGGCAGACACGAGGCGCGCTGCGCAGCTGTCCTTGCACTTGGGGCTCTGGCGGTCTGCGAAGTTACGGCTGCGGCGGGCCGGGCGCAGAGGGCACGGGCAGGGCGGCGCCCCCTCGTGCCCCCACTCCCCATCCCGGACTCTGTCCTCTCCCAAAACCGGGCAGTGACAGTAGGGCTACCAATCCGGGCTCAGAAATGAAAGGGTTGGGGGGGCCATTGCATGGCTCCATAAGGACCCAAGAGCCCGGGGAGCAGGAGCCCCGGGCAGTCCCTTGCCCTCGCTGGCGGGGCGGGGGTGTCTTGTGTTAGAAGTTGTGGGCACATTACTTGGTAGATGACAAGTCAACGCCAGGCTCTCAGCTCTGCCATGGGCTGCTGCCTGACCTAGGAGCTCGTCCCTCCTCCGCCTCCCAAGTCTTCGTCAGATGGGGAGAAAGCGATACTTCTCAGGGTGCAAACGGGTGGGGGATGGTTGGAGGAATGAGGGGGGAAAGCAGGGGCAGGCCCGCCACCCAGGGCACTGGGCTGCTGTTCTTCCTCAAGCAGGGGTGTGGGTGCTGAGGTGGGAGCGGGTGTGGGGCACTGGGGGCCTCCAGGAAGGCCCCAGGTCCACATCCAAGTGACCACGAGTTGTTTCTCAATTGCTGTCCGCAGAGGTTCAGCCTGGCACAGCCAGGGCTCCGGGGAAAGACCCCTGTTTCTTTCCACCTTCCCCCCACCACCACCACTTGACGACTTGACACGCGCTCGGACGCCAAACAGGAGTGCTGCATGCATTTCGGACCCGCAGAGAGAGGGGAAGGCATTCCCTCTGCAAGGCCTGCATGAGGGGGCCGCCAGCAGGCTGGGGGCCTCCCCTGCACAGGAACGGCACTAGGCGGAAGCAGCGCCTGGGAGAGCGTGTGAACGTGTGCGTGCATACCTGTAAGCCTAGGTCAGTGTGAGTGCAAGCATGTGTGCGTGACTCTGAATGTGTGAGCATGTGTCTGAGAGAGAATGCGTGTGTGCATGTGAGTGTATGTGTAGGTGACTATGAGTGTGTGTGTGCACACGTGTGCATGTGCGTGCGTGACCATGCCTTCCTCCGTGGCAGCTGGGGAGGAAAGATGAGCTGTTGGTTCAGCCACTGAAAGGACTGGGCCTAATGCTCCAAAGCCCTCCTGGCGTGTGCACGTGTGTGTCTGCAAATGCGAGTGGGTGTGCATGTGTGTGTGCAAGAGTCAGAGAGTCCACATTACGCGCACCTTTTCCTGTCCAGGCAAAGCCACACGTGAGCATGCTCAGGGCCCCAAGCCTACGGGAGTGCTGAGGGCAGTGTCTCTTGGATGTTTGTGATTTTTAGACCGACATCCATGTAGGTATTATTTGTATGTTACAGAAACAAAACAGAAGGTCTTAAACCCTCCAAACCCATTTGGAACCACAACTCTGGGGTCCAGGAGAGAATCTGACGGGGCTCCATGGCCACTGGTCAGCCCACTGGGTTCGGCAGGGGTGAGAGCGTGCTGTCCAGCATGCCTGCAAGACCACCCATCTCAGAGAAACTCAGGGTGGGTGGTGACCCCACAGGTGTCCAGCCCACCAGGCTTTGTGTCCTTTCTGCTTTTTAGGGCAAAACAGCTGCATCCCCCTGATCAACCCCTTTGACAGTGAGAACCTGGATGTCCCCACCCCTGTGCAGCACCTCATCTGTGAGTCCTGCAGCCGAGTCATCTCCTGTCTGTCCTTAATCTCCAGGCAAAACTGTCCTGTGAAGGTGGACCTCCAGGCAGACAGGGCTCTGAAGTGCTCACTTGGAGCTGCCTGGGGGGTGGGGGCAGGTCCAGGTCCCTTCCCAGATGCTGAGCCCCCTCTCCTGGCAGCCCTGCATCGAGCTGTCATGGTGGTCCTGCCCCTGAGCCTCGGCCTTGTCGTGTGTGGCTGGATCTGTGGCCTCTTCAGTTCCCTGGCACAGAGCGTCCTGCTGCTGTTTTTCACCGGCTGCTACTTCTTGCTGGGGGGTGAGTGTGGGCACCCTGGGGGGCACAGATCCTGGGAGTGGGGGTGCCTCCTCTCCTGCCACCCTGTCCCCTGCTCCCATCTGGCCTGTGCTGAGCCTGGGCCCACCCAGGGGATTGAGCCGCAGCAGGCGAAAGCCCCTTGGGTAGTACTGGGCCTTTCTAGGGACAGGGGCAGGAGTGCTGGCTGTGGGCCTCGAGCCAGGGAGGCTGAGCTTCTAGGCACAGGAGGCATGAGGCTCCCCAAGGCGATCCCGCACCTGCCCTCCTACACCTGCACAAGGGGCATGAGACCGGCCCCCACCTGTTCTCCTCCGCTTCCTGGAGTGGCCTGGTGGGAGGAACAAGAGTGGGCAGTCCCAGGCAGTAAGACAGGTGGAAAGGGGCCTCGCAGCCCTTGGCAGTGACCCCGGTCCAGGCCCAGAATGTGACTGGTGACAGTCCCTCAGCTGACATTCGTCTAGACTCTGCTGGGCGGGGGCCAGGCACTCCCTTGGGGCTGCAGCTGTGGCCTCCCTGTGGTCCCAGCTTCCAGCTGAGGTGTCCAAGGATTCACCAAGGTCAGCAGGAAGCTTGTCCTGGGGATCCTGTGCCCCCCGCTTTGGTGCCCCCTGCTGCCCAAGGCCAGCTGTCACTGATGGTGGGCTGGGGCTCCTTGGGGTCAGTCATCAGAGGCCTGTGCTGTCAGGGGCAAGGCCTAAGCTGGGTCTGGCATCCGGGCCAGCTCTACTGTCAAGGCCATGGCACTTGAGGCCCAGACCATGTCGGCCTAGGGCTCCCTCTGGGGCAGGCCTGCCTCCTCCCCAGGGGGTGCTGGGCCCTGTGGGAGGCCTTGGCCAAGTGGGAACGGGTGGGCTTGCCGGGTGCCGGGAGCCTGGGGGACCTGCAGCCTGGGCATGAGCTGTAGAGAATGAGAGCAGGAGAAGTCAGCATGTCAGCTGTGGCCTGGCCCCAGACACCGGCTGTGTGGGTCCAAATCCAATTAAGAGGAGCTTGGGAAGCCAGGGAGAGGAGCAAAGGGGTGGGATTGTATCCAGGAAGCCTTGGCGTTATGCTCTCAGAAACATGGCCCGGGCCAGAGGGTGGAGGGAGGGCCTGGAGGCAGCTACTCAGGGGCGCTCCTCTTCCGAGGGACCTGGTTCAAGGAACACCTGACCTGCTCCGTGCGCCCAGGGTCCAGCCTTGGCTGCACCACTGCTGTCCCCGCGGGGGCTGCTTCTTGGCAGTGGGTCAGCTGACGTCACTGTCAGCTCTCTGCAGCGCCAGAAGGAGGAGAGTGTCAGCGTCGGGGACACTGATGGGAGCAGGCCTGGGGGGGGCGGATCGCAGACCTGGGGGCAGGCGGGGGGCCTGCAGAAGCTGGAGGCTTAGGCTAGGGCCAGAGGAGCGGCGGGGGTAACCCAATGAAGTGGGGGGCACTGTGAGGAAGGGGGGCCTGGCCAGAGCTCCAGAGCTCCCCGACTGCCAGTAGAGGTCACTGGCTCTGTGTGTGTGTGTGTGTGTGTGTGTGTGTGTCGGGGACACTGGGGGATACGGGAGGGTGCTGTGTATGCAGGGGCAGTTATGTGAGTGGGGACTGTTGCTGAGGGTGTAGGTGGTTCTCTTTATAAGGAGGGTTTTGTGGGGTGAGGTCTGGGGATTTGGGAACTGAATCAGAGCCTCCATTTCCCCCAAAGGCCAGTGGGTAGGGGCTCCTGGTCTGCAGGACCGCCTCGGCCAGGACCTGGTTAGGCAGTTGCCCCCAGAGGGTAGACACAGCGAGTGGTCCCCCTGCCCCCCTCCCCCAGGTGCCCTGACCCTTGTGGGGGTCAGCATCTACATCCACTGCTCACACCTGCCCTTCACTGAAACCGCCCGCCAGTACGGCCCCAGCACCTGAGGGACATCTGGGTGAGCTTCGGCTGGGCTCTAGCCCTGGCCTCGGAGGCGCTCTGTGGCCTCTCTGTGGCCTCCTCCTGCTCACAGCAGCCCGAGCCCGCAGCCTGAGCCGGCAGCCGGGGGGCCCCTGCTCTGTGGTCATCTGAGTCCCAGAGGGGCCCAGTTTCCCCTTTGCACCCGCAGGCCTGGCTGGAGTTCTGGCTGGGAGGGGGCCCCTGCAGGGGCAGGGGTTGGGGGCAGAGCCAAGGATCCAGGCTTCTCTTGCTTGGCAAAGCTGGATGTTTGGGGGCTCCTCTGCCTGGTCTATGCCCTTTAGGGACCAATTGGTTTGGCTTCCTCTTGGGGATGAGAAAAGGGAGTCCCAGAAAGAGTTAGCAAGTGGCCCAAGGGAATGTTAATGGGGTCGGTGTGGGGGTGCTGCAGGTTCCTGGTGCTCAGTGGGTCCCCTTGCCTCTCAAGGGCATAGCCTGCCCTCGCCCTCTCCCATCAGCCCTGGTGTGCCATGCTGTCCTCGTTCCTAGGGCCCTGGGTCAGGTGGAGGAGCTACCCTCTGTCCTGGGGAGGAGAGAATTTGAGAGAGAAGCAGGTATCTGTTAAACACCCACTGAGTTAGGCTCCGAGCAGAGTATCACCTGCTCATCTGCTTGTCCAGTCCTCCAGTCGCCCTTCACATTAGTTACCATTCACCCATTTTACAGAAGGGGAGTCTGAGGCCCAGACCATCCCAGAGCACATGGCAGAGCCAGATGCCCTGACATCGGGTGGGACTCCCAGGCCTCTCTTTGGTCCACTGGCTCAAGGGCAGATGTTGCAGGGGAGGATACTGAGGAGGGGGCCCGGGAGTCCCCTGGGGTTTGCAAGGGCAGCCGAGTGGGCTGGATGCACCTCGGCCCCCTCCCTGTTCTCGGGCCTCTGTCCTCGTCCTGGTGCATCTGCCGCCTCTGCTGGGCTGGTGCTCCAGGACCCCAATCCTCCCATCTGCAGCCCCCTGGGGAATGTCTGTGATTCCAGGGGCCTGGTGAGTGCCCAGAACTAGCAGGTGCGGAAGTCCTAGTAGGGGTGAGGTGGAGGGAGCCGTGCCACAGTGGCAAGGCGAAGGGGCTTCTTAGCCAGGAGGGGCCGGGGCTGCCCAGGGAGGCAGAGGCCGGGCCTGGAGCTTGGGCCGCAGACTTACTAAACGGCGTGGGTGGGGCTCAGCTCGCAGACCAGGGCGCAGACGCACTGTGGCTAGGCACCTGGGTCATCCATCGTGAGGCTCGCTCATTCCTGTAGGTAGAGAAGTCGAGGTGGCAGAGAAGGGTCCCCAGGGGGCTGTGCAGCACCCAAAGCCCCAGACAGCCCCATCTGAGGTTCAGGAGTCTGGGATGTGTGCGGGGAGTGGATGGCGGCCCCTCTGGCCCTGGTGTACCCTCCCCAGCCCCCCTTTATCGCTCCAAAGGTTACAGGAAGCTCCTTGGGGCCCTGGGGGCTGGCACCATTTGGGGGTCCCACTGAGGGCTTCCCTCTGTACTTATGTTTTAGTGTTTACCATTCCATGTCGCAACGTTGTGCCAATTGGTCCTTAAATAGTTTATGCTCCGAGCGGATAAGCCTTGTTTTTCTCTCTTAAAATTTTTTCAGAATGGATAAAACAGAATTATAAACAGTGTGCGGGCAGTAACACTGTTAGCAGCTGTGTGTGTGTGTGTGTGTCTGTCCATCCAGCCAGAGATGTCCTGTGTGTCTGTCCGTCCATCCAGAGATGTCCTCTGCAGACACAAGTCCCTTCTCTGTGGGTCGGCACGGGCGGCAGAGGATCCCACCCCCCGCCTCTGCATCGGAAGGGGCAGCTTGGCGGGCAGGTCCTCTCAGCTTGTGAGGCTCTAACTGGACTTCTCCTGCGGTTCGCTGGGGAGCGGCGAGCACAGGGGTTTGGTGGGGGCCTCCCTCTCTGCCGCTGAGCCTACATGACCCCAGGAACTGCTAAAAACGAGATCCAATCCCAAATCATCTACAATAAAGACATACTCTTTTGTATGCAGGAAAATTTATTTTTGAAAAAGGAAAAAATATATAGATGACCACAGGATAAAGCCCAGCCCCCGACACAGCAGCTAGGGCTCCCTGCCATCCAGCCCCGCTGTCCCTTTCTAATCTCCTGTCACCCTTGCTCCGGTGTCCCCCAGCCCGAGCACGGGACACGCTCATCAGCTGCGCGACTCCGAGCAAATGGCTCAGGGCAGTTTCCTTTTCTGTGCGCTGGGAGCAGAAGCCCTGCCCTGGCTGCTTCCTGGGCTTTGGTGAGGGGCTGGGATGGGGTACCCCCTGTCTGCCCTCGTGGCGCCCTGTCTGGGACATGGGAGGCACCAAGGGCTTGCTGAATGAACGCAGGTGGAAGGCTTCACCCTGAGGGTGGGAAGTCGGGGGTCCGAGGAGACAAGGGGGTAACGGGGTGTTGTTTCGTTGCCTCTCCTCCACCTGCTCCCTCAGGACACCTCCACTCCCCACCTGGATCCCGGCCAGGGCACAGGGTCTGGTCACCCCGTCCTCAGGGCCCCAGCTGCCTCAGCACAAACCCCCACTTCTTCAGCACCAGCTCGGTGTCCTGCGCGGAGACGTCACGGTGCCAGACGGCGCGCACCGACCGCTCGGTCCAGGGGAACAGCAGCACGCGCACCGCGTGGCCGGTCTGGGCCACCTCCTCCGCGCTCACGGCCTGCAGTCGCCGGCAGAGCTCCTCGGGCGGCGGCCCGTCCACCCTCACCATCACCATGTTCGTCTCCACGGCAGCGAGGTCCACGGAGCAGATGGGGGACGCCAGCTCCTGGAACCCTGAGCCCGGGGCCTGTGGTGAGTGGAGCCCGACCCCAGGACCCCACCCCAGTCTCCAGCCTCCGGCCCTGTCGTCCCGGGACAGGCAGAGGGCAGCCCGACTATAGTGGGGAAAAGAGGGACCCTTGGAGTCCCACACACTTGGCTCTGCTACTTTTCAGCTGTGTGACCTGGGACAAATCAGTTAACCTCTGGGCCTCGGTATCCTCATCTGTAAAGTGGGGACACCATGGGATTGTTTTGAGGACTCAACTGACAGATGTAAAGACCTAGGTTAGAGGCTCCACTTGGCCAGATCCTGCAAGAAATAGGAATTCCTGACATCCATTGCATGCTTCTTGGTCCAGACCCTCCACCAGTGAGGCCTGGTAAAGCATTCTAATTCCCTGGCTCCCACGCCTTGTGGCTCAGGGCTAACCTACATGTTCTAGAGTCAGAAGGATGTACGCCTGCAGGGGATTTGGGTCCCGCTACAGGGGGCCCCCAGGCACTCTTCTGGGAGCAAAAGGAAGTGAGGGGGGGGGCCATGGTCCAGGTACCTCTGGCGAATCTCTGAGCGTTCTGGTGGTCCATCGGCAGCACCTCCTCGAAGTCCGCCAGTCCTACTAGGGCAGCGGCAGCCAGCACCCCGGCCTGGCGCATCCCCCCACCCAGGGCTTTCCGGAGGCGCCAGGCTTCTTCGATGAAGTCCTTGGGCCCCCCAACCAAGGCCCCCACTGGTGCACCGAGGCCCTGGGAGGAAGAGAGGAGAGAGTCCTGCCTGCCAGCCCCCCAGGTGTGCATCTTTGCCCTTGCGGCCAGGGGAGGGGGATGTGAGGGGGACGGGGCCCCGTCTGGGGAGGGGCTAAAGGGGCCCAGGGCCAGCCGCTGCCAGCATCGGAGCTCGGGAACACCAGCTGACTCCTACTGTGAGCACCCCACCGTCCTGTGTCTGGGAGGCAGCCAGTGGCTTCCCCACCTTGGAGAAACAGAGAGACACAGAGTCACAGTGCTCCACGATGCGGGCGGGGGGCACGTGCAGAGCTACCGCAGCGTTCATCAGCCGGGCCCCATCCAGGTGGACCCGGGCCCCGTAGCTCCGCGCCAGGAGGTGCACCTGGGGGCAAAGAGCAGGCAGCGGTCAGAGGGGCTGGGGTGGGGCCAGAGCGGAGGGAGGACGGGTCTCCAGGGGCCTCGAGGGGTCCAGAGTGAGCAGAGCTGGGCTGGTGTCCAGCTTGGCCCCCAGGGACCGGAGCAGGCACTCTGCTGCCTGAGGCTGGGTGCCATCCTCTGTAAAGGGGGCTGGTGCTGAGCGCTTTATCTCATGTGTACGGCGGGCTCGCTGTGGCCAAATGCTGACGTGGCGCGAGCCAGAGATGCCGCATCCTATTTAAGCCACCCCATGGCTCCGTGAGGGAGATGCTCTCAGCCCTTCCCATGGGCAAGGAGTAGGTCTGCAGGGTCAGTTAGCAGCAAGTTCTCACACCAGGGAGCCGCACGGTTCAGCCCTCACACCCTGCACAAGCTGGTGCTGCTCTGGGACTCCCTCCCTGGGGAGAAGGGGGGTTGTCTCTGTCCTTGGGGCCTTAACTGGGGCAGTAGTGCCCTCCACATCTGCAGCCTAGGACCAGCCACACACGTCCCTCCCGCCGCAGTTCCAGCTGCCATGGGCACCCACGGTGTATAAGAGGAGACACAGTCCCGGGAGAGGGGCTCCACAGGACAGGAAGCCAGGAGCTGGCTGGGGGTGGGCAGAGTGGTGGGGTAGGGCCTACCTGGCGTAGGTAGTCGATGGGGAGGACCCGGCCCCCTGAGCTGCTGTGGGTGTTCTCCAGGCAAATGAGCTCACAGACCGGGTGGTAGGGGCTCCCGAGGCCCCGTGTGACCACCCTCTCCAGCTCAGCCAGGTCCAAGGTGCCATGGGGCAGGTCTGGGAGGGGGTGGGAGTGCACCCCAGCGATCTGCAGGTATTGGGGGTGGAGGGATGGAGATCAGGTCCAGGGGCGCAGCGTCACCTCCTGTCTCTGTCCCATCGGCTCCTCTCCAGCTCGGGGCTATCGAGCCTTCCCCTTGTGCTGCGGACGTGGGCACGGACACCGCAGCAAGAAGGGGAGGAACCAAGGGCTGTGTTCCCCCGAGATGGGTCCTTCCCCACCGAGCGCCGCGTGTTCCGGATGCCCACTAGGGGGCAGCAGAGCACCAAGCACAGCCGGTGTCTGATGGAGGGGTGCTGGGCCGCGGCTGCCCCCACGTGGTCAGTCTGGGAATGGCTCCCTTTCCCGCCTCCTTAGAGACGCCACCACCCCGGCCATTTCTTCCCTCTGCAGGTCCCAACACGGTGCCGGGGAAGCAGGTTCCCACCAGAAATGCTGAGCAGCCTGTGCTGGCCCCAGGTGAGGGGTGCCGGGTCCTTACCTGAGCCACCCCGCCCTGCTCGTAGACGTGGAGGTGGCACTCCTGCCCGAGGAGGATCTGGGAGCCTCTGCGCTGGCAGTGACACATCACTGAGATAGATGGGGGAGGGCAGTGTTGGCTCTGAGTCCCATGGGGCCCATCTGCTCCTGCCCAGCTCCCGGCTGAGCCCGGAGGCTAGCTCTCAAGTGCCTATGCCAATGAGGAAACGGCACCCCTTCAAGACACCTTACTGTGTGTGCCAGAAAACAGTCCCGTGAACTACAAAGTCTAGGATAACCATCCTGTGAGGTGTTGCGCCCTGTGCCCTGCAGCCCACCTGCAGAGCATCTCCTGCTCGGAAAGCTGGCCACCATGCTGCCCCCGGGGGCCAAGCAGCTCAGGGCATGGGCATCAGTCAGGCCCGGCAGGAAACAGAGGGCACATGCACACTTGGAAGCCAGAGTTTAATAAAGGGACAACTCACAAAGGTGTGGCAGCATGGGAGGAAGTCACAAGGGACAGAGCAAGACCCCCAGGCCATAAGGGGCAAGAGGGAGGTGTGGTTACCAGAACCTGGAGACAGGGCAGTGTGGAGAGGGTTGCCCGCCTGGCCCAGGGAGACCATCTGGGGAGGGAGCTGGGGGAGGAGCACGGATACACTGACCTCACTCTCCTCCCCTCCCTCATCTCCTGCTAGGGGCCCTCCTGGCTGAGCCCAGCAGAAGTCCAGATGGCTCAGGACCCCACTGATGTTGTCCCAGCCTTGCCCCCAGCACCGAGGAGAGAAATGCTGAGGGAGGACCTGGAGGGCAAATGGGAGTCACCCCACGCCGCGCTCACCAGAGATGAGGTTGGCCATGGTGTTGGTGGGCACAAACAAGGTCCGGTCCACCCCCAGCAGCTTGGCGGCCTTTTCCTGCAGCTCTGAGGAGGGAAGGGAGGGGGGTGCAGGGAGACTCCATCAACAATGACACTCTCCTTGCATTACTCATAACCATGAGCTCGTGTCCTGCCGAGGTGAGTGGCCAAGCCTGACAGACGCCCTGGTCCGCTGGCTGCAGACTGTGGTCTTGGTGAACGCATATCCAGGTATAGAGGCCCCTCAGTCAACCCTCTGCACCCAGCCTCCTCCTGGGCCATGGTCCCCCCCCCAACATTGAAACTCTGTGGTTTGAACCCCCCTGTCCCATCCAGACCTCACACCTGTCTCACTTCCTTTCCCATCAGCCCCTTGCAGGTGGGGCCCTGCGGTTTCTCTGCTGACTTCCTCTCCCAGAACAGAAGGACAGGAGCTCTCAGAAGAGGAGACTCTGGGGGGGTTGGGGGGCGGGGCTTCAGGCTCCTGCTTTAAAGCCTGCTGTGGCTCCCCTCTGCCTGTGGTATCAAGTCCGAAGTCTTTAGCATGACATTCAAGGCCAGTGGGATTTGCCCTCTGCCTTCACCTCCACGGACAGGGGGCTCCTGGTACCCCACACTCCAGCCACATTCCCTATCTGTATCCTAAACACTTTTCTCAACACCCAGTGAGCCAGCTCCATTCCCTGCCTGGAGGCTCCACTCGCCCTGTAAGAGGCTACTCTGCAAAGTCCCCCTTCCCTGTGAGTTCCATGCCTCCCCTCCCCCCCAGTTCCCAAGGCACTCTCTGGGGACACATGCCAGCCCCAGCACTTCCTCCACCCCATGGTGTCTGTGTGTCTGGCTGCCTACTAAGCAGTGGGCTCAGCATTTTTGAAGTTCCGGGCAGCAAGTGTCTGCAGAATGCATGATCACCAATCACGACCTGACCCCACACACAGGCACTAGGAGCTCAAGTGGCAACCTGTGGCTTGTCCCTGGCACCGCAGAGGTATACACCCTCACAATGGCAGTGATCTGCTAGAGTGGCAACTCTTAACACTGTGTCTTGAAAATAACGCTCCCTAGGTTATTAGCGTCCACTCCTTGAGAGGTGCAGCCTGTGGAAAATCCTCTTTTCTAGACCGGTTTTCTGTGTGTTTTCATGTGGAAAGGCAGTGCGTGCAGGACGATAGCTATAGGTTTTAGAGAGAAGACCTGGGTTCAAATACTGCCTTGCCATTTGCTGGGTAGGAGACCTTGGGTGCCACACTCAGCATCCCAGAGCCCTCCTCTGCAAGAGGAGACCACACCCATCTCATCAGGCAGCTCGACACCTGAATGCACACACCAATCCCCTGGGCGTCCTGTTAGCGTGCAATTCTGGCTCAGCAGGTTTAAGTGTGGGACCCGGGAATCTGCATTTCCAACAGACTGTCGGGTGATGGGCCAAACTGAGCAGCAAGGCCGCAGGGCATGACGCCTAGCCTGCAGCTGAGCCGCCACCCCTGCGCCCCGGGCCACTTCTCCCGCCAGCACCACGGACAGCGCTCTGGGGTCCCCGCGACGACCCCAGGCCGCGGCCTGCACACCGGGCTCACCGCGGACGGTGGGGTCCTCGCCGTAGTCGTCGTCCCCCACGACCGCCTCGGCCATGGCGCGCCTCATGGCAGGCCCGGGCTTGGTCACCGTGTCGCTGCGCAGGTCCACCACGTGCGCCAGGACCCCCGGCCCGCTCCCCGACCCCCGAGTCCAGAGGGCCCCGGGCCGCCGGGCCGCAGCCCGGGCCAGTCCACGGAGCATGGCGGGGGCAGTTCCCGACCCCCACCCCAGCGAGGGCGACCGCGAGCGACGGGGTGGGTGCAGCGGGCCTTCACGGACTTCGACCGCCGCGGCGGACCTGGGCCTGCGGGAGTTCCCGCGGTATGCTGGGAGCTGTAGTTCGGACTTCGTCCCGGCGGGCACCGCGCGAGCTCGGGCAGGAGGGCCCCGAGGCATGCTGGGAGTTGTAGTTCGGGCTTCACGGCGGCGGGCACGGCGCGATGGGGACATGTGGGAGAGCGAGGGTATTGCTCTCCGAAGAAGAAACCGAGGCCGGACGAGCGTTATAGAGCGGACGCTCGTGTGACTCCTGCCGTGTGCCAGGCTCTATCTCGGGCACCCTACAAATATTAGTGCAGTTAAGCCTCCCGGCAGCTCTAGGAGACAAGTACCAGTAGCATCCCCGTTTCACAGATGGGGAAACCGAGCCGCGCACAAGCTAATGCCTACGGTCACTTGGCGAGGAAGTGGCCAGGCCGTCTGTCTCCAGGGTCCAGGTCTGAAGCACTGTGTTATGTCGCCGCTAAAAAAGTAGCGTCCCATCATTGACTTTTTTTTCAATACGGATCTGTTGAGTACCTACTGTGTGCCAGGCATTGCCGAGGTGCCAGGCAAGAGGGATACAGAGATGGCGCAACCGGTCTGGGCTTCCGGCTTCATGGGGTATACGGGACGCAGAATTAGAGGGGTGCACAGAGAGCCCCCTCCTCCATACCCCTGCCCTTGAGAGGCAGGCTGCCTTCAGCTGAGGTGCAGTGCAGGGTTGCGGAGTGAAGGGCACCGACTGACTCAAGTCCTCACTTACCAGGCGTGCGGCTTTGGACGAGCCTTTTAACCTCTCTGTGCCTCAGTCTCCCAAACTGTAGAATGGGCTGTTTTGAGGATTCCATGACTAATTATGCTTAGTGCTGACCCTGGTGCCTGGCTGGGGTAAGTGCCACATATGAGTGTTCCCTTTCTTACTGCTGCTGCTATGACCATCCTTACTGGTCACAGCCCAGGGCCCTGGGGTTTGGTGCCGCTGCCGCGGGGAGCACCGTGACTCAGCCCAGACTGGATCTTCCCTTCTGCAGGGTGACCTTCCCTCACACAGGGAGGACAGGGCTCCCTCTGAGTGCGCAGCCCCACTCGGCTGCTCCCCTCCCTGGAATATGGCCACAGATGTCTGTCCCCCATGGGAGGAAATTGGTCCCAGAGGGGCCCAAGTTCCCCAGAAGAGGTGCCCACAGCTCTCATCAGGGCACCCCTCATCAAAGAGGGCACTCACGCCTTCATCAGAGGTCTGCCATGTGCCTGCTCCCAATTGGGTCTGGGGATAAAGGAGAGGAAGAGCAGGCTGCTCGGGTCCTCAGAGTGGGGACAGGATGCTGCCCAAGAGAGGAGCACTGGGAAGAGGGTGGATGTCAGAACCGGGAGATGCTGCCATGGGCCTGGCTGAGGCATCAGGGTAGGCTTCCTGGAGGAAGCAGGGATTGGGCTGAGCTTTGAAGACAGAGCAGGTCGCTAATCAGACAGAGGAGGAACATAAGGCAAAAGCTCCGGGTAGGAGGGAGCTGGAGCATTGGAAATCTTGAAAGAAGGCCAGCCTGGCAGAGAAGTGAGCAGGGCTGGAGATGGAGCTGTATCCAGGGTTAGGGCGCCTTCCCTGGAGTTCTCCACCTCTCCCCCCATGCCTAGTGCAGGCACCTTGAAAGAGGAAAAATCACAAGATCTCTGTAGGATCGGTGGCCCCAAGGACTCCCATCTAAAGGAAAGGCTCGTTGTGCCTTTCCCCACCCCAGTGCCCCTCTGGCCCTGACCCACAGTCTGCACTGAATTCCGGGCCCTTGGAAAACAAGCCCCTTATCTCTGAGTCTGGCTCCAGCCCTTCTGCTGGGAAGTGGGGGTGGGGAGCAGAGGCCTCTGTGGACAGGAAGGGAGGGCTTGGGGCAGCAGCGATGGCTTTCAGGAGAACAAGGAGTAAGGGTGCAAACGGCGGGATCCCCAGGCACATCCCAGTCATGGCCTCCTGTTTGCAGGCACTTCACAGTTTGCCAAGCTTATCCACCCACAGCCTCCCTGTTAGTCATCATAGCACCCTAGGGGTGAGTGGGTGGCTCAGTCGTTAAGCGTCTGCCTTCGGCTCAGGTCATGATCCCAGGGTCCTGGGATCGAGCCCCGCATCGGGCTCTCTGCTCGGCGGGAAGCCTGCTTCTCCCTCTCCCACTCCCCCTGCTTGTGTTCCCTCTCTCACTGTGTCTCTCTCTGTCAAATAAATAAAATCTTTAAAAAAAAAAATCATCATAGCACCCTTGGAGGAGGAGGCCTGGGCAGGGGGCTTAGGGCCATCCCACCATCCCAGGCGGCCACCAAAGTGACACAGCTGGTCACCAAACCAGCCTTTCTCCTCCCGTGACAGAGCTGTCTCCCCAGAGAGCTGGCCTCTTCCTGGGGGAAGCTGGGGCCTCACAGAGGTTCCTTCTACCTACCAGGTGCTCCTTGTCACCTCCTACCTAGTCATAGGGCACCTGGGCCAGTCCGCCTCACCCTGGTAGTGGAGGGAGCAACAAGGGTGAGGGCCCTCCCCCGAGCAACGAGACATCTTTCTTTCTTTCTTTTTTAAGATTTTTATTTATTTATTTAAGAGCAAGAGACCGAGAGTGAGTGAGCGAGAGAGAACACAAGTGGGGGTGGGGAGGGCAGAGGGAGGAGGAGAAGCAGACCCCCGCTGAGCAGGAAGCCTGACTGGGGACTCAATTCCAGAATCCTGGGATCATGACCCGAAGGCAGACGCTTCACCCACAGAGCCACCCAGGCACCCCCTGAGGCATGTTTCTGAGGCCTTGTTGGGTTGGGGGGGCCCTCTGCCCAAGGCTTGGTCTCAGGGGGGTTGTTTAGGCTCTTGTGTGTATCTGTGTGCACACATGTATATGTGTGTGTCCATGTGCACATATGTGCAAGCATTGTTTGCATGTGCACATGTGTGTATATACACACACATGTGCATACGTCTGTGTAGGTGTGTGTACGTGTGTGTAAGTGCAGGGGGTGGATGCGGGCTGCCCATGCGTGTGTGCACGCACGTCTGTGCGTGTGTGTGTGTCTGTGTGCTTGCGTCTGAGTGTGTCCCTGGCTGCATCTGATAATCCGTCATCCTGCTGGTGAGCTGGGAACAGTTCGCAGCTCCCGGGCTGGGGAGGAGAAGCCAGAGGCCCTGGTGCAGCCCCCTCCCCACTCCCCCAGGTTACGGAGCAGACCCCATCCATCTGCTCAGAGCAGAGTCCAGCCCCTAAGCAGCTGCCACCCCTGGAGGTCGAAGGTCGTGGGATTGTCTCCTGCCTGCACGCAGACCTGCCCCACCCCCACATCAGCTGCCTCCTCCCCCAAGGCCACAGCCCTGGGCTAGGCCACCTCCGGGTCTGCCCCGCCCCTCCCCCAGCCGGGCTCTTTGTCACAGTCCCCTCCCTCTCACCGCATGGCAGCCGGATGGCAACGCTTGTGTTCCCTGAATGCTCCGGCCTCTGTCTCACCCTAGGTCTTTGCACCTGTGTTCCTTCTGCCCAGAAATCCCCCCTCCTCCAACCATCGGCACGCGTCCTTGGTTATCATCTTCTCAGTCTTTGGGTCTCAGCTGAGCCGTTCCTTCTTCCAGGAACCCCCCTGACCCCTGCTCCAGCAGGGGAGGGAGATGGCCCACCTTCTGGGGTGTGTCATCTCCTCTCCTTGCCCCCCAGGGTTATGGGCCAGGGCCAGGATGCTCTTGGTCTTTGGAGTGTCCTGTATGCCCCATCTGGAGCTGGCCCAGCTAATTCCAGCTTAACAACTGACAAAGGGAGACACGTGGATCAGCTTCCCCCAACCCCGGGGAACGTGGACACGGTCGTGGGGGGCCAGGAGCTGCGTCAGCAGCTCTGACCATGGAGGGCCCTGGGGCCCTGTGCAAGAGGAGGCCAGGAATGGATGAGGAGCAGACACTGGTCCTGCCTTGGTCTCTCCATGGAGGACACTCCATGGGGGTCCCCAAGATAGCCCCTTCCCTGGCCTTCTTAAGATATCTAGTTGCTGCTCCCCTATGCAGTGGGAGGACACTGGTCAGGCTTCGGGGGGGGAGCAAGACATGAGCTCTGGGGTGGCTGCTTTCACGGCACCCCCAGGCTTGCTGGCACCCCTCCAGGTGCAAGCTCTGGGGTGTGGGCGCACACACACGCGCACACACACACACGCACGAGCCGAGTTCAGCGTGCGTATTCCTGTAACGCTGGGCCCCTGGCAGGAAGTGAGTGGCGGGGAGGCTGCTGCTGGGAACCAGGGGCTGGCCCCACTGAGATAAAGGGAGGCAGCAGATTGGAACTGGAGATAGCGGCCCTGGGTCCTGGTAAACAGGTTGGGGGAAATGTCCTTCCCATCCCAGCCTCTTGGCCCTGAGCCTGCAGGATCCATAGGGCGCTGGCCTGCATCCAGGCCCAGCAGCCTGGGAGTCAAGGGAGAACTGTTTGCACCATAACCTCCCCAGACTGGGGGGAGGGGAGGGGGTGGCAAAGGAGAGAGCGCTGGGCCCCACGTCAAGGTCACATGTGCTGCTGGAGAGGGAAGGGGCCAGGAGGAGGACTGCTCCAAGCCCGCTGCAGAGGGAGATGTCCATAGCACGACAGATGGGTCACCTTCAGGGCCATCTTGGGAAATCGAAACAGTGGGAGACCCGGAGAGAATGGGGGCAGTGAGGGGGAGGGGCCTGCACCCCACTGCCCAGCAGGCAGGCTCTGCAGCAACGCATGGTAGGCTTGATATTACGGCAGCTGGGAGACCCTGTGCTGTCCAGGCCGAGGGAAACCCACACAACCTTCACCGGCACCCCACCAGGGGCAGGGCTGGGTGGGGGTCTGCCCGGCCAATGCCCAGCGCCCCGCACAGTGCTCGGATACACTTGTGCTTTCAAAAATGTTAAATCATACAACGGGAAAGAGAAAAGTGCGTGAAGCATATCTGCCCAGTTTTACAAATAAATACACATAGAGAAGGAACTCCCAGGTCATTGCTACTCAGATCAAGAAATCAGACATGGCCAGGATTCCGGAAGTTTCCTTGTCATTCACAAGCCCCCCCTCTGTCAGCAGTTACTGCAGCGGTCTGACTTTTAGGATCATTACCTGCTCCTCTTCTTGGTTTTGCCACCACGGACGGGTCCCTCAGTAGCAGCCCAGTGGGGTGCATGGCACCTGTAAGGAGCTGTGCTTAGGGCTTTGGCACGGCGGGCGTTTTCCACCGGGCGCCTAGACCACAGTTTATTTCTCCGTTCTTCCTGTTTCAGGATCCAGGTTATTTTCAGGTTTGCTTTACCAACAGTGCTGCTGGGGCACGTGTGCTCCCCTTTCTGTGGACAAGCCCCCCGCGGCTCTGGGGCTCTGTGAGTCAGCACCAAACCCCTCTCCCCAAGTGGCTGCCATGATTTCTGTTCCTGCTTTCCCACCGCGTGCCGTTCCTGCCATCCCTGGGCAGGATCACACTTCATGACTTCAGCCATTCGGTGCCGGCCCGCTGGTATATTTTGATTTTTAGCTGCTTTTTCTGATGAGTAGCGGAGTTGGACGCCTTTTCTTATGTTTTAGCCAATTGCAGTCCTCTTCCGTGCGGAGCCGAAGCCTTTTCTCAGCAATCTGCCAGTTATTTATATGCGCTGGGTACCAATCCTGTCTGTAGCTTGTGTTGCCGAAAAAAGGTTTCTCTTTTCTATGGCCTGTCTTTGCACTTCTATGGAATACTTGATAGATTACAAGTTCCTCCTCTTCTGTAGTTAAATTTATCGCCACCCCCCCCCCCCCCCGCTTTATAATTAGTGTCTTGCTTAAGAACTCCCTCTCCTCAAGGTCACCATGATATTCTCCGAATTGTCTTCTAAAATTTGGAACTTCTGCCTCCCCCTTAGGCTTACACTCATTGACCGATTATTTCCCCCCAAGGCTTCAGAGGGTGGGAACCGCAGCTCCAAGGCAAGTCACGCTGTGACATGGAGGTCACCTTCCCTGCACCGCACGGTCCTCTCTTTGCTGGGCGGGTAGGTTGGCCATGTACCCAGTGCCCATTAAGCTCTGGGCCGGGCCGGAGGGTCGGGGTGCGAATCAGAGTAAGGAGCCATGGAGGCGGGGCTGGGAAGGTCTTGGTCAGAAGTGCCAGGGATGCTGGGAGGCAAGCCGCCACCACGGTTTCTAGAATAAAAAGTGGCCTTGGGCAGGCCTTTTGGCCCCATGAACCTCAGAGAGGTGAACCCCATCCCCTGCCACTTCTCTCTGGCAAGCTGGAGGGCCTTCCTCCACCCAGCACAAGCCCTCCATCCCTAAGGCCCAGAGTGGGGGTGGGAGGCCTCTGATGCCTCCCCCCAACCCCCGCCGACTGTGCAAGGCTGGGGGCTCAGCCTCTTGAGATTGGAGGTACCGAGTCAGGATCCAACCCCTTCCACAGAGGCACCTACATCTTGGGTTCCAGTGGGGCAGGCCCATGGGGAGCTCCTGGTCCTAAGAGCTTCTCAGGGTGCCTAGAGGAGACCGAAGCGCCCAGTGTGAAGGCCTGGCAGCTGGGTGGGTGGGGCAGCTGGAATCCTGGGAAATCCTCTGGGACAGTAGCCCCAGGGTCCCTCGGCTCTGCTGGGAAGCAGCCAGCCTTCCAGGAATCAGCTCGGGGTGGGGGTGGGGGGTGGGGGGTGGGGGGGTGGTAGGGAGGCCTTGGTGGGGAGCCAAGCTAGCCCAGCGCTGGGTCCCCACTACAAGGGCCCCCCTGGGGGGTGGGGGCTGGGGATGCATGGCTGTGGAGCAGGTGGCCTGGGGATGGGGCCCAAGCGACCCTCTGCAGAGCTTTGGAGATTCCTTACATTTCAGGCCCTGCCCTGGGACCCTCTGGACATCCCCCAGCCCTGCCTTCTAGACCCACCCCTCCTCCCAGCTCTGGCTGCAAGCAGAGCACACCTTGAACCTCCTGGGCCTCTCCCTCCACCCCAACCCTGCCCCTCCCCGGGGCCCCTGGACTGCACTGCCCGGCTGGGCTCCCGACAGCTAGAGGCCAGTGTTCGGGGTCTGGTTATTTACTGCCCAGCTTCCTCCTTCTTCCAGTAATCTGTCCTCCGACTCCAGGCCGCTTCTGATCAGGCAGCAGACCTCTGATCTCTGAATCTGCCTTGCTTACCGGCATCGGCCTCTGGCTTCCTGTTACACGGCCTGGGCTGAGGCTCGAGGTCAGCTTCGTGCAGGCTGGGCCCTCGCCTGTACTCAGGGCCCTCTGCCCTGGCCCCTGGGCCCAGCGTGCAGGGAGGACAGAGGGCTCAGATGCTGGGCATGGGCACGGCGGCCCGTCTGGAGGGTGGGTCCAGTTCCACAGACGCTGACCCCATACTAGACGCAGAGGACTCAAGGGTGAGGGGCCCATGGGCTGAGCACCTGGGGCTCAGGCTCGGGGTCCTGCATGGTGGGAGGTCAGCGCTCCCACTGTTGCCCCTCGAGCTTGGCAGGGTGCCCTTCCCCCAGACCCTCCTCTGTCTCCCATCTCCTCCTGCAGCCGCCAGGGGGGTAGAACCTGTGTGGGAAGGAAGAGCAAAGAAGGTTCTAGAGAGTGGACATGGACAGAACTCATAAGGACAAAAGGTGTCAGGGCTTTGGGCTCTGCTGTCCTAAAGACTCCCTTGGCCCTTGGTCCTAGGAGGCGAGGATGGGAAAGGGCTTCTGTTGTAGATTTCCAGCCTACCCTGTCCACCCTGTGTAGATGTCCCCAAAGGAGTCACAGGTCACAAGGGACACGGGTGAGAATGGTGGCCTTGCCCCTGGCGGGGTCTGAATCCAGGGACAGACAGACATCCAGTGCCCTGGGGGCAGATCCTACCTTGTTTATGGACAATATTCCTGTGTTGGGCACCTGCCATGTACTCTAGAGATAGCCTCTTGGGTTTGAACCCGGGTTATCAATCACCGAAGAGCACCCTCCTATGCCCTAACTGCAGGAAGTCTGTCTGCTTAGGATCCCCAATCTTTCTGTTATCTTGTTCCTGGTGGGCCTGTTTCTGTCCCCTGTGCCACAAACAAGTCTCATTTCTTTCTCTGCTGGCAGCCCTGCCGAGGAGGGACTAGATGGTCCTTGTTGAGGACACCCTGAGCACCCCAAGCTTGGCTTGTCAGCTGCTGACAGAATGGTTGGGGTCAGGGAAAGCATGATCTTCATAGTGGCAGAGGGTTTTTTGGCGGGGAGGGGTCTTTGGAAAGAAGGAAGATTGGACCCTGAAGCTGGGGATTGGATCAAAGTAGGGGAGGCACCAGGGACCCCATCACAGCATGGGGAGTCCGAAGAGCCTCCCCCTGGCTTTGGTCTCCAGAGTGGGATATACAGGATGACCCCCCTGGGGTAGGGAGAATTTTTTGCTTAGATTTAAATTTGATCCTTTTAAATAGCAACCTTTTGTGAATATTTTATAATGCAAATAATACATTTGTATAGTCATGGAAACTTGTAATCTATAAATAACTACACATATACTGTTACGAGCTCAAACATTTTGTATTAGAGGGTGCGTGATCCAAACAGGAGAAAGGTTTGAAAGTCATTGTCTCTTAGATCTTAGAATTTCTTATCCTGTGCACCTGCCTACTGCGTCCAAAGTCCAGGATGAAGAAAGAGCCTATGTTCGGGGACCTGGAGTGCTGGCCACAGTGAATGGAAGTCACAGGGTGGGGTCTGAAGACCAGGAGTTGTCAGGGCACCCGGCTGGCTCCATAGGTAGACCGTGTGACCCTTGATCCCAGGGTCGTGAGTTTAAGCTCTACGTTGGGTGGAGAGATTACTTAAAAGACAAAAAACAAAAAACATGCTAAGACTAGGAGATGTCAGGGGCACAGATGGGGCTCAGGCCTCTCTCTGGTTCCCGCTGGGTGCAGAGACAAGCCTGAGCTCACCCTGGCCCCTGGGTGTGAGAGAGGAGCAGCCCTTTGAGCAGGAACCCCAGAATCCCTTAGGACAACACACAGAGGCAGGTACCCTGTCTCTTCAGCCCTGGGTCCCTGGGTGGAGCTTCCTCCCTGGAGAGTTTCATTCCACAAACAAATATTTGTCACGCGCCTGCATGACCCCGGGGAAGGGCAGGACACAGACTGTGGCCGCAAGTGTTCCTGGTCAGATGGGCTGTTGATTGCAGCATGCCAGCCATCCTGAGTGTAAGGTGCCTTCCCAGAGTCCTGGGTAAACAGAGGCTTGTGCTCCCTGCCGCTGAGGCAGGAAGAACAGGGGAAAGCGCCAGGGTCCTCAATCCATCCACCAGTCTCTATCTACGGGGCACCTATTAGGTTTGCTGACCTGTGCTGGGTGCTGGGGTAGGGTGCTTCGCCTCCTGAGAACAGAGGACCAAGGATGAATGGTCAGGAGCCCTGCATAGCCAGGACCATGACCTCCATTTTACAGGTGAGGAAACTGAGGTCCAGGAGGTAGAGTAACTAGTAAGTAGTGCAGTTAGGACTGGAGCCCATGGCTGTGAGTACGACAGGTGTGTGTAGAGCCAGCAGGGGGCAGTGCTGGGAGAACCTGAAGGCACTGTCAACCCTTCCTTGCCTTCTGCGCTTGGAGGAATCCCATGTCTTCCGGACTCCACTCAGCTTGTCTCCTCCAGGAAGTCTTCCAGGATAGCCCCTCTGCCAAGATACACACCCTTTTCTCGCTGTTTCCTCTGCACCTGGCTTACCTTAGAGCAGCCTTTGTCATTGGTCACTTGCCAGTGTCCCTGAGCTGTGGGCTACTGGAGGGCAAGACCCGAGTCTTTCATTCTCGGGATCCCCCGCCCGGGGCCTGGGACATCCTGGGCATGAAGGGAATACGTGAAATGATGTGGATGAGAAAACAGAGTAGAAGGGGGAGAGAGGAGATGAAGACCGTGAGAACACGAGTTCCGTGAGTCAGGGGCAGAGGGGCAGGCCTCCAGGGGCAGCTCCAGCAAAGGCCTGCAGCAAGCTGTATGCGGGGAGTCCTGCCTGAGCAGGTGGGTGGTCTAGGGGACAGGAGACCTGGAGAGCAGCCCGAGGGATGGGATCGGACTGTGCTGGCAGGCGGGAAGGCTGGAGGGTCCTTGAGCAGAGGCACCTCGGGACACGCCTTCTTTAGCCCAGGACAATCCTGGGCTGACCCGCTGGCCTGGGACGAGGGGAGGGGGGGCTGCTGTACTCCGCCTGGCCTGCGGCCTGGCTCCCTCTGGAAGTTCTTCCTTCCAGTGTCTTAGCTGAGGCCCTCTAGCTGCACCAGGAGAAGGTGCCCGCCAGCAGCTGGTGGGGGTGAGTGCTGTGTGCCCTCTGCCAGAGCTCGGGACAGACACGGCCGGGGCCTGGGAGCAGTTGGCTCACTGGCTCACTCATTCATTTCTTCCGTAAATGTTTATTGGGCACCACCTGGGTGCCTAGACCCCGCCGGCATACAGGTTGGGGGACCCTACCTAGGGCCTTGGCCTCTGGCAATGCATGAGGGCCACCCCCCAGGTGATGCTCGGCTCCCCCGCCCCATCCCCTGGGCTCGGAGTTCCTCTGCCACCGGCTCCCCACCGACTCTGGCCCCGCGGGGAGACAGCTCCCCCTGGGGCTGGGGGCAGGGCTCGCTGGAGGAGGAGCCCCAGGCTGACCCTCCCCGGAGGAGCCCGTGGGGTGGGGAAGGCCTCAAGTGGGATGGAGGTGGGCCTCAGCAGCCCCGCCCGGGCCCCACACACGCAGCTGTTCCCGGAATGGGGGTTTTAAACTTTTTTTTTGTTGGCGAATATGCATGTGGTCTTAATTATTTATACGCAGCACTTATCTCCCCCAAATGTTTTATCGGGATTCGGCAGATCCGAGAGCGCGAGATGGAAGCCCCGGGCGGCGCGGGGGGCGGGGAAGGGGCTGTAGGGGGAGCAGCGGAAGCGGGCGTGGGGGCGGGGGCGCTGATCTGGGTGTCCCCTAAGTCAGCCCGGGCCGGCGGCCGAGGCTGGGGTGAGGGAGAAAAGGACCTCATCCACGGTCGGTTTAACTCTTTCAGGCACCGACGGGCGCTGGGGGCAACCGTAGCGAGCGGCGGGCCTGCGGGAGGCGGCACCTGGGGCAGGTTGACCTGGGCTCCGGCCTGCGCGGGCCCCGCCAGCAGGGGGCGCTCGCAGAGGCCAGTTCGCCCGGGTGCGGCCCCGGTCACCAACGAGGTGAGCAAAACCCAGGAGGCCTTAAGAAAGGTCCCAGCTCCTTTTTCGTTGGGGTGGGAAGGGGAGAGAACGGGCGTGACCTAGGAACCCCGCGCCTATTAACGTTCCGAGGCATTAATGGTCTCAGTGCTCACCCCCTGGAGACATGAGTGGTCTTATCCTGCCCATTTTACAGCTGGGGAAACAGGTTCAGAGGAACCACACGTCTAAGGGCCTCCAGCATAACTGGGATTGGTGCCCACGTGGACTCGGGCGGGTGGTCCTTCCTTTAGCTGCGGGAGGGTGGAGGGTAGACCTCCCCCCCTCACTCACTCCCCGACGGGCCCCCCAGCTGCAGATGCCCTCTGTACGCCCTCTTCCTGGCCGTTTGGGCAGCGCCACTGGAGATTCCTGGAAGCGCCTCCTGGGCACACCCCCTCCCTGTCGCACCCGCCCACCCAGTGCCTGCAGGATTTGCGGTGGGGGGGGAGAGGGCTCAGAGGCCAAACTCCACCACCTCTCTGGGCCCCTAGGAACCTGAGCCTGGAGGGCCTGGGAGCTCCAGACCCTCCCACCGGCAGTGCCCAGCGCTCCCTGGCCTGAGGTCCTGCCGGCACCCAGGAGGCCCTCCGGAGTCTGGGGGCTCAATGGGCTGCAGGGCAGGGCAGGGCAGGGCGAAGCGTCAGGTCAGACGGGAGGGCAGGCCTGGGGCTCCCGGAAACCCACAGAGGCGGCAGTGGGCAGGGGGCGTCGGGATTCGCGGAGCCTTCTGTGCCTGCGGGCTGCCGCCCCCAACCCCCCACACCCGTCTGGGGCTTGCGGAGGCCCCATGTCCCTCGCCCCGAGTGGTGCAGCGCGAGTTTGTGCTGGGGGTGGAGAGAATTTTCTTGAACTTCCCAGTTGGGGCCGGAGGGGGTGAGCTCTTCTTGGACCCCCTGCAATCCCAGACTCCCTCGGTGGGGCAGGGCCGGGGAGGGGGAGCCTCATTCATGGCATTCCCTGAATTTCAGCTCTGGCCACAGAGTCAGCCTCTCCCAAGGCAAAGCTTTTTCAAGAGGGAGGTTCCCGCGAGCTCCCCGGCGGCCGCATGGTAATTGGTCCATCGATTAACAGCTCGGTGTGGGGGGCACTTCAGCGGGGGGCGGGGCGGCTGAGTGAGGGGCCGGCCCTGGGGAGAGGTTGCGGGAGGGAGGCCGGGAAGTCGGTAATTCCAGGCTGGGAAGGGTCTCTGTGCCTCCCCAGGACCGCGAGGACCCCCGCAGGGGGCAGCCCTGGGGCCCCCCGGGTGCCAAGCGCCAGCCGGGCCCCCTGCGCCCCTGGAAGAATTGGTTCCCACCCGCCAACCTGTTCCCATAGCCAGAAGTTGCCATGGTGACCCCCTCCCACCTTCAGCTACAGCTTTTCCAGTAAAACCACTGCAGAAATCCATACTTCCCGACAGGCACGCCCCCCGGCCCCCCACCCCCCACTCGGCGCGGTCTGGGAGCTCCCAGGAGTTAACCCTCAGCTTGCCGGGCAATGCTGTTTGGGGGAGTCCGGGCAGTGAGAGCCCACAACGAGGGGCCTGGGCCGGGGAGGAGAAGGTGGATGGGGGATAGGCGGGTCGCCCTCTCCCTCAAGGCCTCCGAGAGGGACTTGAGCAACTCCGGGAAGCTGGAGGGGAGAAGGGAAGCTAGCTGGGAACTAAAGGCCCCGCCTTGGAGGAGCCTCGTTGGGGCACCAGGGCGGCTCTGCATGGGACCCAAGGGCCCTCCCTGGGCTCCAGCTCTCCAAGGGTGACTTCTCTGGGCAGCAGTTGGAGGGCGGGTATTGCCTCCAGCCGGCCTGGCCTGCAGCTTCTGGCCGGATCTGCTCTCCTCTCCTTGACCTCTGCCCCCTCCTCCCAGCACAGTGCTTTCCTAGAGGCCAAGGGGGCTCCACTCAGGTCCAGTGGGGGGTACCTTCAGCCCCTCCAGGGAGGCTGGATGCCCGAAGCCTGGCTTTGTGTCCACAAGTCTGCTCTGATGGGCTGTTGGACTGAAGTCACCGTTGGCTCAGGGTCTCTGCTTTCCCCCACCCCGCCAGGAGTGAGGCTAAGGATCTTGAGGGAGAAGAGGGGATCCATCCTGCTGCTCCCCAGAGACAAGTCCTGCCAGCCTCTATTGGCGGCGGAGTCCCTGGGGACCGCCAGGCTGTGCGGCCCAGGGGTCCAGCTCTGTGGCTCAGCCTTGCCTCCACTTCCAGGGCCATGAGCGGAGATGCTCTAATTGTTCTCTCTGTAGCCCAGGATGAATAATTGAGAGGTCTTTGAGGAGAATTAATTAGCCCGTTTATTGACTGTAAATGCTTTCTTTGCTGCGATGATAAAGGGAAGGCTCACCGCCTGTGCGGGCTGCCTGCGGCTAGGGCCCACAGCTAGCTCTTCATGTGCACCCAGGGTCCCCTCAGCCTGACCAGGGCTCAGCGTCTCCCTGAGAAAGGAGCGGGTGGCTGAGCCCCAACTTCCTGGCTTCCCTGGCCCCCTGCTTCAAGGTCCTGCTCCTCTGCCCTAGCTCTGCTCCCTTACTCTTCCAGCATGCTAGACTCCTGTCCTGGGGCCAGGCTCCAGGCAGGGTCCCAGGACTCTGAAGGGGAAAGGCACCCCCGACGGGAGACCTGTCCTGGGGCTGGCTCTGGGCCCCATGGGTCTCTGTCCATGCCGTGCAATGATCCTACTGTGCCCCAGCCCCTGCGAGGAAAATAAGGCAGCGCTCCCGTCCTCCAGGCTGGGCTCAGGTCCGACATGCAAATGTCAATGTCCACACACTGGTGGGACCAGGGAGCGTGGGGCTCGGCCGGCATGGACAGGGTCGGCTTGCTAGGTGGGTGCTAGTTTAACAGCAAACACTTCTGCACCTTTCACTCTATGCCAGGCCCTGGTGCATTAGAGAGACTAACTCACTTGGTCCTTCCTCACCGCCTATTAGACCTGTGAAGGCAGAGCATGGGCTTGGTCCCCGATGGGCCCACAGGGCTTCGGTGCAGAATCCAGCACAGACAAGGGCTTATGGAAGGAAGGAAGGAAAGGAACATGGGTGTGCAAATATCTGTTCAAGACCCGGCTTTCAGTTCTTCTGGGTGCATCCCCAGGAGTGGGATTGCTGGATTGTACGGTACGTCTAGGTTTTGCTTTTTGAGGAACTTCCAAATTGTCGTCTACAGTGACTTCGCGAGCTGCCATTCCTACCCACCACGCACAGGATTCCGATTTCTCCACGTCCTCACTGACACCTGTTACTTTCTTGGGGGGGGGGTGTAATTTAATTTTTTAAAGAATAGCCATCATAATGAGTGTGAACTGTGTCTCACAGTGGTTTTGATTTGCATTTCGATCTCCTTTTGACTTCAGCTGGTTTGAGATGGGTTTCTGGTTCTTGTAACTAGTACTAGTTAGGGGGTGCGGGGTTGGTGGCTGTGACAGGGGATCCAGCCACAGTGGCTTGTGGAGAAGTTCACTTCTCTTTCATGTGCCAGTCCAGGTGGGTGCTCCCAGTCAGGGGAAGCGCTCCTCCCTCCCAGGACCCAGGCCGGTGGCGGCTCTGTCAGCTCAAGGAGGAGCTCCTAGGGTGGCAAGGCCCTCGGGGAGGAGGAAGGAGCCCAGCTCGGGTGCACACGTGCTGCAGGAGGGGCTGGGAGCGTCGGGCACAGAGGAGGAGAGCACGGACTGTGGACAGTTCCAGCGGGAACGCACCGCACCCCACCCCCATGTCCTGCTGTACAAACCGGACCCCACGCTGAGGCCGGGGCTGCCAGGGTGCCGGGCAGTGGACCCTGCGTAGAAGGAGCCTGCAGGCACGTGCGTGGAGGGAAACCCTGAAGAGGCCACCATGGGACCCCCAAGGGAATGGTGCCTTCAAAAGATGTGGCCGCGTCTTAAACCCCAGAACCTGTGAATAAGGCCATGTTTGGAGACAGGGTCTCTGCAGGTGTAATTAAGTTACGGATCTCACATGAGACACCTGGGTGATCTGGTGGTGTCCCTGTAAGAGGAAGGGGAGGGAGGTTGGAAGCACAGAGCCAGAGGAGAAGCCAGGTGAGGACAGAGACTGCAGGGACACGGCCACACGCCACGTTGACGTCTGGTGCACCAGGGGCTGGAAAGGCCGGGAAGGGCCTTCGGAAGGGGGTGCGGCTCCACCCATGACTTCCTTTCAGATCCCTGGCCTCCAGAGCCGTGAAAGAGTAACTTTCTAATGTTTGAAGCCCTGAGTTTGCGGTTTATTCTAATGCCACAGGACGATCCTCCACGGGGCCGCCTGGGCTCGCTCCAGTAGCCGGACAGCTGAGCCCGGAGCAGCGGCTGCTGAGCAGCCCCCCAGCCTGTCTGCCCTGATGACCCGCGCTCCCGCCTGAGGAGTGACAGCGGGTCTCCAGTGGGTCAGCATCAGGAGCCCGTTACGTTAGGCCCAGGCCAACCGCGCCTGCCCATGGTCTCCCTCTTTCTGCCAGGGCCCTGGGGCACCCGGGGCTCAGCTCTCAGAGGGGCCCCAACCCTCCCCTCTGTGCCGCTGCTCCGGCTGGGATGAATGCAGCTTCCTGGGAGTCCCACCCCAAGCTGGGGCCTTCTTGGCTGCAGAACCCTCGATCTGGGGGCGCCTGGGTAGCTCAGTTGTTAAGCGGCTGCCTTCGGCTCAGGTCATGATCCCGGGGTCCTGGGATCGAGCCCCACGTCAGGCTCCCTGCTCAGTGGGAAGCCTGCTTCTCCCTCTCCCTCTCCCTCTGCCTCTCCCCCTGCTTGTGTTCCCTCTCTCGCTGTGTCTCTCTCTGTCAAAGAAATAAATAAAATCTTAAAAAAAAAAAAGAACCCTCGATCTGGACGCCAGCTCTAGCGGAAAGCCTGGAAAGCCTACTGCGTGTCAGGTCCCTGTTCCCCACGCACCGTCCCCATTCAACCTCCCAACAACCCAGCGAGGTGGGCACTGCTCATGATGCTCAGTGTGGGGTGAGGACGCGAGGTGGGATGGACAGGTGGTGCATCCAAAGGCACATGGCTAGAGTTCAAGGGCAGGTTGACACCTGAAGCGGGACCGCTGTACTCCAGGGGTTCCTGCCAGGGTAGGGTGGGCATGGCTGGGTTACTGCCAAGGAAGGCCTGCCCTCTCCCTTGGCCCAAGACTTGGAGAGCTGGTTGGGGGTGGAGACTGCAAGACCAGGCCAGCTCCATCCAAGATGCCAGGGAGGCTGGGGGAGGAGAGGTGTGGAGACCCACTTCTCTCCCAGGATGTGTTTGGAGGCTGATGGCGTCTTGGAAAGGGGAGCTCGTTGCCCAAGAGGGCTGCTGTGGTATCTAAAATACAGGCTTCCTTCCTTCTGGGAAGGAGGAGGATTGAGAAAGCAGCCTCCCCACCACCCCTGCTCTCCACTAAGCTGATTTCTGTTAAAACTCTGCTTCTCAGCCTGACCCAGAAGGCCTTGGGCACAGTCCTGAACCTTTTTCCAGCCTGCCCGAGAGGCTGGGTGCTCAAAGACTTCAGATCTGTATTCAGAGGGAGGCAGACCAGGCAGGATCTCCTGCCGGCTCAGTGCCCGAGGCCCCAGGCCCCCTTCAACAGGGGTCTTTCTTTCTTCCCATGTGGCCCTTAGGATGCGGGAAGAGGCCCGTAGAAGGAGGGCAGAGCCCATGGGGTGTGGATGCCCACCTCCGCCCACCCCCGGGGCCTCTGTGCCACAGGAGGTCATCTGCAGCAGGGGCTGGGAGTGGGGCTGGGGCCAGGTGGGCCTGTGGGAGGGGTGGGGGGCCACTGGGGAAGGGACTTACCAGCAGGAAGCTCTGCTGAGACCCCAGGAGGCCCTCCTCCATTCCGGGAATGACAGAGGTAATGACAGAACATGGGGTGGGGTGTCCAGCCCCTCCCCTCGGCTGTCTCCCAACTGCTCCCCCCAACACTCCCCTCCTGCCTCTCTCCTCCCCTCCCTGGAAAGTGTAGAGCTGGGGCTTAACACACCCAGATAGGAACCACAGGGCTGAGTGATGACTTGGGCCAGTGGGGGCTCCTGCCCGGGTTGGTGCACCCTGCTGAGGGGTTCAGGGATGATGCCAAGAACAAAGGCAAAAGAAAAAAATTAAATTTCCTTACAACTTACAGCTCATTGACAAGACCTTGAGAGCGGCAGAGTGACCTTCATCTAGGAACTCAACTACCTTGATGTTAATACTTCGCTAAGAGCAAAAGGCAAACTTATCTTAATATTAACCCAACCTCCAGGACCCTGTAAGTCTTCTTTAACATATAAAAATTCCTTTGGAGGGGCGACTGGGTGGCTCAGTTGGTTAAGCGACTGCCTTCGGCTCAGGTCATGATCCTGGAGTCCCGGAATCGAGTCCCGCATCCGGCTCCCTGCTCGGCAGGGAGCCTGCTTCTCTCTCTGACCCTCCCCCCTCTCATGTGCTCTCTGTCTCTCTCATTCTCTCTGTCTCAAATAAATAAATAAAATCTTTAAAAAAAAAAAATTCCTTTGGAAACTTCCCTCATCTCTACCCCCCAAGATACATGTTGGCAATCATCCCCCAGGCATGTGGCCCACTGATAGACATCTGATGGGTCTCATGACTCAGGTTTTATTAGACGGTAGTAAATGACCTTTTCCCAACAATAGCTAGCCCCTCAAGGTCCTGCAAACCTTGCTTCCAAAATTCCTTAAGGACTTTCGCTCTCTCTAACCTCCTCCCAACTTGAAAGTATGTAATGGGCCACCACTCATGACCCCGGTGCCGCTCTTTCTGCCCACAGGTCCTGTCCCCAGGCTTTAATAAAACCACCTTTTGCCCTGAAGAGATCTCAAGAATTCTTTCTTGACCATTCGCTCCAAACCCCAATCTTTTCTTTCTTTCCTTTTTTTTTTTTAAGATTTATTTATTTATTTAAGAGACGGAGAGTAAGCATGCTCCCATGTGCGGGGTGGGGGAGGGTAAGGGAGGGGTAGAAGGAGAGGGAGAGAGAAACTTTAGCAGACTTCGAACTCAACACAGAGCCCGACACAGACCTCAATCTCACGACCCTGAGATCCTGACCTGAGCCGAAACCAAGAGTTGGACACTTAATGGACTGCGCCAGCCAGGCGCCTCCAAACCGCAACATTTTCACATCAGGGGACATCCCATTTCCCCCTTCCCCCACCTGGCCCCCAGCCCAGACACCTTCCCGGCCAGGTCTGGAATGAAGACCTGCCTGCCGACAGCCCCACAAGGCCTGGTGGCCCAGGGCACCTGCTGGCTGGTGCTGGGGAAAGCTGTCCCCCACCTGCCTTGGGGTGGGGCAGGGGTCCCCTGGAGGAGGCCTCCCTCCAAGGGCCTGCCAGGCATGAGGGGAGACAGGATCTCCCAGGCAGGTAGACAGGGATCTTCTTCAGAGCTCCCTGGGACCCTGCTCACCTCCACTCTGCAGCTGGCAGAGGGGGACAGGGCTGGGCTTGCCCCCAGGCATGGAGGCCTTTGGGCAGGCTCCCAGGGCCTATGGGGCGGCCCCATCTTTTCCCAGAAAGAGGAAGGAAGGCCCAGCATCTGGGGAGCCGAGCCTCCATCCCCACCCTCTCTGTGGCCAGAAGCTCCACCCTATGACCTGGCCTCCTGGACACCAGCCATCTGGGGGGTGGAGATGGTCCCCAAGGAGCACCCCTCCTTGGGGGGAAGGATATCTGCCCTCTGTGCTTCACAGCAAGCCCTGAGAGGTCCCAGGGCCAGTGCCCTCTGTGCCCACTCCCCCAGGCCCGTGTGGCCAAGGTGAGGGGCCAGGCTCTCCCACTTCCCCAGAGACCCTGGGGGGGCCCTTTGCCCTCTGGCTGGCAATGTAAGCCTTGCCCAGCCCCAGGAGGAGCAGGCTGCTCTGAGGACCCTCATCTTGGCCCTAGACACCCCCCTGCCCCTGCCTGGGGGGCAGAAAAGACCTTCAGGTATTCCTCTGGGCGCCAAGCTCCAGGAGCAGGGAGAGAGGCCTGGGCTGCAAGCCGCCGCCTTTCAACTCCCACGGGGAGGGCTGTGCAGAGCATGAAGCGAACATGTGTGGATGAGCCCCCCCACCGGTCACCCCCACCCCGGGTGAGAAGCCTGTTGACCGCAGCCGGTGGCCAGGGTGCGGGGGTGCCAGGCACAGTGGGGTCACACGCCATGTCCAGAGGCCACTGTTGTAAAGCAAACTGGTTCCTTCCTTCCTTCATTTATTTGGCAGCTGTGCTTGGTGCCTGAGGTGAGCGGCGCTGTTCTGGGGGCTTGCGGTGCAGCGGGGAGACGCCCGCGTGCCAGGGAAGTCCGGCTGACAGTGTGTTGGAAGGAATAAGCAGAGCCGGGCTAGGGGGACGAGGCGGGGGCAAGTGGATTACGGAATCCCAAAGATGGTCAGGGCAGGCTCCTCCTGCAGGTGACTGGGCCAGGCAGTGAGGGGTGAGCCACGGAAAACAAACATGGGGGAACCACGGCCCTGGGCGTGTGCTCTGGGCACTGCGAGGGGGCCCGAGAGTCTGAGCAGCAAGGTGGGAGGCAGGCGGGGAGGACCTCGAGGGTACCTGGTGGTCACCCAGGAGCCGTGGGCGGGGAGCCCCTGGGGAGGCGCTAGGGGCCCCCCGGGTGGGAGATGTAGGGGCCCTGGGAAGAGAACCAGAGGTGCTGGGAAGTGGCTGCCTCTGGGTGAATTTTGGAAATACTATTATATTTCCACCTTATTTGCATTAAGAAAAAACAAAAAGCAAGAAACAAAGGCCCGTGTGTCCTGTGCCGGTAGAGGGGCAGGGGCCCGTGGGCACACCTGAAACGGGAAGTGGGAAGGGCAGGAGGCCCCAGGGGACACAGGGCATCTCCGAGGTGTTCTGTAAACCTCGGTGGTCTCCTTCAGTGCAGCGTCCACGTGCAACTGGTTGGTGCACGCTCACGGCCCCCACCTGAGCTAAGCAAAACCCCAGCGAGGGGCAGTAACAGGGAAGAGGGCTATTTATGTAAACTGTTGCCTAGGAGCTCATCCAGGGAGCCCCCAGGGGGGATGCCTATTCCAGAGGTCCGGGGGCTCACCTCTCCTAAAGGGAAAGGAGCAAAACAGCCCCCTCAGAAGGTGGATTTTTTGCAGCAGCTGAAGTCATTTGCTACTAGGCTCTGCAAGTGAGGCTGATCCAAACCGAATGGTGCGACTTTTGTGTCTGTTTTTGTTTTTTAAGATTTTATGTTTAAGTAATCTTGACACCCAATACGGGGCTCGAATTTACAACCCCTAGATCAAGAGTTGCATGCTCCACTGACCCAGCCACCCAGGCGCCCCTGGATGGTGCAACTTTTGATCCAAAGCAAGCCCTTGCTCTAAGTCCTGACGCTGATTTTCCCGGGGTGGGGGGGAGTGGGAAGCCCAGAGGCCAGCTCTCAGCCAGGCCTTCTGCAAAGCTTTTAAGGACTAGAGATATAGCCTCCTGAGTTAACACGCTCTGCCTCTCTGCTGAGCTAAGAGAAGCGCCTGCTGCAAACTCTCTGTGAGCTCTCCCTGCAGAGGAGGGGGAAGGACCGGGCTTTGCCCAGCGCACAGAACCCTATATTTAGCTTTGTGACTATGCATCAGCGACTTCAGCTCCCCTTTTGTAAAGCAGGTGATCTGCATAGCCCCCCACATCCCTTCACAGTCCTGAGGCCTCACTGAAATGTGCATGTAAATCCTATCACCCCCCAAAAAACAGAAGCCAAAAACAAAACAAAACAAAAAAGTCCTACCTATTCTCTTATCCTTTACCTTTGTACCTAAACAGTCAACGCCAAGGCTATGTTAACACCCCTCACCCGTCCTCACTCCGAGCTTGGGGACTTGGTGGAACTACTGAGACCAAGAACACTTTTCTTGGCCAACTTTGAGCAGCCTCCTATACCCCCCACCCACGAATGTCCCCCCAGAGTCTTGGCAGTTGACTTGAGGGAGTCACTTATGGCGGTGGGGGGGTGGGGGTTCATCCTTGCTCTTGAGTCGCTGGTGAGGTTGCCAAATTCAGTAAAATAAACAACCAAAAGACCTAGTGAAATTCTAATTTCTCAAACCGTGAGTGTTGTTTTAGCATAAGTCTATCCATGCTGCAGGTGGGGTATACTTATACTAACAGTTCTTCCGTATTGATCAGAAATCACATTTACCTGCACACCTTGTACTGTATCTGACAAGCCTAGCCCCACCCGCCCCAGAGATGATCTTGCAATCCAAACTGTATTTTTATCATCCCGTCTTTCCTAGAGCTGAAATGGCTGCTTCTTTTTGCATTTTATAGCTTTATGGGCAGCAGCAGGGAAAAATTCGTGTCAGCCGGGTGATTGAAAATTCAACTACAAAGGGAGTCATTTGTTTTATTTGTGCCCCGTGAGAACGGATCGCCAGGAACACTGCCACAGCTTGCGAATGTTACCTGAGTGTCAGTCACTCTTCAGAGTTGCCCCGCTGACATGTGACGCCCACAAATACGACACCCCTTTGCAGCCCGAGTGGAAGTGTTGTCTGTGTTTGGGGCCCCGCAGTGACATTTATGCCCAATAATCGTGTTGCAGCATGTTCTCGGTACTTTACGATTATGGTGGCAGTAAAATTTATATTCTACAGAATTATGATAATATTCAGCTACTAATGGGCTTATTATTTTTGTTTGTTTGTGTTTTAGAACCATGGAAATAAAATTTACTCCCAACAATACAGCTGCAAGTTGATGTCCCTAAAACTGATCGTAAATAATAAACGTAATAACAGAATGTCTGTAATTACAAACACATAAAAAACACATAAAACAGCCTTCTCGGCAGAAGTGGGCTCTCTGTGTCTCCCCTGCTGGGACTGGCAGTGGGGGTTGTGGGTGAGGAGCCCAGCCCAGCCGTCAAGGTCGCTGGGCCACGTCAGAAGGACTCTGCCGGCTGGGGAGAAGTTGGTTCACATGTCAGAGCCTCCTAGCCTGGGAAATGGGGACAGAAAGACGGGCTCAGAAGGGTTGGCCATGAGGGCATGTGGTGGCCTCCCTCTGGATGGTCCCTGTAGTGATTTCCTGGGGCCTCAGGGACAAACTACCACAAACTGCACGGGGAGGGGACGGTGCTTAAAACAACAGAAGTCGATCCTCTCATGGTTTTGGAGACCAGACGTCCAAAATCATGGTGTGGGCAGGGCTGTGCTCCCTCCGAAGGTTCTAGCAGAGAATCTTCCCTGCCTCTTCCAGCATCTGGTGGCCCCACATTACTTGGCTCGTGGCTTCAAGGCTCCTCCAACCGCTGCCTCTGTGGTCTCGGGTCTCTCTCTGTGTCTCTGTGGCTGTCGCTTTCTCTGTCCCTTATAGGAACACCCGTCATTGGATTTAGGGCCCATCCTAATCCAGGATAATCTCATTCAAGATCCTTAACTTAATTGCATCCCCGAAGACTCTTTTCTCAAACAAGGTCACGTTCTTAGGTTCTGGGTGGACATATTTGGGGGAGGGCCAATTCCACCCACTATTCTAGCATCATCCCTATTATCACCATTTGTTCTTATTGCCGGTTGGGAGGTACGATGGAAAAGTTGAGAGGAATCAAGCAGGAGGTGACCCTGGGAGACCATGTGGTCCATCCACACAAGGGAATATCACTCAGCCTTAAAGAGAATGGGACTCCTGGCACCTGCTACAGTGGGAGGAACCTGGAGGACAGAGGCTCAGTGAAAGGAACCAGTCACAAAAGGATTCCCTGACATGAGGTGTCTGGAGTTCAAGTTCAGAGAGACAGGGCACCCGGGGCTGGGGGAGGGGCGACGGGGAGTCCGTGTTCATCCGGGACAGAGGTTTAGTTGGGCAGATGCAGAAGATCTGGAGGTGAGTGATGGTGACAGTCACACAACACTGTGAATGTACTTAGTTTCACTGAACTGAAACACTTAAAAATGGTTAAAATGGCAAATTTTATGTTATGTGCTATTTTATCACAATTTAAAAAAAAGAAGAAGAAGAGAATCCATGTACTTTTTCGGTCCCCTTCGTGCAAAAACCTGGTGTCAGAGAGGCGGAGTGGCCCGTAAAGGACATGTGGCAGGTTCCCAACCCCGGGAGCCTCACCTCAGCACCTTCCAAGCAGGCTGGGGACAGGCTGTCCCCTCTCCTGGGTGGGCCCAGGAGTCCGGACTGCGTGGGACTCGCGGAGGTCACCAGAGCCTGGATGGCGCCCTCCTAACACCACCAGCCTCGGGTCGCCCCCTGAGTCCCTCACCCCACTGCCGTGTCTCAGCATGCTCCAGCACCTCCTGCCCCGGGATCCGGGGCACCTGCTGCGCGGGCAGCTGCCGGGGCTCACCCCAAACCCCCCCAGCCCTGGGAATTAGACGATGCTATGGGGAGCCCAGGAAGTGTCCAGACGCGATCTCAGAATTAGCTGGACTGCTTGTTAACATCTGGGTTCTCTGGCTTCTTTCCTGCGGAGCCCAGATCCGCAGGCTGGGGAAGGTGCCTGGGAAAGTGTCCCGGGCACTCTGGTGCTAGGACAGAGGCGAAGCCATTCCTTCATTCATGGCGCACCTGCTCCGCACGGTGGTAACTCAGCCCTCCGACTGCTCTCTTCCTACCCTGTGCCCGCACCTCTATGGGTCAGCAGGGCCAGGCAACCTGGGGTCCCAACCCTGCATGCAGCCTCCTGCTTCCAGGCCTTGCACACGCCTTCTCTTCCTCCTGGGCTACCCTTCTTCTCTCCTTCTGCTTGGACGTTGCTGGCTACAGGACCCCCCCCTTCCTCGCCATGCTCACCCCTGCCAGCTCTGGGAGTGGTCTGAGCCCTGGGGTGGCTCTCAGCACCTGACGGTGGCTTGTTCTACACCCCCCCAGCCTGAGTCCCCCTCGGGGCCCCGGACCTTGTCATTCTGCTCTGAGATTCGAGCCTCCGGCTTGGGCTGCTGCTGGCAAGAGCTCGGTTCCTGCAGCT
>NC_138383.1:3449633-3466096 GCF_054177405.1 Leptonychotes weddellii | reverse complement strand
CACTGAGTGTTACATGCAACTGATGAATCACTAAATCCTACCTCTGAAACTAAAAATACACTATATGTTAATTAACTGAATTTAAATAAAAAATAAAAGACAATACTATTTTTTTTAAAAGTCAGACACTGTCTCTGGGGCCGCTAGAGGGAGACCTTGGCAGCCCAAGCCGGGCCTCCCACTAGGCCAAGGCTGCGGGGCGGGGTGCAGCTGCTCAGCTCAGCCTTGGTGAGAGTAAGCAGAGAAAGTGTGTGTGTGTTGGGGGCGGCCCTCGAGCACTGCCTGGTGGCCTGGCTGCCTGTGGGTGGGGGTCTGCTTACTGGATGGTGGGCAAGGCTGAGAAGCTGGGGGGTGGGTGGTGCCACTGGGGCAGGGAGGGCAATAAGGAGGGCAAATAAGAGTGATGATGGCATTGCTGGAGGATACGTATTTGGGGCTTTTCTATGCCCAGTGCTGTTCGCAGCATTCTGGGTGTATTGCGAGAATCATCCCATAGAGGGTGAGGTCTATTAACACAATATCCTTCTTACTGGTGAGATGGAAGCCCAGAGCTTTAAGTAAGGCCAGAGCTGGGATTTGAACCATGGAGAGGGAGCCGGGAATTGGGCCCCACAGCACTAAGGAGGGGAGTCGTCTCAGGGCACAGCCAGGTCCAAGATAGCCCTCGGGGGTCCCATGTGCCTGGCTTTGGATTCCAGCTCTGCTGCCTGCTTGCCTTGGGCAAGACCCCGCACTTCTCTGAGCCCTACTTCCTCCTCTGTAAGCCGGGACTCATGACACCGCTCTCGTGGGGTTATTTAGAGGTTTAACTGAGACACAGGATGTAAAGGGAGGCAGACTCCAGGGCTCTTGTTAGAGCCCTTGGCATGTGGCCACAGGGCCTTTGTACGTATCGTGTGTGCATCTAAGATGCCCATTTTAATGCTCTTGCTCCCCTCACCATGGACTTTGCGTCCTCCTTCCTCTGCTGCAGGGCTGGCTTCAGACCCAGGGAGGTGCCCCACACTCAAAAGGATCCTGTGCTGGGCTTAATACTCTGCTGTCAGAACATTGAGCATTGAGCAATGAGCAATATCAGAGCACTGAAAATCCTCCATACTTTTTGAAGCAGGGGCCGGGCATTTTCATTCTGCACTGGGCCCTGCGCTCATTGTGGCCGGGTCAGCTCTCCTGGTTCTTTGCTCCATCCCTGCATCTACCCAGGATTGTTTTTTTGTTTGTTTGTTTTTTTTTTTTAAAGATTTTATTTATTTATTTGAGAGAGAGAGAGAGAGCACATGAGAGGGGGGAGGGTCAGAGGGAGAAGCAGACCCCCCGCTGAGCAGGGAGCCCGATGCGGGACTCGATCCCGGGACTCCAGGATCATGACCTGAGCCGAAGGCAGTCGCTTAACCAACTGAGCCACCCAGGCGCCCCTACCCAGGATTGTTTACAGGGATCCCTGAGGCCCCCCTGCACCTCCAGTTCCCCTGGGTAGGTGGGACCTCCAAGGCCAACAAATCGGAGACTCAGCCTAAGCTTTGCACCATCTGGAAAGAGAAAGCCTCACGCTTCAAAGTGAAGCCTCTGTCCCAGCCCCATCCGTTCACCTACCTTTGGACCCCCATCACAGAGCACCCACAGCATCTGTGCCTCGGACAGCCCGAGTGGAGGCACACAGGCAGGGGCTTTCAGCCGCCATCTCTCATCCTTGGGCCCTGGGCCCCGGGCTGGGGACCTGCCCGTCCACGGTGAATGGCCTTTGGGGCAGGCGGTGTTCTGGGAACAGGTAGTGCTCTGGCCAGTGGGGAAGCCGGAGCTGGAGCCTAGGTAGAGGCCTCTCCAAGATCCACCTGGGCCTGCGGGATTTCCCCAGGTGCCGTGGACACTTTCCAGGTACAGACCAGCCAAGGGTCACCTGAGGTCACCGGGTGGGAGGGAATGGGGACTGGTCTTTTCCACCTGGTCTCCCCCACCACCGAAGCCTGGTCTGGCTGTGTCCCTCACACTGGCTTGCCCTCTCTGACTTGAGAATTTGCCCCACCCAGGGTCTGCCACAGTTCTCAAGGCGGACATCAAAGAAATGTGGGGACTACAGTCATCCCTCCCTCGCTCCTCCTCCCCTCCCCTCCCCTCACTTCCCTTCCCCCTCCCCTCCCATCCCCTCTCCTTCCCTCCCTCCTTCCCCTCCCCTCTCCTTCTCTCCCTCTTTCCCCTCCCCTCCCTCCCTCTCCTCCTCTCCCTCCCCTCCCTCTCCTCCCCTCCCCTCACTTCCTTCCTTCCTTCCTTCCCTCCTGCTTCCCTTCTTCTCTTTCTTTCATTTACTCCCACAACAATCAGTTACCAGACACCTATGATGTGGACACATAGTGCCGCTGGGGATGTCCTATAGTTGTAGAACGTTAGGGCTCACCCGGTTCACCCCCTCAGCTCGGACACCTGCTGCTTTCCTCCACACCATTCGCTTTCCCCACTGACCCAACTCTAGCCCTTGTTGCAGGGCTAGCCTGGATCTTGACACCCCCCCCACCCCGGGGTCACAGTAATTCGGGACACATAGCTCAGGCCGGGTGGGCCCCACAGATGCAAATCCTGGGCTTCTGCTGTTGCTAGAAGGAGACTCACTCTTCTGTTGGATTGGGACCCCGGGAGACATGGCTGTAGACTCTCCAGGGCATCTTGCAACCGTGTGGAGAGCCTGCTGAGGATGCAGCCAGTCCCCAGAAGCAGGGCGCCTCTCTTTGGCTGCTCCTCTGGAGGGATGAGACTTTCTGGAACCCTGAGCAAATCAACGAACGCTCCCGGATGTTTAAGCGGGCTTGAGCTCGGTTCTTGTTTACTTGAAGTCTAATCCTTAGCACCCCGGTGGACCCCTCTCCACATTCCTGAGAAGAGTGCCCAGCCATGGGGCCCACTGCTGGGTGAGGCAGCCTACTTGATTTCTGGAACTTTCTGCCTCGGGAGAGTACTAATACTGGCCCCAAGTCTACCATTTTACTTCTCTGACCTTTCTGCCCTTGGTCTTGGGTCGGTTTTTCCCAAACCCAGCATGCACCGAGTCCCGACCCTCGGAATGCTCTGCTGTCCCAGCTCAGGGACACCAGCTCAGAATCCTGGCTGGGGGCCACCGCCTTTTGCATCTCTCCAGAACCCCTCTTCCAGAGGGCCTTCAGATCCACTCTAGCTTGTCCTGCTTGACCTTCACCGGGCCCTCAGGGCCACCTCGCAGGGGCGAGGCAAACACAGGTAATGATGATTCCAGGGAGGGCGTTGGCGGTCCTCAGGGTGCCCCCAGGGATGGAGGCCTTCTGGGGGCCAGTGAGTGACCATCAGCGGTGGTCCAGGAGGCAGGCAGAGGCATGAAGCAGAAAGAGGGGAGCAGAGTCCCCCAGGACCCTGGGAGAGGAGCCGTCTGAAGGGAGACGGGATAAGCGTCTGTCATTCTCTGTTGGGCCACAGCAGAGAATGTGAGATGCTGGACCCTCCAAGGCACACGTCAGGGTCCCCTGGGGCACACAGTCTCCGGGTTGCGAAATGCATGCTAATCTCAGCCGCCAACCTTGGCGCCTGCTGACGAGCCACCCGGCAGACCACAGGAGGGGGTCCATTCGTTAAATGGGGAGACTATCCCAGAAATAAGGCCACTTGTGGGTCCTGGCCAGGCTCCCAGGCCAACGTGGCCAACACATAATCTTTGGTGTTAGCTGCCCTGGACAGTGATACTCACCCCTGGGCTGAGGAAACAGCTTGTAAGAAACCCAGGAGAGTCCCGCAGCATGGACCCGCTTGCCCGTCCACCATACTTTGCGACTGTTTACAAAGAGCATGCGGCTTCTCGCGTCTATCTTTGCTGTCATGGAGTTTGAAATGGTGAGGAGAGCCCAGGTGAAGAGGCAGAAAAAGATGCATGTTGGTCTCTGCCCTCAGCTCCAGGCACCGAGCTCCAAAAACCCTTGCAATTTCCTAAGTGATAAGAGCACTAGGAACTTCTTTTGTTCTAGTATTTTAGTATTTGGTCTTTGACCCCCCCGGAGTTCCTGATGGGGGTGGGGGGGCGGGGGGTACTAAATTCCTTGGAATTTCCTAGGTGATAGGAGTGTCTTTTGTCCTAAAGAGGCGACTCTGGCTGGGCTCCGGGATGGGGACTGGCCACCAGAAAGACCTAGTCATGGTGGAGGCTTGGAATATTCAGCCCCAGCCCCCATCCTCCTAGGAGAGGAGAGGGGCTGGAATTGGATTAATCGATCGTGCCTACGTGAGGAAGCCTCCATAAAATCCCAAAAGTGTAGGGTTTGGAGAGCCTCTGGGTGGGTGAACACATCCGTGTGCCAGGAGGGTGAAGCTCCCCAACTTCATGGCGACAGAAGTTCTTGTGCTCAGGACCCTCCCGGACCTCGCCCTCCGCGTCCCCACAGCTGGCTGTTCATCTCTAGCCTTTGGCATATCCTTCATTATATAATAAACTGGTAAATGTAGATGTTTCCGTGGGTTCTATGAACTGCTCTAGCAAACGCTCAAATCCAAGGAGGAGGGCATCATGGGAACCTCTGATTTGTAGTCAAGTCAGACAGAAGCTGTGGGTTACCTGGGGATGCCCTACCTGCAGCTGAAGTTGCGGGGTGGTCTCGTGGGACGGAGCCCTTGACCTGTGGGATCGGTGTCCAGGTAGATGGTATCAGAACTGACTTAAATTGTGAGACACCCAGCTGGTGTCCCCGAGAATTGCTCCGTGTGGGGGAGAGTGTGGCTGAGTCTGTGGGGAAGGGTGAGCAGCTGAGAACCGCCCCCCATGAGATGAAGACACAGACAGGAGCGCAGATGGGGCGGTGGCCCTTTGCCTGCGTGAGCTGAGGGCGATCGGAGGAGGGTGTCTGAGGGGGGAGATGGCCGGCATGTCTGCGGGGGAGGTGGGGGGGAAGGGACTAATGCAGGGCAGGCTGAGGAGGGGCCTGTGGTGCTCCTTGCCCCAGGGTGGCTCAGCTGGAGATGGATTTGGGTTTTGGGTTTTGTTCCACGCTGTGAATGAAGAGAGCAGGGAGGTGTGAGGAGAGCAGAAAGGTGGCTGCTGGTGTGAAGGGGGGGGGCTGTGAGCTGACACAGGAAGGGAGCAGGACTTGGGGGGGTGAGGGGAGAGTGTTGTTCTGCAGACCCCCAGATCTATGGCAGGAAAGCCCAGCCAACAAGTTCGGTATTTTGTGTAGCCAGGTTGAGCTGCTCAGGTGTGGGGGAGCCGGGGAGGAACCGGGTCTACCCGGGAAGCCCAGCAGAGCTGGTGGCTCCCCTCGGTCCCGGAGCAGGTGGTGCCCTCTGGCCCCCGGCCCTGAGCTTTGCTATGGCCGGTGGGGCTGATGGATCAGACTGTGTGGCTGGTTATCAGTTCAGGAGTGGGAACCATAGGCCATCCCCGGAGTCACCCCCACATCTCATCACAAGAGCAAAGTGTCCTGGGGATGGGCAGCCGGTCACCTCAGCTTTTTTTTTTTTTTTTAAGATTTTATTTATTTATTTGACAGAGAGAGACACAGCAAGAGAGGGAACACAAGCAGGGGGAGTGGGAGAGGGAGAAGCAGGCTTCCTGCCGAGCAGGGACCCCGATGCGGGGCTCGATCCCAGGACCCCGGGATCATGACCTGAGCCGAAGGCAGATGCCAAACAACTGAGCCACCCAGCACCCCTAAAAGATTTTTTTAAAAGATTTACTTATTTATCTGAGAGAGAGAGCATGAACGGGGGGAGGAGCAGAAGGAGAGAGACACTCCCAAGCCGACTTCCCTCTGAGCATAGAGCCCAAAGCAGGGCTCAATCCCACGACCCGAGATTATGACCCGAGCAGAAACCAAGAGTCAGATGCTTAACCGACTGAGCCACCCAGGTGCCCTTCAATTTAAAAGACTTTTTACCCGCCCCCTCCCCCCAACAACCTGCTTCACTCTACTGGGTGTGAGCCCAGGTGGCTGGCCCAGATGTGATGGTGAAACTAGTCACACACCATCCTTGTGTCCGTCCATCTGTCTGCATCCAGCCAGGCTGATGCCTGGATCTACTTGCACCCCCTCACCCTCCTCTCATACTCTTCCCGGCTCAGCAACTGGTAAACAAGGCCGCTAGTTACCCAAGCCCCAAGCAGTGCCTCTGCCCTGCCCTCTCCTCTTCTTGCACCCCACAATCGACCGGTCCAGCAGCAAAGCCTGCTTTCCCTTCAGAGCAGATCCAGAAGCCAGGCCCTCCTCACCCCTCTGCCTCTCCCCTGCAGGACAAAGACCTTCCACCTGGGGCTCTGTCCTCCACTCCCTGGGGTCTTGGCCCAACAGCAGCAGGAGCAGGCTTCCTGAAACACAAACTTGACCATGCGCTTAGTTACTCTCCCGTTATGGGGCTCCAGCATCTGCAGGTTCCTTGGGGGAAATAAACCAAGCTCCTCTCCAGGGCCTCCCAGGCCCTAGAGGGATTGAGCCTCTGCCCCTCTTCCCACCCCCCTCCCTGGGCTCCAGCCTCACTGGCCTCCAGCTCAGATGCCCCCTGTTTCTTCTGCTACCACCCTCCTCCTCTTCCAGGCCCCTCATGACCCCACTTCCTACCATCCAGGCCTCCCTGAAGCCCTGTGCTCTCAGCTCTAATCCAGAGAAATCCTGTGCTTTCCTGTGCCCCTGGGTTCCCCAGGGGATGGATAGTGATGGGTCTAAACAAGTCATACCAACCCCCTACTCTTTTGCCGGCGACTGATCTAGGGCGACCATGCAACCCAAGCTTGCCCATGAAGTGTGAGGGGAGGGTCTCTCAGGGCTTCTGAGAAGTTCAAAGAGAAATCTGTTTTGCTTCCACCCTATTTCCTCTTGCTCAGTGCCCTGTCCTGTGAGGGTGTGATGCTTGGAGCTACGGCAGCTCTTTTGTGCCCATGAGGAGCACCATCTCCAATACCAGGGTGACCACAAGTCTGGATTTGATTTCCCGTGATGCAGGACATTCAGCACTAAAATTGGAAAAGTTCTGGGCAGCAGGATGATTAGTAAACCTAAACTGGTGTCATGGAAGGACAGAGAGAACTTGGGCTCTTGCCGATATCCTTGAGCTTCCAACTGGCTCTGGAACCCCTAACCTTTGGATTTTTTGTTATATAAACAACGGGTATCTTTATGGTTTAAGACTCTGTTTTGTTACTTGCAGCTAAAATCACAGGCCTGAGAAGTTCACACCTCCCATCGTTTTTCACCTCTTGCCTTTGTGTGGTTCCAAGCACTGTACCCCCTGACCCCAGGACCCCCATGACTGCTATTGACGCTGCACTCACCCTGTCAGGCTGCGTCCCTACCACCCCCTTCCCCAGGGTGGGAAAGTTTCCTGGGCTTTTCCTCAACAGGCTGCAAACATGCTCACCTCTGCACACTCGGTTTCCTTTACTCCTTCTTTCTGACATTTCTTGCACTCTGACTGCATCTCAGCTAACTGGGTGCTCACTGTACCTCTTCTTGCCTGCCCACTCCACCCTCCCCCCCCACGCCCAAGCTACGAGCCCCTGGGGGGCAGACAGCAGACTTCCTCCGTCTCTCCCCCGCCCACTGCCCGCCATCCCAGTCTTGGTTGAACAGTCCGTGCCAAGTGTCTTCTTGGCCAGGAAATGATGTCAGGCCTGACCTGACTGTTTTCATTCCTGGGTGAGGGGCTCACTGAGCCCTCACCCAGTTCCTGAGGCCCCAGGGCCACCCTGCAGCATGAGATCCAGTCAGTCCTCTCCTTCCCTGTTGCTGACTCAGCTCCTTATCACATGTCCTGCCCCCAGCCTTCTTCCTGGGAGAGGCCCTGCAGGTGGGTTCTCCCCCTCTGAGGGAGGACTCAAGCCCTTCCTGTCTGGCTGCTCTCAGCAGTCCTGCTCCCCTCAGTTCTCTGGACTCACTTTCTCAGAGCCACACACCTACTTTGCCCATCCCTGCACCCAGGAGGTCAAGCGATTAAGGAGTCCCCACATGGGTCATTTCCTGATTCACCCCTGGTGCCAGGAAAATACTCTAGAGTGTCAGGAACAGCCCCGGGTCCTGTACTGCCCTGTTTGCAACTCGCTCCGGGACCCCTAGGCCACTTCCACCTTCCCCCCGGACCTCGGTCTCCTCCTCTGACAAGGGACGCATCAACTCTATTTCAGGTCCTCTAATTCAGCGGGGGGTGGGGTGTCTTTTGGCCAATACCCCGAGGCAAGCAGCGTTCAGGAGGGGAGCAAGGAGGACTGTGTGGGCAGTGTTAGGTCCAAGCTGGACATGGGACCCTAACCCCGGCAGGGCACCGAATGGCCAAGCCAGCCTCCCTGGAGTGGCTGCCCCTCTTCTAGGGAATCAGTGCTGAGGGGGGAGGTGGCCGGGTGTGGAAGCGATGCTGCTGGGCCACGGTGGGACTGGAGCCAGTGGGCTTCCAGGAAGGGAAGATAAAGATACCCCCTTCCCGGCAAGGCTGGAACCCTGAGAGGACAGGGATCCAGTTCCAGTCCTGTTGTCGCCGGGGGCAAGGGGTGGTGACCAGGAGGGCCTTGCAGCAGCTGTGTTGGGCTGGGTGCTGCCGGGGGCTGGGGCCCGGGACTGGACATCTATTGGCTGAGTGTCTGAGCCGGTGGGCGAGGTCAGGGCAGGGCCAGCATGTTACTGGAAGCCCGGTGGCTCTGTCTGTCTCTCTGCCAAGCTGCCCACTGCATTCTTTGGCCTCCTATTTGCAGGCGAGCTCAGCGGAGGTCCCAGCCCCAGCCTGCCTTGAGCCTGGGTGCTGTTGTGCCTATGTTTTGGATCCCTTGAGCTGTTGTCTGGGACAGCGGTTGAGATGGGCAGCAGGGGGTGGGGTGGGCAGGACGCTAGGAAGGTAGCCGTGCTCCTTGGGAGCAAAGGTCACCTTTCCCTGTGCAGTTCTGGGAGCTCAGGTGACCCGGGTGAGGGGATCCCTGTGTGCATGTGCGTGCGTGCGTGCGAGAGTTGCCCCAAGACCAGGGATCATAGACCTGAGTTTGCCCAAGTATTCCAGGATATGTAGGCAGGTGTGCAGGGCATGGGGGTGCCCAGAGGGGTGCACTGTCCTCCCAGATGGCAGCCCACATATTGGATTTTGGATCTGCAGTCACTGAGTGTGGGGAGTGACATGGACAAGCGGCTCTACTTCTCCCTGCTGGTAAGCGGCAAGTAGGGATAGGCCCCCTCGTGGGGCCGTGGTGAGGACACGCAGGTGGGACCCAGCGGGGCAGTGAGCTTGTAGGAGGGGCAGGACCAGCCCTTCCTGGCTTCGCAGGGAGTGCCTCAGGTTTTTCTCACTTCTGCAACTCCTCCCCACCTGCCCTTCCCGCACAGTCTACCTGATCTCCCTGACCCAGAGGGGATCTTGTTCTTCCTGCCTGGAATTCCAGGTCCACAAGCTTTCTTGACCGCTCCAATCTGGCCTCGGCATTCCCACCAGACCCTCCCCTTGAAGCACAGGGACCTCTTCCGGGACCCAGAGCCCAGGGCATTGGGCAGAGGAGATCTGAGCGCCCAGCCCGCTGCAGGGGTACCTGCCACTCATGTCCGCCCAACATGGGGGCCTCCCCACTGCAGCCAGGTTGGGCTAGCCCCCAAAGAGACAGCAGCATGGTTCCGGGAAGCCTGTGCCGCCAGGGATGTGAGCCTGAACTCCCCAGGTCACTGTGGGGAGGGTTGGCAGCCAGCGAGCTGGCCATTGGCGTCAGAGCCAGGGTCTCAGATGGCTTGGAGCAGGGTTTCCAGCCCTCTTCCAGGCTCAGCCCCCCCCAGGCCCCAGCCCCACGCCCCCTGCCAGGCACTGACCTCTCCAAAGTTCCCCCTCCTTCCTTCTTCCCTCCTCTAGCTCCCTGCTCAGCCCAGGGAGGGAGGCCCTGGGTGCAGGAGCCTTGATCAGATCCCCTGAAGTATCAGGGAGGTTTCTTCCCCCGTTTCTACTCCACTTGCTACGGGACCTCCAAGCTTCAGTTTCCTTATCTGGATAATGTGGGTGGACAGCACCCCATGTGAGAGTCCTTCAAAGGTTCAGTGGGGGAATGCTGCATGGGGCCTGGCTGACAGCCACACACAGTACTGTATTAACCCCGTTTCACCCCCGTCCTCGGTCCCCCAGCTCTCACCTGAGGGAGCAAGTAAGCCTCACCTGCACCAAGACAGAAGCTCAGAGAGGAGAGCAAGCAGCTGGGGCCCACAGCAGGGACAAACGGCCCAGATGGGGTACCCCTCCTTTCCCTGGCCCCTTTCTGCAGGGCCCCACTTCCCCTGGGGTCCAGGGCCCGGTTTGGAGAAGCAAGACTGGGACCTGTGATTTTCTTCTCCCAGCTCATTCCCTGAGCCACATGAGGCAGGAGCCGGGGGTAGCCTCACACCTGAGAGCCTTGGGGTATGTTCAGAGAATTCCCTAGCTTTACAAGTGTCCCACTCTTCCTTCCATAGCCCTCTCCAAGCCCCCACCAGCCTCTGTCCCCTCTGCCATCCTTGTGTGGTGGCCCATCTCCAAGATGGCCCCAGGGAACCTGTCTCCTGGTATTCAGTTGCTCCCACACTGAACCAAGCTGATCTGTGTGGCTTCTTCCATCTTGGTCTTTTGGCCCACTTGCTCTGGGGGAAGCCAGTCCCCCCATTCCATGAGGATACTCCAACTACCCCATGGGGAAGCTCATGGGGAGAAGAACAGAGGCCTCCAACCAATAGCCATGTGTATGGACCACCTTGGAAGTGGGTCCTCCAGCCCCATCCAGCCCTCAGAGGACTGCAGCCCCATGAGAAGCCTCAGGCCAGAAGGCCCAGCCGAACCACTCCCAAGTTCCGACCCACAGAAACCGAGCGATACTGAGTGATGGTTGCTTTGAACCAAGGGAGAGGTGAGTTGTAATAACCAGCAGGCCCTGGGAAATTGTACCCCAACCCAGTGAGAAGGGGGTCCTGGCCTTTTGTCCCTTCTGGTGCCTCTTCTCTCTGACACCTCAGACATCAGTGGGATGCTATGCTTGTTTTCTACGCTGTGAACAAATGATCACACATCTAGAGGCTTACACAACACATATATCTAATATCGGGTGGTTGCCTTAGGTCAGAGGTCTGAGGGCTGCTCAGCAGGGTCCTCTGCTTAAGATCTCACAGGGTTGGGTGCCTGGGTGGCTCAGATGGTTAGGCGTCTGCCTTCGGCTCAGGTCATGATCTCAGGGTCCTGGGATCGAGTCCCGCATTGGGCTCCCTGCTCCTTGGGAGCCTGCTTCTCCCTCTGCCTCTCTCTCTCTGTCTCTAATGAATAAATAAATAAAATCTTTAAAAAAAAAAAAAGATCTCACAGGGTTGCCATCAAAGTGGTGGCTGGGCTGGGTCCTCATCTGAAGCCTCCCCTGAAGAAGATCCGTTTCCAAGCTCTTTCCAGTTATGGGCACAACTCCTTGCCTTGCAGCTGTGTGACTGAGGGCCTGGGGGTTTTGCTGGCCGGAGGCCAGAGGCCACCTTCAAGTTCTAGAGGCCACAGCTCCTGACCCCATGGGCTCCCTCAACACGGCTGCCCCCTCCCTTCAGCAGGGGGACCTTCTCGTTCCATTCTGCTGAGAGGCAGTCTTAGATATAACTATGGAGGGACATCCTGTCCCCTTTGCCAGGTTCTGTTCCTTAGACCCTAGTCCCAGCTTCTGCCCACACTCGTGAGGAGGCAATTATAGAGGGTGTGACACATTGGGGTCCCTTTAGGATGCGTCCCCTGCAGTCCTGGCTCTGGAGAGGGAGAGGGTCTCTTCCCCGGGACATGGGTGTTCTGATCTCAGTCCAGCTAAGGCTGGTTTCTTAGGGTTTTTTTCCTGGTAAGATGGAGCAGTCTCATTTGACTCATCATATTCTTGAGATTAACAGGACTCTAACCCACCTGCTACGGAGTTGTTACTTTGTAGCTTACCATGTATCTAATTAGGTCCTTTGGTTCTTTATCTTACTTAGTGTCACCGCAATCGCACGAGCAGGTAGAATTGACCGTCTCTTCTCGGGCACAGAGCACGTGCGGCCAGTGGCCAGTGGCTCACTAGTAGCTGCTGGTCAGGACCCTGCAAGGCCCATGCGGACCGGCCGAGGCCTTCGGAAGGGAGTTGGCTCGCATGATGAAAACACACAAGAGGAGGATGAGGCCTCGGGCATAGCTGGCTCCAGATTCACCAGCAGCGTCACCGGGAATAGGTCTCTGTCCGTCCCTGCCTTCTGCTTCCCCTGCTGGGTTCCCCCGCCCGGCACGCTCTCCCTGGTGGTGGCAGTAGATCTAGGTCAGCCTCAGCCTGCGCCCGTCTTGTCCCCGTGCAGTGCCGGGACCCTGTCCTGATTGGACTGTTCTGGGTCGTGCCCCGCCTCCAGGGCGCTGGGGGACATCAGGCCCATCGATGAGCCACAAAGACCAAGAATGGCCAAGGAATGGAAACCGGTTGCTCTTACTGAAGGAAGGGAAAGGGGTGCTGCTGGTAGGCAAGGCAAGGGGCGGCCAGTCTGGGTTCCAAGCCCCTGTCACCGGACTCCAGGGTCGTGCTGTCAGTCCTGGGGCCTCCTGTGCCACCTGCATGACACGGAGCCGAAGTGAGATCCAGGTGTGGCTGGGATGCCGTCGGGGGGGGGGGGCGCTGACTCCCAGGCCTCCTGCCCCGCAGCTGCCCACAGGGAGCAAGCACCCCAAGGGCACCGAGGGCACGGAGGCTTTGCAGACAAGTGGGACATGGCGGGGAGGGACTGCTCCGTCTCTGTGCTGGGGACAGCAGAGGGGACAACTTAGGGACACAAAGCCAACAGGTGGCTTTATCACGGTTTTTCCACCACCACGAGTTACCGCTTGGCGTGCATTGTGGGTGTGTTCAGTGCTTTAATCTTGAGGCAGCGCCAGGAGGAAAGGAAATACCGCCATCCCCTCGAACAGGGCGAAGGCTGAGGCTCCGAGGGTTCCAATGGGCTGCTCCTAGTCCCGCAGGCCTGGATCCGTCCATGCTGTCTCATTCCCTCAGAGGACAGACAGAGGCCCAGGGAGGGATCAATCCCAGCTTACACACACACACGCACACACACACACACACACGCACACACTGTCCTGGGCACCTCTGGACCCCTCTCAGCTCCCCTTTGTTTGACCGGCATTGTGTTTTTGAATAGGTAATAGTCATAGGTTTCAAAATTCAGATGTGACAAGTGTTGACTGAGAAAGTGTTGGCTTGGGGCCCCCAAAGATGTCCATACCCCAATCCCCAGACCTATGACTATGTCATTTTCTTTGGACAAAAGGGACTCTGCAGATGTAATGAAGTTAAGGACCCCGAGATGGGAGAGTATCCTGGATCATCCAGGTGGGCCCTGAATGTGACCAGGAGGGTGCTTATAAGAGGGATGCCTGAGGCCAGAGGGGCGTGAGAAGGTGCTGTCTAGTGGCTCTGCAGATGGAGGAAGGGGGTCTCAGTCAGCTCGGCTGCCATCATAAATACCACAGACGGGGGCCTTCAACAGCAGACATTTATTTCTCACCGTTCTGGAGGTGAGAAGTCCAAGGTCAGGTCCAGTCAATGAGATTTTGGGTGAGAGCCCTCTGCCTTCCTTGCAGACGGCCACCTTCTCACTGTGTCTTCACCGGGGGCGGGGAGCAAGCTCTCGGGCCATTCTTCTTATAAGGGCACTAATAATAATAATAATGCACCTTTTCTTACAAGGGCACTAATCCCCTCTTAGGCCCCCTAAGACCTCATCTAACCCTAACCACTTCCCAAAGGCCCCACCTCCAGACACCTTGGCATTGGGGGTTAGGGCTTCAACATATGAATGGGGTGGGGGGATCCAAACAGTCAGTCCATAACAAAGGGGCCACAAGCCAAGGAATATGGGCAGCCTCTAGAAGCTGGAAAAAAGGCAAGGAAACAGATTTTCTTGTAGAACTCTTAGAAGGAACACAGTTCTGTGGATCCATTTGAGACTTCTGGTCTCCGGCGCTATAAGATATTAAGTTTGTATTGTTTGAAGCCACTAATTCATTACAGCAGACACGGGGAAGGAATGCACCCCATCCCCAGCCACCTGCTGCCCCATCACAGAAGCAACCAAGGCTAAAGTTTGTTTTCAAATGTATCCTTCCATGTATATTTTGTGTATACCCAAGCATGTGCCCACACACCGCAAACACACACTTTCTTCCTTCCTTCCCCCCCCAACAAACCCCATAAACAAAGCACACTATACACACTATTCTGGGGGAGTCTGTCCTCCCAGTGACTGATTTACATATGGCCCCCACCTCTGGCAAACACATGCTGTCAGAACAGGAAGTATGCCAAGCCTGGGCTGGGAGATGCGGGAGACACAGCCCCTGCTCTTGAGGGGAGGTTGAGGCACTAACAAACAGGCCGCCAGGGTGCCTGGGTGGCTCAGTTGGTTAAGCGACTGCCTTCGGCTCAGGTCATGATCCTGGAGTCCCGGGATCGAGTCCCGCATCAGGCTCCCTGCTCAGCGGGGAGTCTGCTTCTCCCTCTGACCCTCCTCCCTCTCATGCTCTCTGTCTCTCTCTCTCAAATAAATAAATAAAATCTTAAAAAAAAAAAAAAACAGGCCACGAGGGCTGGGAGGAGGGGATATGGAAGCAAGCACCTCCTACCTGTTGCTCAAAACTGGCTTCTGCTGGGGCCTGGGGGCCACAGGATGCTGGCAGGGATGTGACTGATTACAAAGGGCAATGCTGGGGAGCAACACAGGTGAGAGAATTCTATAAACCAAATGGATACAAGTAAGCCTCTGAATAAGACGTGCAGACTACGTGAAAGCCAAAATGCGGGCTGTGATATTGTCCTACAGTCCTGAAAAATGTTACCATTGGGGGAAGCTGAGCAAAGTGTATATGAAATCTTTTCATATTATTTCTTACAACTACATGTGAATCTAAAATTAATAGACACTTCAACTAAAAGAATTGATTTCTGGTGCCAAAGTCCAACTTGGGAGCCTCTCCGCCGCGGTCATGGCTGTCCAGGCTTGTAACAGGGGTTCCCCTCTATCAGCCCCGAGACCCTTCCCGGTATCTCCAGGGTTAGCGGGAGACCCACCCTGCTGGGGCATTCAGCAAGGCTGGGCAAGAGCCAGAATGAATGCCCGAATGCACAAATGGACGCACTCCAGGTGGGGCCAGAGGGCCATGAAGACTTGGGCAGGAAGGTCATCCTCCTTGGACCTTGGAGCAGGATGGCCCCTCAGAAAGCTAAGACCTCATGCCTGGCCTGAGACCTGGGTCCCCTTCAAACAAACACTGCCCAGTCACCAACAACACCAAGGGACTCAAATCCTCTACCTGCCCTTTCCAGACACCTTGCAGTGAATTCAAGGTCCACAAGCAACACTTACCATCCCATCCCAAACTCCCACAAACTCCCCAGTCCCCACCTCTGATTCTGCCTGGGTGGCCCCTTGGAGTCACCCCTCCATGTTGCCATCCCCCCCCAGAAGCCGGACCCTGTACCAGTGAGTCTGAGGCAGCTGTGGGGGAGGGAGTTGGTGGGGGGATGCTCAGACCCCGGTTTCTTCCAGAGCTGGGCCTCTTTTCCCTATCCCAGGTGAACAGAGGGTCCCCTAGGGGGACGAGAGGGGAGGAGACACCGCAGAGGGCTTGCAACCCCCTTAAGATTCCTGTTCTGACTCTGGCACCAGGACCCCGCATTAGAACTCCTCTTTCGAGCATCCCTGGAAAAGGCAGAAGCTGAGGGCTGACACAGGCCACCTAGTGAGACCAAGAGGCCCCCCTGGTCTCTTCTTGCTTTAGGCTCCCAGGAAGAGGCTGGATCCCCAGCCCTCCCTACCTGTTCCCCCATCAGACCTCCCCCACATGGGGGGTGCTATCCCTGCACCTTCCCAAAGGCTCAGTCTCCCTGTCTCCCACCTGGTCTTTGTCCTCTCCCTCCTTCCCTCTCTCTCCCCACCAGCCTCCCAAATCAGGAGGGGGTGGCTGGTGAGCTGAGAGGCCCAGGAGCCTCCCCTCCCCTCGCCCCCTCACTCGCAGCCCCCGCACTGGAGACACACATGGTGGGGCCACCCTGCGCTTGAGAAAGTCCCTGCTGCGGCTACTTTTAGGAGTTCTTTCCGAGGAACTAGCCACTGAACCCCTTTTTAAAAAGCAGAGGCGGGCCGGGCAGAGAAGGTGCTAGTTTAGTGGGGAGTTGCTGGCTGGTCCAACCTCGGGTCAGTGGGCCCGGCGGGAGACCGAGGGTCCTCCGCGGGGCAGTTAAACGCTGGCGTCCGGGGGTGTGCACGTTGGGCCCTGGTCCCTGCTCCCCACGGCCCTGGGGTGGGGGTGGGGTGACTGTCGCTCTCATTTGCAGACCGGCAAGCGGGTCAAGAGAGCCGTTACCCGCCCCCCGCCCCCCACCCCCCGCGAGGGAGGCAGGGAGCCACCCCGACAGGAGCCCAGGACCCTGTGCGCGGCGGGGCGGGCGCGGTGCCCTGCAAGCGCTGAGGCTGCGCTGGCCGGAGGGGAGCCGGGGGCGGGGGGGG
>NC_138383.1:3373303-3449133 GCF_054177405.1 Leptonychotes weddellii | reverse complement strand
GCATCAGCAAACTTTTTTTTCTGCAAAGGGCCAGATAGTAAGCCTTTGAGCGTCATCCACAGCATGAAAGCAGCCCCAGACGACTCACAATTTGCAAACTGATGAGTTCGGCTCTGTCCTGATAAAACTTTATGGGTATTAGAACTTGAATTTCGGAGCGCCTGGGTGGCTCAGTCGTTAAGCATATGCCTTCAGCTCAGGTCATGATCCCAGGGCCCTGGGATTGAGCCCCACGTCAGGCTCCCTGCTTGGTGGGAAGCCTGCTTCTCCCTCTCCCACTCCCTCTGCTTGTGTTCCCTCTCTCACTGTCTCTCTCTGTGTCAAATAAATAAATAAAATCTTAAAAAAAAAAAGCCCTAATATATTTTTTTAAAAAAAGGGGGCGCCTGGGTGGCTCAGTTAAGATTGTTAAGATTGTCTGCCTTCGGCTCAGGTCATGGTCCCAGGGTCCTGGGATCGAGCCCCACATTGGGCTCCCTGCTCGCGGGAAGCCTGCTTCTCTCTCTCCCACTCCCCCTGCTTGTGTTCCCTCTCTCGCTGTGTCTCTCTCTGTCAAATAAATAAATATAAAATCTTGAAAAAAAAAAAAGAACTTGAATTTCATGTCATTTGCATGTGTCAGGAAATAGTATTCTTTTTATTTTGTTTTGCAACCATTTGAAAATGTAAAAACCATTCTTTGTTCACGGGCTGAACAAAAATAGGCAGCAGGCTGGATTAGCCTCTGGTCTATAGTTTCTGTCCCAAGTTGCCCCTGCTATAGACCACCGTCTGCCCTAGGCTGCCCCCCTGGGTCACTTCTACTCGCAGTGCAGCTGACACACCCCTTCCCTGCCCAGGTGAGAGCATCTTGTTGGACACCCACAATACCCCGACTACCTCTTCCATAATAGACAGCTTAGCACAGAGCCTGACGTGTCAACAAGTGTCGATTAAACGTGGTTCCCCCATATTGTCTCCTTTGATCCTCATGATCTCTGAGTGAAGCATAGCTATTATGCCCATTTTATAGATGAGGTTTTGAAGCCCAGAAAATTTAAGTAACGTGCCCAGGGTCACCCAGCTAGCTGGGGCAGAGGTGGGAGTTGAGCCTGCACACCATTTCCTGGGCAGCTGGGCTGCAAGGGCCCAGTTCCAAGCCTCTGTCCACAGGCTAGGCCTCCAGGGGATGTGGCTAGGCTGCTCTGGGGGTCAGGGAGCCCCCCCCACCCCGGCCTCCATTCCGGATATCGTGGGTGCTGATAAAGCTCTCATCACCCTCTGTCTTCCCAAAGTTTCCTGCTTTTCCGGGGGGTGACATTCTTTGTGCCTCAATGTTGGGCTTGAATTCTGCCTTCTCAGGGCTAGACCCAGTGATGCTGGATCCCCGATTCTGTGGTCACTGCCTGCCCCTCCCCAGCATTCCATCTGAGCTGCCACTTCACACAACACGGGCCGGTGAGAGCTGTGTTCCTGACCCTAGGCTGTGGACACACACACACACACCCCCGCGTACCCCCGGCCACGGCCATGGCCTACCCTCGGCCTCCAACCCAGTCCTTCTTGCCAAGTGTAGATCTCCCCGTATGTCAGAGGAGGACATTTACCCTGACACCTTCGCACTCCCAGTATCAGCCTGGGATCGGGGGTGCACTGAGGGCCGGGCCAGGCCGGATAAATATGTGGTCTGGCTGTGGTCTGCCTTCCCACTGTGGGGCATCTCAGGGGCTTTCCGAAGGTGCCAGCCCCCTGCTTCGGTCCTGCAGTTGTGACCCCAGAGCCAGCGTGGCCACTGCAGCTTGCCTCTCCCTTCTAGCTCTTTCCCACAGAACATCCTGGCTTCAGGAATTCTCATCGTCCGAGCCAGAGTTCATCGGAAGTTTCCCCATCCACCCCCTCTCCCATCCCCTGGAGGGAAGCAAGGAGAGAGAGGGTCATGCAGCTGAGCTGGATGAGACGAAAGCTGGGCTGCACTGGCCGCCGAGCGGCTTGGGGCAGGTCTGTGCAGGTGGTCGCCATGTCGATCCCACACGACATCGTGGTCACTGGGCCGATGCTAACACAACACACCACCAGAGCCCCGAGGCTCGGGGAAGCAATGCCCAGCCCCAGGACACTGGATGGCCCTGCCCAGGACGGCGTGCAGACAAAAGGGCTGGCGAGCCAGGCAGAGAAATTCCAAGGAAGCAGATGTGGTCCGTTAGAAGAGGCCCCAAAGCTCTCCCCTCTCCTCCCTCCTGCCCTAGAACGACTGCGCAGGGTCTCCAGCCAGAGAGTGTGAGGATATGGCCGTGCTGGGCCCCAGGGGGGCTCACTCCATGCAAAAGCAACTCTCTGGTCTCAGTCATGCCAAGCGCCACCTGCCACCTGCCACCAAGAAGGTGGGGACATGGTTCCTGGGCTGGGACAAGGGTAAGATTGAACACCTGGCAAACAAGGGAGGGAGGAGGGGAGGGGAGGGGGGAGGGAAGGAAGGGAGGAGGTGGGGCCACGAATCACCTCCGCACTTTGCAGGGATCCCTGGGAGGGCCGTGGGCTGAGAGGCCCCTAGGTGGATGCGTGCTTACTGATTTGCTCGGCAGTGGCCTTTGTGGCCCTCCCGCCTCCTATGGGCTCTGGCCCCTGGTCCAGCCGGGATGGGCAGCCTCCGGCCCTGCAGGCTCCGGTTGCCTGGGCAACATCCTTTGTTAGGCACCAGCATCTGAAAATGTCAAACCGTTTTCAGCGGGTCAGATCTGGTTGCCTCCCTTCTTTCCCCTTCTCCTTTTTCAATTCCAGTTGCCTCTGCCCAAGCTGCAAACTTCCTCTGTCTCCATGGGGATGGAGGAGGGCTGTCTCTCTTTTTCCGTCCCAAACATCTGTCTCTATAAACAGTTGTGCACGCAGCACCTCCTCCTTCTGGGCCCGGCTTCGGGGAGGAAGTGCTTTGTTTATCTGGAGGGGGTCGGCTTCCTTGCTCAGCTGGGGAATGGCTGCAGCCCTGGACTCTGGGAGCCCCGGGCTGGTGGGCGGGCAGCCAGCGCCTGGTGGGAAGGGCCGCTGCCCTGCACAGTCGTCCGGTAGACCGGGGCTCTGCTTTGCTGGCTGGGCTGCCGTAGACAGGTGACTTAACCTCTCTGAGCCTGTTTCCTCCTCTGTAAAGCGGGGGATGCTAGTAATGCCTCCTTAACAGACTTGTTGAGGGGTCATGAGGTCATCTTCACAAGCTGTGGGGTGCATTCAGGGGAGCTCCCTCCAGAAGGCTCTCATATTTCCTGCTCCCAGTGACCCTTCCACTGAGTTACTACCATCACCAGCCCCATTCAGGAGAAGCTGAGACGCAGAAAGATTAATTGGTCAGGGCTCTATGGGAACTCAGCAGCAGGGACAGGGTTCTACTCCAGGATGCAAACTCACTCCATCAGGACCTCTACCCAAACCCCACGGCCTCCATTTGCAGACTGAAGGGCTTGGGTCAAGTGACCTTCTCCCCAGCTTGAGACTTTGATTTATTTCAGGGAAGAGGGTGGGGTGAGCTAAGAAGTTAGTGGGGTTTTGCCAAGAACCAGGGATTGGAATGCATGATGTATGGGCGAGGAGTCAGGGACAGGGACTCCGGTGACTCAGCCCTGCTTTCCCTGGCTGGTGGAAACGAGAACTGGACCACAGGCAAGAAGGCAGGACTGGCCCCGGCCCAGGCCCAGCCCCTGGCTCGGCCACCTTGGAGAGCGTGTCCTGGGCCCACGTGGCCCAAGCGCCGGCATCACTCCCATAGGGTCAACCAACCTAAATCCCAGCCCCAGGTCTCACTTTTTCCTGTGTCACAATTGTAGTGTGGTGCCCAGGATGAGATCAATGACCCTGTTTCTAGATAATCAAAGGACAGACCCCAGAAACAACCATGTCAGCGGCCAAGAGCGACAGCTTGGGCTTCAGAGCAGGAAGAACTGGGTTTGAGTCCAACTCAATTACTTACTGGCTGACCTCGGGTGAGTTAATCTCTCTGAGACTCAGTTATCTCATCTGTAGAATGGGGAGCAGAACAGTACCCACTGGAAGGGATGCTGACAAAGGGCTCAGGGCTTAGCATGGGGAGTGGCTCTGGAGTAACCCACTTAGAAGACCCAAACTGAAAGACAGAATGATTAAGAGTTTCCAGGTGACCGCAGAGCACTAGACCCCAAGCAGAGGGCTCCTGTGTGACCACATGTCCCTGAGGATGTGATGTGTCTGCTGTCTCCCGGGATGTCTACCAGGGACTGACTCCAATGTACCTGAGCACAGGTACCGGGAGGAAGGGAGAAGTTACCCACGGGTTTCCATGCCCCCTTTGGTCAAAGGTTCATCCCCCAGTGAATGACCGTCCCGGCTTGCACGGATGCTGAGTGGTCCTTCAGCACCCCAGTCCTGGCGGGAAGAAAGAACTAGGGGTGTTGGCCCCTGGCCAGGTTTAGCGGGATGAACCTCCCCTCCCTGCCCAGGCCGGCCCTCCACATGGGCCAGGAGCATCTGAGATGGGGCATCATCGGACATGAAGGCCTTTCCTGAGGTTGCTGGGCGAGCTGTGATTCTCCAAGGAAAGCCCTTGTTTGGGGGGACACACAACCCTGAAGCGTTTCAGGGAGAAAGAGGCATCATGTCTGCAACTTACCCTGGAATGGCCCAGGAAGGAGCGAGGAGCCAGGCAGAAAGGGAAACAGTAACACAAACCGGCAACAAGTTGCCTTTGAGAGTGTCTGAGTGAAGGTATCTGGAAATTGTTTACAGTACTTTTGCAACTTTTCTGTCAGCCTGAAATTATTTCAAAATAAAAAGTGGGGGTTTCTTGTTTTGCTTTGTTTTGACCGGTATGGGGGGAAAATACCAGCAAGAGCCAGTCCTGCTGGTGGCGGGTTGGTGCTGCTGGGAGGACCCCCGGTTCTGCGGACGCACCTTGGCCGTGGGAGAGAGCAGCCCCGTGGCCCCGCAGCACCAGCAGCCCCCACTCCTGCCACCGTGGGGCTCCAGCTTTCCGGCCTTGTGGCCACTCTTTCCCTTTGGGGGGCCGGTGACTCAGCCGAGGACTCTATGTGGCAGGAAGTGGGCACAGTGACTCACGGGGTGGCTCTGCACCCTCCCTCCTGGAGGCCGGGATAGCTGAGGTCCCAGGCCAGAGATGGTCCCCAAAGAGGGGGATCTGCACCCCACGAACATAATTCCAGGGAGGGCTGCGCTAGAGGATGCAGGCCTGGAGCACTGGGCTGGGGTGGGCCCTTCCTCGCCCTGTGGAGGCTAGCTGAATGTGCCCTCTGCTAGTTCTGCCCACAGCCTGTGGCCGGTTCCGGCCATTTGTGGGCATACACACGATGCCGGACACTCCTTAAGAATTCCCCACCGTTGGGGCGCCTGGGTGGCTCAGTCGTTAGGCGTCTGCCTTCGGCTCAGGTCATGATCCCAGGGTCCTGGGATCGAGCCCCGCATCGGGCTCCCTGCTCCGCGGGAAGCCTGCTTCTGCCTCTCCCACTCCCCCTGCTTGTGTTCTCTCTCGCGCTGTCTCTCTCTGTCAAATAAATAAATAAAATCTTTAAAAAAAAAAAAAAAAAAAGAATTCCCCACTGTCTGCAAAGGCAGCAGCGTCTGCCAAGGCCCCTGACCCTGCTGGCTGCCCCCAGCTGCGTGCATTTGCAGGGGGCCTTGTTAGCACTCAGCAGCCGTGCAGACGTCTGGGTGCCCCGTGCCCTGGGGCCCAGGCCGCTTCCAGCCTGGTTAGCTCAAGCTCCACAGCATTTCCCTCTTGCCTTCACGATCGGTGCTGAGAATGTATGGCTCTCTCACTGGTAGGCTCAAGCCCAGCACCTAGTCAGTGAACGAACGGTGACCAGGGCCCTGCAGAGCCGTCCCTCCCGGACTCCCTGACCTCTCCAGCTTTTCTTCTCGCTTAGGGCTGAGGTTCCTCACTTCAAAGTTAAGGCCTGCTTGAGGGGAGGGGACTCTGTGCTTATGCATCCTTTGTCTCATTTATCCTCATAACAGAGAAAGAAACGGGGGGCGCCTGGGTGGCTCAGTTGGTTAAGCGACTGCCTTCGGCTCAGGTCATGATCCTGGAGTCCCAGGATCGAGTCCCGCATCGGGCTCCCTGCTCGGCAGGGAGTCTGCTTCTCCCTCTGACCCTCCTCCCTCTCATGCTCTCTGTCTCTCATTCTCTCTCTCTCAAATAAATAAATAAAATAAAATCTTAAAAAAAAAAAAACAGAGAAAGAAACAGAGGCTCAGAGAGGTTAAGGAACTTGCCTGAGGCTGCACAGCACACCAAGTCTGGATTTGAGCTCAGGTTTTCCTGACTCCAAAGTCCACCCTGCCCTCTCCCACCTTGTGACGGGCTGTGCATTCTCCTTCATTGGTTATTGGTCTCCCCAGCTCGAAGGTGAATCTGGGAGGGCTGGCCGGGGTCATGGTTCCTCATTTTCTGAAGCCTCCTAGCACCTGCAGTCCCCGACACACTGAGACACTCAAGCATGACTCACAGGTGGACTGAGTGTCAGATGGACGGGGGTGACTCTGGGCAGAGCACCAGCCCTCTGCAGCAAATCCTGCCCCCTCCCATCCCACCCCCAGTGAGTCTCCGCCCACCCCCTCCCTCCCTTCCCAGGCTGCCTGGTGTAGGCTGCCACCACCAGGGCTGGGCTGGCTAGCCTCTCACTTCCCATCTGGTCCCCACTTTCCCTCTCAGTGCTTCTCTTTGTTCCCTTCTCTCTCTCTCTCTTGAGTTTGCTTTCTGTTCCCTCTTTCACTCCTTCCCTTGACCCCCCCCCCATGTTGTCACCAGGCTGCTGTCATCCCTCCGACGGCCAGTCCACCAGTGCTGGCTTCCCCCCAGGCCCACCCCCACTCAAGGGCCCAGTCTGGCTGGGGCACTTTCCACTTCCTGGGTGCGCACACAGCCCCGGGGCAGGTGCTGCCAGTGAGTTGGAAGGGGATGCTGGGGTCATCTGGTGCGGCCTCCCGGGGGGTCAGCCCACCTGTGCCAGAGCTCCTCCGTTGGTGGCAGGCTCCCCGCCTCCCTCCCTGTCCTGCGTGGACAGCAGCATGGGCTCTTGGGAGACCCGGACGAGATGGTGCTCTGAGGATCTGGCACTTTCCCCTTTCATTGTGCTGAGTTAAAATCAGCCTCCTGGACACTTCCCTTGTTCTTTGATCTGGGGGAGTCATGTCCCTGTGATCATCCACTAGCTGGTGAAACTTGTCCTGCTTTCTTCTCTCTGGACATATCCTGGCTTCTGTCGGGGAGACTTCCTGCCCCTCTGGAATGTGAGTGTTCAGACCTTTCTGTCCTTCCCCTGACGCGCTCGTGACATTGCTCTCTCAACATGTTTGCCCAGAACGGTGCCCACAGAGGCCCACAAAGGACCGGAGACCACGCCATCCTGATGAGGACGGTGTCCCATGGCACCAGAGCATGTCGGCCTCTGTGTCTTTCCTCCTGGGCTCTCGGGGCCTGGGACCCCCGGGGCATCTCATTCAGGACTCTGTGTGCTAATCCTGTGTCTTTCCACCTACTGGTCTAGTCTCTCGTAGGTTTGCATCCAGACGAGTTGCGTTACCCACCAGTTTTATCCAAAAATCTGATCACATGCCTTCATGCTCATTACTCAAGTCGTTGATGAAAATGTTGAACGGGACTTGGTCTGGGTTAGTGCCTTTACACCTCTCTAGAGACTTACCTCCAGATGGGCATTGTTCATTAACCGATTGCTTTTTGGTTTGTTTTGAGGAAGTACGACTGTACTGTTTTCTAGGCTACTCTCCCCATGTGTTCCATAACGTTATCACAGTCAGATGTTCTGATGGGATCAAGATATTCTATCTACATAACATCTCTATGATCTGAGGATCCTACCAAAGAAGAAAGGACTCACGTTGGCCTGAGTTGCTAAAAGTAAACTGTTAATTTCTTTTATCCTTGAAAAAGGATAGTACTCTTTTTGTCAAAATTCCAAAATAGAGATACATGAGAAAGAATTTTAGGGCATTCTAAGCCCCCATCTGCAGAGATGAGTAAGCACTTCAAACACTTTAGTATGTACTTTGACAAGTTTCTAAAAACATCTAGAAATGCGTATGTCAAAAAAACTCATAAAAATGCAATCAGACCTAAATAGTCTTCTGTGATCTGTTTTCACTAATATTTTGTGAATATCTTCGCATATGAACAGACATACAGCCACATAAACAATTTTTATTGGCTGTGTAGTATTCTGTTATAAGGACATTGCCCATTCAACAGATCCCACGTGAGGGGATTCCAATTTTTTTTAACCTTTATAAACACTGGCATATATATACCTATTGTGACCACATCTGGCTCCTTCCTTGAAATCAGTTCAGATACTCCAGTCTGCCTCTTCTAAGTGCCCTTGGAGTTCCAATATTGTTTTATCTGTATGTCTCTGGTAAAAGTATTTCCCATTACAATAATTACACACTATCATCTCCTGCTTGTAGCTGCTAGGGCCTTTAAGGAACAGTCTACCCCAATTTAAGAGTTCACCCCCAGTGCCTAACATAGTAGCCTGCACTTAGGGACACTCCATAAACACTTGTTGACTAAGGGCATGAATAAATGAATTTGTTTAACGGTTCATTCCAGAGTTCGGTTGGTGATTACCATCCTATTCCCTGGTTTCCAGCTTCTCGAGTCTGGTGTCTGCTCCACAGGGGCCTGGTTTGCCCATCTTCCTGCCCCTCTCCCAACCTCGGGAATGACAGGAAAGCCACTGCTCCCCAGCCTGGGGTGCAAGCTCCCTCCTGTCCCGGGACGGCATCCCTGGGTGGACACTTGAGTTGATTCAGAGCCTCCAGCCCATTCTTACTGTCTTCTCCCCTGTGGGATTTCAGTTCCCCCACAACCTCACCCTGTCCTGCTCTCTTTCTGAGTGTGATGGAGAAGCAAGGAAAGCTGAAAGTGGTCTTCAAGGCCTGGGGAGCCTTTTGGAGAAGGGGCAAGGGTGTGGTCACCTTGAGTTGCTCTCCTGTAGGAAGACCACGACAGCCCTTGCTCTGTAGGGTTTTGGCAGAATTGACAGACTTTGGGGGTGGACCCGTACACAGTGGATGCTCAGTAAAGGCAGTCTGTTCTCTTTCCTCTTTGACACAATTGAGTCTTCTCACCTAGGTGCTCGGTTGAGAACCCTCCTCCTTCCCACTCCTTTTGAAATATGACCTCAGCTCCCTATAAGGCTCCCAGTGTTGTATTCCCTGTGCCCACCCACTAAACTTTCTCTCAGAGACCTTCTGTGACTGGATTGTCCAAACTCTGATTTTTTTCCCCCGGTTTCTCATTTTTCCTTGGCCCATTTTCACTCTTAGAACCGACAGATTTTGTTGGCTAGAATTCTCTGAACTTTCTGAAAAAATATCCCCTAAATAGGGTACCCACCTGACAATTCCCCGTATCTCTTTCCTTTGCTATTATAAGCCCACAGGGAATCACCCTGTGTGAACCGTGAGCCCACGGTGACATTCCTTTCCTGGGGTTCAAACATCAGCCTCCTCACTGGATTAAAGACCATCACCGACCACCACCAATGTGGTCCCTGAACCCAGCCCAAGACTAATTGATGGTGCTGCGTCTGCCTCTTTGAAGGGTGGAGAGAGGCCACGGAATCCAAAATCACAAAATCAAGGGAGCTTCGACCCCATGACACAAACCCAGGGACTGGGGAGAGAAAGGGGAGTGAGACTCAGTCTCCCCCTACAAAGCGCTTCGACTCTCAGGAGGAAGAGTTTAGGGTTTGGAACGGGAACATTTGTGACAGAAAGTGAAGGGATGTAAAGATGAAGGAGGTAAAGCTCAGGATGGATTTTTTTTTTTTTAAGGATTTTAAAACTCTGTTGCCTTCCTGTTTCTTCATCAGGGGTAAGTAATTTCCAGTCATCCCATCCATTAAACAAATATGTATTAAGAAAGAAAAACACGCCCAAGAGCCTGCTGTGTGCATAGCTGGGTGTACAATGAATCCTTCTCAGGAGACCGGGCTCTGTGCTTTGAGAAAGCATGAAACAGAGAGGACACCAAGGTCAGAGGGCAAATGCCCAGCCCCTGTAGTGGGCGTCATCTTGTGTTCCACTTGAGGGGCTCAGGGTTGGGTCATTGAGAGAGTAGAAATCTCTGGAAAAACCCTAATAACCCTGTTGCAACATTCTAGGAAAATGGCCCATCTATTGAATAAGGGTGAATCAGCCAGGGGAAGGTTTGGGGCAGTCTCTGCCCTCCCACGGCGACGTGTCCCCACCCTTCGTTTCCCCCGTGATGCTCCAGCTACCCTCTGGGGGCCGGGGAGGGGGGAGAGGGTGGTGCTCCTATCCGGAATTTCAATGAGACACATGCAAATGGCCAGTGGGCACTTCAGGGGAAGTTATGAGGTGAGAGGGGTCCCGCAAAGCAGAAGTGAGAGTGGTGAGATTTCCCAGTCCCCTCTGCGGGTCCCTCCCCCATGCCCCGTGTGGGCCCTGGTCCTTCCCTCTCAGAAAGGAGCCCTGTGGTTTTTCCCCAATTACCCATATCTGAGAAAATGTCCATGTTTAAAGGAAACTAACTTGTCAGTCTCATTTCAGCCCCAGAATTGAGGATTAGACTTGGGGCACCTGGTGGGGCTGGTGAGCAGGAGACAGAAGGAGGAAAGGAACAGCCCGCCTGCAAGCAGCTCAAGTCAGGTGGAAAACCCAAGCCAGAGCCCCCCTCACTTCATAGCTCCATCAGTGAGTGGTGGGGCCAGGATCTGACCTAGTCCGCCAGGTTTCTGGGCCTTCTGGCCCCAGCACCCTGGCCCCCCCTGGACTGCAACCCCCCCCCCAAGACCAGGCAGATGCTATTCAGGAAACCAGAACCCCACTTCTCAGAGCTCTGACCTCCACACAGACGCACCTCTGAAAAACACCACCTTCCCCACTCAGTTCTGTTGGAGCAATTCTGCATCACCAGTAACTTCTACTTTTAATTAATCGCCAATTGATTACCCTTCCACTTATACATGAGTGTGAAGGTTCTGGTCTCTCTGTCAGGAAGTAAACTAGCTATTGACAAGTGAGTCAGAGCACTGGGTGGCTGTGAGTTACTCGTGAGCCAGGGTGTTGGCAGACCTGGGCTCCCCCTCACCTGTTCCAGCTTGCCCCGAAAGATGGAAGTGAAGGGCTCTGGGGAGAACGTGGTTTCCTGCCTCTTCTTGGGCCCACGTTTGAACCACACTTTCTTCTCTCTCTCTCTCTCTCTCTCTCTCACTCTCTCTCTCTTTCACCAGATTGCTGTCCCTGGTTTGGTGGCTTTCTGCCTGACCTTTTACCCATAACCTCCAGGGTTAACCATGGCGAACCCAAGGTGTAAACGAAACTGGATGGCATCAGTTACAGAATCAGCAGTAAAAATTGTAGACAGTATTTCGTTTTCTGGTGGGGTGAGCTGAGCACAGTTGGGTGTGGGGACACGTTTCATTCTTTATTCATATATAACTTACTTTGTATTTGTTTTCATTGAGGATAAGTATACATTGAGTACTTGTTTTACAACTCACAGGTATTCGTGCAATCATGTGAACTAAAAAGAAAGGGGGGATGGGGCGCCTGGGTGGCTCAGTTGGTTAAGCGACTGCCTTCGGCTCAGGTCATGATCCTGGAGTCCCTGGATCAAGTCCCGCATCGGGCTCCCTGCTAGGCAGGGAGTCTGCTTCTCCCTCTGACCCTCCCCACTCTCATGCTCTCTCTATCTCATTCTCTCTCTCAAATAAATAAATAAAATCTTTAAAAAAAAAAAAGAAAGGGGGGCTGGGGGTGGGGGTCTGGGGTCAAGGCTGGAGCATCTGGAGGACCTCAGCAGCTGAGGCTAGAAGGGGGGGTGACATTCCGTGGCCAACGGGGCCTAAGCGCTGGCCTCACCATGTCAAGCAAGCCACATAATCTCCCTATACCTCAGCTTTGTCCTCGGAACACTGGATGGGCCATCAAGCACTCTCCCTCCTCCTCCTCCTCCTCCCCCTCCTCCTCCTCCTCCTGCTGCCAGGGGTGGGAGGTGGGCGGCTGGCAGGAGGGAGACCACCTGAAGCTGGTTAGAAATGCAGCATCTCAGTCCCCGCCAGAGGCTTGAGGAACCAGAGTCTGCATTTTAACAAGATCCAAGGGGTTTGTGCTGACATTCAAGTTTGAGAAGCACTGGGCTGAATGACACGGAGTAGTTAAAACACCTCGTGCAGTGGGAACATGGACAGATGTTAGCTCCCCGCTCTTCCCTTCCCTGCACGTCCTCCCACACTCTGGGAAACGTTTTGCTCTGGAGAGAGGGATTTGGGTTAGATAATGTAGTGGCTTCCATTCTGATGACGTTGTCCGTACTCTGTCTCCTTATGACCATGACGTGGGACAGACCACAGAGATTCTTATCCTGGCCCACAGATGGAAGAATGTGGCCCCGACGAGTCCAGCAATTGGTCCTAAGGTCAGCGTAAGCCCAAAGGGACCCGGGCCACATGTGCAGATGCCTGAGGCTTTGTCCACCAAGCCAAGGTCCTGCATGGAAGTGGTCACTCCCTCTGGTGGGGGAAGGGGCCCAGGGGCAGCTGGAACCGATGATCATCAGAAAGGTTTGCGGAACAGAATGTAAAAAGACCCCAAGGGACTGGAGTTTGGTGTCCTAAATGTGACAGTTTAACAACTTTCTTTAATGACCATTTTGGGGCATCCATCTGGTACTGGACACTGGGGATTTATTTGACATGGAACCATATGGACACACGGATGAGGGGTTACAGTCAAGAAGGGCAGGCAAATGGGACACAGGGGGACAAAGGCCAAGCCCAGACAAGCACAGGGTGCTAGGAAGACCATCCCAACAGAGAGGTGGAGAGGCTCGGGGAGGGCAGGTGCTGGGGAGCACTGGAAGAGGGTGCGCTGTGGCCACAGGCTCTGGACACTCTGCCGGTGACCTGGCACCAGAGAATATTCCTGGCCTAGGGAAGGACCTGGGTCTGGCCAAAAAGGGGAGGGAGCTGGGCGCGGCCTGGGAGGAAGGTGGGGAGGGAGGGGAGCCCTGCCCTAGCGTGCCCTCTGTCCTGGGCGCTCACCCTGCCGGGAAGCCCAGGGGCCACAGCTGCTCCGCTGGCCCGGCCCAGAATAGCCTCCCTTCCGGGCAGGGCTGCCCAGGCCCACAGCGCCAGAGCCCGAAATAGGGCTCGGCCCGGAGGCCTGCGGGCAGCGGCTGGAGGGCGCAAGGGGCCGCCCAGCTCCGGGACAGCGGGGACCCGGGGAGGGGCGCAGGCCGGGATCCCGGACGCGGGGGCCGGGGAGGTGGCTCAAGGGCCAGGATCCCAGCTGCGGGCCCCGGGGAGGTGGGGCAGGTGCGGGGGGCGCGGGGCCGGGATCCGGGCGCGGGGACCGGGGTCCGGGGAAGAGGCCGGCCCGGAGGCGGCGGGGGCGGGGGGAGCTGACCACAGCCTGTGGGGAAGCCCGTGGGCCGCGCTGATGGAAGGGCTGAGGAATGCACGGCGGGCGGCTGAGAGGTCTGACGAGGACTGGTGCGGTCCCTCCCCCTGTACACGTTGCCCCGAGGAGCCGTTGCCATGGGAGGGGACCTGGCAGCTTGGGGGGGGGGGGGACACGCGCGGGGGGGGGGCGGCAGGGAGGACCTCCAGGAACTCCGCCCCCCTACCCCGGGGTCTGCATCCTGCTCCCGCGGGGCCGGTGAAATGCGGGCCTCGAGGTCAGCTGCAGTCCCGGGGCCAGGCGGTCCTGCGGAGGCTCTCTGGGCCTGACCTCCCTCTCTGCTCGAGCAGCCTCCACCCCTCACCCAGCCTCCACTCACCGGCTCCCAGGCCCAGTTTCCTCGTCTATTAACCAGTGATAAGTCACATCTATCATACAGGGTTGTGATGATTAAATTAGAATAATTATGTAATGTGTGCCGTGTGCTCTATAAATGGGGTCCTCTCTTCCTCCCTGCCCCCTTCCTCCTCAGTCAGGCCTGGGGATCCTTTAGGCCTTCCCATGTCACTGTCCTATGTCCCCTCCGACCCCCTGGCCTGGACCTGCTGAGCATCAACACCCTCGCCAGCCAGAGCCCTTCCCTCTCCTCCCTTCCCCTTAGGGTTATCTTGGAACCCACCTTATACAAGAGGATGGTCCAACTTGTCATCGGAACCTGCAGGAATCCCAGGCTGAGGTCCAGAAATACTCACGGAGGGCGCAGCCTGGATGGAGTGAGTCAGCCTCTCCTTCTGAACATCATTTGCTGCTTCAGCTGCCCTTTGCTGCTTGGGCCTGGTGGTTGCCAGGACAAGGCGGCCCCTGGAAATCACTGGGAAGACCAGCATGTTCTGGGGGTGTGCTTAAGAGCTGGCCCAGCGCACCTGGCAAGGAAGGGCCTCCCTATTCCCCTTCCCCTCCTCTATGGGAAGCCAGGCTCTGGACCAGGGCACAGTGGTACCCCATGTAAGGAAGGGCGGGCCCGACTTACTGTAACTGCCTGGCCCAAAGCCTGATGGTCCTGGGGTTGGGCCGGCCAGCCCGAGGGGGGCCCTGGTGTGGGGAGAGCTCCCAGTGTGAGATGTGGAGGCAGGGTATCACTGTTCTCCCAGGGAGATTAGTCGACCAGGAAGGGCTGCCTAGAAGGTCACCCTTTCTCCCCTCAGCGGGTCAGGCCACCACTTAGACGCCAGATTATTTGTAAGGAATCAAGCCCATTGAGGGGTTCAGCCCCTTCTCAGGAGTGTGGGGAGCACCCAATGTTGACAGAGCACTTGCTGGGTACTAGGCAACGTGGGTGTTCGCTGAGCCACCAGCACAACCCCAGGAAGATGGGAAACAGGTTTAGAGACCCCCCAGGTCTCCTAGCTGTGAGGAGGCAAACTGAACCGGGTGAAACTTTAGGCTCCTAATCCCCACCCCATCTACCTCCCAAGTGTGGGAACCAGTGCAGCCCGGAAGACCAGATGGCCCGGCCGACAGCCCAGGTGCCTGAGCCCCTCCCCCGGCACCCGCTTGCTCGATACTCAGCTGACTTCCTGTCCCTAGAAGAGCAGCTGTGGGTCTGCTGGGGCAGGGCGGTCCTCTTCCTGTGGTTCAGGTAGAACACAACCTCATGCCTTCTTGGCATCCTCCCTCTCTCCTTTCCCTGGCCCTAGAAGTCAGACCTGGGTACTCCAGAGAGCCTCTCAGAGCCTGAGCTCTGCCCCGAGTGCCCAGCTGCAGGTGAGGGGCAGAGCGGGCACAGAGAAGGGGCTGCAGGCCCCCGGTTGAGGAGAGCTTCGGAGAACCTGAGCACTTGGCCTTCGGCTCTCAAGGATCACCTGGAGGCTTTCTCCATCCGGCCGTGTCTCTGATGATGGTGAAGAGGCAGATGAAGGCCCTTTAGCTTCATGTTCCCAGCTCTCCACAGCCTGGTTGTTTGGATTCAACAGGAACATCTGAGGGATGGAGGCTGCTGTGTGCCCGTGTCCACCTCACTGCCAGACACCCAGGGCTTTGCAAAGAGCTGGCTGTTGGGCATCCCCTGGACTTTTCCCTAGGTAACATTGCCAAGGAACTGTGGCACTGGCCAGACGTCCCATGCCTGGCCCTGTGGCTTTACCTCCCCCCCCCCCCCTCCCATGGAAGCCCGGCATAAGCTTTCTGGAGGATGCTCTTTCTTGTGTGAGGGGTCATCTGAGGTTGCTAAGCCTGAGCTCTTCACCAGAGACATGCAGGAAACATCCCTGCAGCTAGATGAGGCAATGTCTGTGGAGGACTAGGCCATGCCAGGCAGGCTACGGCCGTATGTATGCTCCCTCCCCAAGAGACATTGACCTTGGCCATGCAGCCCTTGGCTAGGCCAACGGCTGCACTCCATCCCTGGGTGCCTTTTCAGCCTGTCCTTTGCTCAAGGTGTCCTTAACAGAGCATAAAGGGACATTCCACTTGTCTCTCTGCCCAAGAGCAAAGAAGGACACATTTCTCACGCTCTTCCTGAAAGACGCAAGGAAAGAAAAAAAAAAAGTTCTTAATCTGAGAGCCTGCAGAACCAGCCGGCAGTACTGGGTAGAATAGTGTCCCCAAAATTCATGTCCACGCAGCACGTGTGCATGTGACCTAATTTGGAAATAGGGTCTTCGCAGATATAATTAGTTAAGATGAGGTCATACTGGATTAGTTTGGGCCCTGATCCAATAACTGGTGTCCTTATAAGAAGAGGAGATTTGGACACAGACACGCAGAGGAGAAGGCCGTGTGAAGACAGAAGCAGAGATGGGAATGACGCATCTACCCGCCAAGGATTGCCAAGGACTGCGGGCAGCCACCAAAGCTGAGAAGAGCAAGGAAGGATTCCCCCCACCCCACCCCAGAGGCTTCAGAGGGCGTGCAGCCCCTCTGACACCTTGATTTTGGACTTCTGGCCTCCAGAACTTCGAGAAGGTCCATTTCTGTTGTTTTAACCCCCCGCCCCCCAGTTTGTGGTCCTCTGTTATGGCAGCCCCAGGACACTTGTACAACCACAGAATGTCACGCTGAGGGCAGTTGAGGAAAACAAGAAGGAAACGTAACAGGCACACAAAGCAAGAACTGGAAGGGACCAAGGAGGAGACGGGAAGAAGTGCTCCCTCAGCGTCTTCTTCTCCCCGGGGGTCAGGAAACCCCGGGAGCCAGTGGCCCAGCCTTGCCGCTCTCCTCTGAGCTGGAGTGCATGGGGCTGAATGTTGGGTGAATGGAAGTGTTCAGATCTTGCTGGTCCTAGGGAGCCCTTGCTGATAAGAATAACAACCCTGTGGCGTGGTCTTGTATCAACCTCATAACGCACGAAGCTGGCTTTGTTGAGATTCCCCCCTGTAGAGATGAGGAAGCAAGGCTGTTAGGTGCCCGCTCAAGGTCGTTTGCCCGGAAACAGCGATCTGGGGCACACGGCCAGCTCTCCTGCCCCATAGCCAGCATTCTGCCCTCTCCGGCTCCCGAGCCAGTACCCAGTGCCTCACTGGGGTTAGCAGGGGCTGGCTGTGGGCAGGGTCCCTGCAGCCCAACCGCCTGGGTTTGGACCCCAGCTCTGTTCCTGGTTAGCTGTGTGATTTGGGGCAAGTCACAGTACATCCTGTTCGGCATCTCTCTCCACTGAAAAACTGGGGACAATAATAAGACCTAAGTCATAGGGTTGCTGGAGAATTAAGTAAGTTCATATGTTTCATTTATTTTTATTTATTTATTTGAGGGAGGGAGGGAGAGGGAGAGCACAGAGGGGGAGGGAGAGGGAGAAGCAGACTCCTCGCTGAGCAGAGAGCCTGACGTGGGGCTCGATCCCAGGACCCCGAGACCATGACCTGAGCCGAAGGCAGACGCTTAACCGACTGAGCCACCCACGCGCCGCAGCTCATATGTTTCAAGTGCTTAGAATAGAGCTTTGGCACATTAGAAGCACAGCCATGAAAGTGTGAAATGAATAAAACACTCTGGTGGGGGCACCCTTCCTCCGGGGTCGGGGCCAAGGAGAGCACCGTTGCATGGTGAAACTGTCTTATTCTTCCTGCACAGGCCACGGGGAGACCAAGGCCAATGCCATTCTCATGCAGTCCTTGTCTGTTTCCCACAGAACCCTCTGGAGACCTGCAAGCAAGGACCCTGAGACTAGGGAGCCGAGTTCTGCCTACACCCTGGGCAGGCTGATTCAGTTGTTTGAATCCTGACTCCAAGGCTGAGAACACCTTTTGATCCTGGGCCAGGCCAGCTTTCTCCTCCCAGAGGAGAGCTTGGACCCCTGCCATCCCCTCCACCCTGAGTCCTGGTCGGTAGCCTCCTGGTTAGCTGTATTGGTCACAGTGGGGGACCTAGACTGGGGTGACTCACCGTCACACATCAACCCATGGGAAGATAACGCACAGCAGCGCACATCCAGCGGATGGTGCCCCGTGTTGCCTTTACAGACGGAGCTCAGAATGTGCTGAGCAGCACGTGTGTGCAGCAACGTGTCCACCCTGTGCACGTCCAGGAGGCCCTCCTGTCCTCTGTGACCACTTCCCCACCTGTCTCCTGGGGGTCTGCAGCCTCTACTGGGGATCTGACCCTTTTCATTGGCCCCTCTCCAGATGTCTCTCTTACCAGCCACAAAGCCCCCAGTGACCCTGGAGCCCGTAGACTGCCTGGGTGGGGGCCCCTCCCCTCCTGCACTCAAGACCGACCAGCTCAGTCCTTAGCCTGGTGTGGGCACAAGGTCTCTTGCCGCAGCTGGGCCCCTTGGCTGACTTTCCCAGCTCCTTCTCTTAGACTGGAGAGGTCTGGCAGTGTGCCTGCGGGCGGGCCGGGCTGCTCTCCTGGGCTCCTCCCCTCCACGCCAGGGCTCTGGCCATAGTCTGGTCGGGGTCCTTGCCGACTTCTCAGCCAAACCCCGGAGTGATGGCCGGGAGGAGGCCAGTGGGGAAGCCCCAGTGTAGAGCAGTATTCCACAGCCATTGACTGCCCTGCCCCCACTGGGCAATGCCGGTTGGTCTCTCTGAGTATCTTCTGGGTAGCCTTCCTGCCAGACCCCCTTGCCTACTTTCACCAGGAGCCAAGGGACCCTGAAAAGGCCAGTGAAGGGCTTGAGGACCACTCCTGGAAACCAGCCTGCCTCCTTCCCGGCGCTGGCTCCTCTTCCTCCAGCCTCCTTTTCATAGTGATTTGGTAACAGAAAAGTTATGTAGAGGTCATCTCATTCATCCCCCAGCTTCCAGAAAGAATAGTTTAGGGCGACATTGGGGTTCTCTGAGGCTTCAAGCAAAATCCTGCACATTGGGTTGGCCAGAGGTCTTGCTGGAGTTTCCTTGGCAATTCTATGCCCATTGGGAGCACCAGCCCTGAACATCTGAGGCTCCCTCCTGCTGGGAGGTGGGATGATCCTGGTGTTCCCCCTGCAACCGCCCAAGCTCTCCACAGATGACAGATGGGATGAGAGCCCTAGGACTGTCTTGCAGGACTGAGCTGGCCTCTAATGAGTGGCCAGTGTGGCCCCAGCTGCCTGGGGAGCCTTCACAGCTGCTGCTAGATGGCGGGGGCTCTCACATGCAAATGTTAGCAGTAGTGGAGAGGGTATTAGACTTGAAGTCAGGTGATGAGTGTTCTAATAGATTTTCTTTTTAAGATTTTATTTATTTGACAGAGAGACACAGAGAGAGAGGGAACACAAGCAGGGGGAGTGGGAAAGGGAGAAGCAGGCTTCCCACTGAGCAGGGAGCCCAATGCGGGGCTCAATGCCAGGACCCCGGGATCATGACCTGAGCTGAAGGCAGATGCCCAACCGACTGAGCCACCCAGGCGCCCCAAGAGTGAGTTTCTTTCTTCAAAGAGTTCACAGTCCAGTTGGGAAGAAATCAAGAAACCATAACACCATGTGACCAGGTGATACAGGAGTAGCAATGGTTCCATGTATCGGATGCTTTCCGAGGAAAGAGAGGTCTCCAGGACTGCGGGAGTCTAGGAGAGCTTCAGGGAGGAGGTGGGAAAGGAGGCAGCCTCAAAAGAGAGACAGAACTCAAGGAGGGGGACAGGGGGCAGGCTGGGCCGTTGGGTGGGATGACCCCAACAGGCCAGGACATGGGCTCACAGGGGAGCACAGGGGTGACGCGTGTGGTGGGCAGATGAGGAGAGCACCCTCGTGGAAGGAAGAGCATCTGCCGCATGGGGTGCAGGGGGTGGGGAGCTGACGAGGCTGGATCTCCACTCAGGTGAGAGCCTGAAGAGTACTGGAACCCAGCTGAGAAGAAAATGCCCAAGGAACCAGTGTGGCTCCTATGGGGGTGGGCCTGACCTGTGACGTAACAAAGGCAGTATTTTTAGATGAGTCTGGCCTGGATATGCCCGATGGGGACATACCAAACTTCTTGAAGTTCCCTAAAGTTTTTTCCATTTTCCGGGCCATTTCCCTGTTTCGGATCATTAGAATGCCCCCGTGTCCCACGTCGCCTGCCTGCGGGAGGGGACACCTGCTGTTTTGCCTTAGTTCACGAGTGGCTCCTCTTCTGGGAAATCACGGTAGGTCATTTCCTCCTGGGGGCCCCCAGCTGTATGCTGTATAACATTTTATTTTTACACCCATTCCTTTTTAGGATACTTCTTGGTTTTCACGTCTGGTTCCCCTTTCAGACTGTAAGTCTCTTGAAGTCTGAAATGCTTCTTGGTTGGCATGGATCTCCAGAATTGGTCACAGTGCCCAGAACAGGGTTCCTACTAGCATTGGGATCGCCCAGGAGCGTCGTTAAGGCAAGGGTCAGGCACTGCTCCTGTACCCTAAAATCACAAACACTGCAGCCTCCCCCCCACACACAACTTCCTGGGACCCCATCTACCAAGATCATATTGTGAACAGCGCCCCCTGAGGTTGTGCAGCACAACAGCCTCCTGAAGGACCAGGTTTTCTATTTCGTGTCTTTAATATCCTGTATCTTATAGATACTACATAGAGTTTTCTGTACGGAAGGAAGACTGGAGATTTGGGGGGAAGGAGGTGAAAGGAAAAACATTTTCTTGGGCGCCTGGGTGGCTCAGTGGGTTAAGCATCTGCCTTTGGCTCAGGTCATGATCCTGGGGTTGAGCCCAGTCGGGGCTCCTTGATCGGCGGGGAGCCTGCTTCTCCCTCTCCCTCTGCCTGCTGCTCCCCTGCTTGTGCTTTCTCAAATAAATAAATAAAATCTTAAAAAAAAAAAAGGCAAATACATTTTCTTGTGTAATGTACATAATGAACTAGCATTCTGGTTTCTTTTTTTTTCTTTCTTTTTTTTTTGTAAGTCTAGCCTTGATTCAGCCTTTCTCTAAGGCTGGGCCTGGTCATTGCTATGAATGGCCTCAGTGACGTGTAACCCGGAGCTCGAGCGCGGTTTTAGCATTCAGAGCCTTAGCTTCTTTTCAGAAGAGAGCCTCGGGCCTCTGGTTCTCTGCAATGCAGCCTTCCAGACCACTGCTGTTGCTTAAGGCTGTGCTGCAATGCAGAGCACTCAGGAGTGGGAAGTCCAGAGTTCTCCCCGCTTCTGGGAACAGCCCCCCATCCCCCTCCCTGCACCAGCTTCCACAGGCAGTCCTCATGACAGTGGGTCAGGCTCACCCAAGGATTTCACAAATGCCTGGCCTGTTCCCAGCATAGCACAGCTGGGAGGGCTCAGCACTGGGGGGGGGGGGCGGCGAGGGGGGGGAAGGAGCACTGAACTCCTCCCCCTGGGGCCCCCTGGTCTCAGGCCCAGGGCCCAGGGGCTGGAGCCCAGGAGAGGGAAGGGCTGCACTTGCCTGCGCTTGCCGGGGCGCGGGCAGTGAACCCAGGCTTTCCCTCCCTGCTGACTTCCCAGATGGGCTTAGTCAAGGTTCAAGAAGGAAATTCCCAGTCCCAGGAAGAGAGGAGGATCCAGCCTGTCTTCCCCAAAGGCAGCATGGAGTGATCTGAGAGTCACCTGGAGTGCTGTTGAGTATGCAGATTCCTGGACTATCCTCAGGGCTTCTGATTCAGGAGGAGCTGGGCTTGGAGTCTGGGAGACAGCAATTTCATCCGGTCCCTGGGGGGCTGGCCACAGGTGCTCCAGTGCTTTGGGGGGCCTGAGGAGGGTGTGTGTGAAGGGTGTTTAGCTGAAGGAGCCCTGGTTTCTCAGCTGGAGGGCCTCCAGCTCCCGCTCTCTTTCTAATTGGCCCCATGACCTTGGAAGAACTGCCCTGGTATTTTGGGCCTCGGTTTCTCCATCTCTGAAATGGGTGCATTCTGACCTGAGGGTAGGGTGATCAACTAGCCTGGTTTGCTGGGCTTTCAGGGCCGAACTGGGACAGTGCTGGGCAAACCAGGACAAGCTGGTCACCCTACCTGAGGGTGTGGGACAGGATCGTGGATGTGGGCCATACTGGAGATGTGACTTGAAGATGCATCTTCGGGGTACTAATAGCAATCTGTAATTATTGTATTTATATATTTACTAATTCATTGTCGCTCCCGCTAAATCTCAGGAGAGCAGGACAATCAGGGCCTTGTCTTGTCCCACATTCAACTCCCTGACACATGGAAAGTGTTCAATAGCTATTTGCTGAGTGAGCGAATGAGGGATTGTGGGGCGGGGGGCTCTGGGGCTCCAAGGACGGGGATCCCTGGACAGAGAGAGTGTGCGTTGGGGGGCGGGGGGTGGGGCACTCGCCAGCCTGGAGGGAGATTTGGCTACCCTGGGAGGAGAAAACTTGATTCACTCCTGGCCGGGAAAGAGTCAGTGCTTTCTGAGCAGCTCCCCTCGGAGGGGTCAGTGACCCCTGGTGACGGTGACGGAGGACCGCCTCCCTCCCCCAGGAGCCCCGGGCGCGCTGGTCCACCCTCTCTCCTCCCCCTCCCGGCCCCCACCCCAGGGAGGTGCGCCTGGCAGCCACCCCGTCGAATTTCCTGGCACTCGGCTGAGAATAAACAGCGCTCCGCGCCTGTAATCCCGTTGTCACGGCGACCGCGCTCCGCGGGGCGGGGGCGGGGCGGGGGCGGGGCCTGCTCTCCGCGCTCACGCGGCGCTCGGCGCGGCGGCGGCGGCTGCGGCGGCGCGGGCCCGGGAGGTGCCACCCGCCGGGCTCCGCGCGGACATTCTTCGCATAGCTCCGCCAGGGCTCCCGCGGCGTCCGGGAAGTGACTCTTCCTGGCAGAGGCCGGCCTGGGAGCGACGCGCCCGCCCGCCCGCCCGACGGCAGCCCGCGCGGGAGGCGGCGGGACGCGGCGCGGGAAGGTGCGTCCCGGGCCCGGCTCCTCCCGCCCTCGGCTTGGGTCTCCCCGATGCGCCCCTGCGCACGTTGTCCCCCACCCCCGCGGACTTCTGTCCCTGCTCAGACTCCCTCTGTGACTCTCCCCGTCTCTCAGCCCGGTACACTGGCGGTGCCCGCTCCGGAACCTCCTTCCTTACACTAGGACCCAACATGAAGGCTTATTTTCCATCTCCAGCTCCCCTGTCTGTGGCCTCCTTCCCTCCCTCCCCCCAGAGCAGGCCTTAGATTTCCCATTCCTGGCTCTAGCTCATCCGGAGGCCTGCCCAAAAACAGCACCACCGGAGAGAGGATAGGGCCTCTTGGGGGTGGATTCTTACAGCCAGAAGCAGCATAATAGGGCACAGGGCCGGGAAGCAGCAAACTCTCCCCTTTCTGGGGGTTGACCAGGGACCCCCAGCTATGCTCTTCTTAACCCCACTGAGGCGTGGGTGCCTACTCAAGCTTCTTAGCAAATCTGGGAACCAGGCACACTCCTTCTCTGGCAGCCCCCCCTTAAGTCCTTGGGAGGGGGTGGATTCTGTCCCCAAGAGGACTGAGAAGTACAGAAAGATTTCTGCAACAGGAGGGTAGGATGAGGAGGGAACACAGGAAGGAGCACCGGGGAGCAGATGGATCTTGGTGTTGCCACTAGCTCGGCTGTGTGAATTTAAGCAAATTGCTTTCCTTCTCTGGGACTCAGCTTCCTTGTCTGCAAAAGTAGAAGGTTGGTCTTGTGGTCTGAAAATGGAGAGACAAAAGTGTGGGAAGAAGGACGGGAGGGCATCAAGGGAAAGGAGTCAGGGATCTTCCTGCCTCTGAGTTTAACCTCCAGGGGGACCGGGACAGCAGCTCTCTCCTGGGTCAGAGAAGATCAAGCCCTTTCAGTTAGCGCCCTGTGAACACTGGACACCCTGGCTGAACAGCTGCCTTCTGGGCCAAGGACGGGGACTTGGTGTGCTCTAGGTTCCAAGGTTCCACGGAGGCTGTCCTTCCAGCAGCTGTGCAGCTCTCTGCTGAAGGCAGATGGTGGCCGGCTGGCAGCCCCCCCGCACCCCCCTCAGCAGGGAAGAGCCTGCCAGGAGCTTCCCAGGCCCCACTGGGTCTCCTCACCTGACCTCGTGCTCTGGGAAGGTGAGCTTACCTGGGTCTGCAGTCCCGGTTCCGGAAGCGGTGGTCTTTTTGGAGTGGTTCCTACGTGCTCTGTCCACTCAGTAGTCTCATGCCTAGCCTGGCCCTTTCTTGTCTCTACATTATTTCCCCCAAAAGTCTAGGAAATGAGAAAGAGAAATGACTTTATTTACTCTCAGTTGCCTTTTTTTTTTTAAGAATTTTTTTATTTATTCATTTGAGACAGAGAGATACAGAGAGAGAGAGCGAGCAGGAGCAGGGGGAGAGGCAGAGGAAGAGGGAGAAGCAGACTCCCCGCCGAGCAGGGAGCCCGACACGGGGCTCGATCCCAGGGCCCATCGGGCCCGGAGATCATGACCCGAGCCGAAGGCAGGCGCCCAACCATCTGAGCCACCCAGGCACCCCTCTCAGTTGCCTTTTGGATGCTCATTCCTGGAGCAGCTTATTCCCCCCCCTCCCTGGGAGGGGGGCGGGGCGGGAAGAGGCCTCTTGTATTTGTTTCAGGCATCTGAGGTTTGGGGGAAGGCATGGGGACCCCTGACTTGGGGATAACACTCATCTCTTCAGTGGTCAGGTCTGGGGTTTGGGGGGGAGGAAGCATGGAAGGAAAATGTCACAGAGAAAGGATTTTTTGTTTTTTAGCACAACCCTAATGCTGAAACCCCAGAGTGGGGGTACTCACTTTGCAGGGGGATATACAGAGGGGCAGAGGGGCAGCCCTGGGCACATACTTAGTGCTTAGGGAGGCAGAGAGAGTTCGTGGGCTTTGGAAACCAGATGCTCCCAGGTTCCAATTCTGTGTCTTTTCCCACATTCCCAAGTGGTGTGTCCTTGGGCAGGTTGCTTAACCTCCATGAACCTGAGCGGCTGCCCCCCTTCAGTCGACAAGTATTTACTGAGCACTGTTCTAGGCATCAGAAGTGACCAGTGTAAGCCCACAGCTCCCACGGAGCTCAGTTATGTCTGAAAATGTGGCGGTGGTTAACACCTGCCTTGTGGGGCTGGGTAGGTTAACGGGATAGCCTCTAAGTGCCCAGGGGGTGGGAGTGACTAAAAATAGGCAAATAGATGGGCGCTGTCATTGGGAGGCATGTGGCCGGCCACTGCTCACGCTGGGTCTCCCAGGAATGGAGGGAAGCTGGAGGTGGGGGGAGTCAGTGACTGTGGGGACCACCCCTCCCCCCACCTCCCATGAACCTGCCTGTGCTGAGGTCATGGGTCACCGCCAGGACCCCGGAGCCTGGGCTTTCTCGGAACACCTCCTTGCCAAAGAGCAGAGCGCCTCTAATAGCCTGGAGTCTCTAAAAGCTTTGACCACAGCTCAGCTTACTCCCTGCAAACCCTTTGAAGCGCTTCCTTCGAACTTGCTTTGCATATTCTGGTCAGATCTGAATCAGACTAGCAGGAATTACCCCTCTCGGTAAAGTCTAGGTGGCTGCCTTAGCTTGTCAATGACGTGGTGAAGACGAGCTCGGTTCCATGGCGAGGAGCGCCCCTGACATACAGGGGGCAGAGCCTGAACCTCCGCGGCTCCCTCTCTCCCTCGGACGCGGCGCGGGTGCGGGTGAAAGAGAAAGCAAGGCAGGGAAGGGGCGGGGAGGAAAAGGCTCCAGTCGGTTTTCATTAAAAAATAGTGCTCTTTATTATAAATTACTGAATTGTTTCTTTTTTGAATATAAATATAAATATGTGCAAAGTTTGACTTGGATTGGTATTTTGTTGAGTTCTTCAAGCATCTCCTAACAGCCTCGAAGGCCTGGGTGGGGGAGGGAAGAGGACTGGAGGTGGAATCTTTATAAAAGACAGAGTGATTGAGGCAGATTGTAAACATTATTAAAACAAAACAAAACAAAAACAAAACAAAATAACAGGGAAAAAAAAAAACAACCCAAACACCCCAACACACAGCTGCCCCATCCAGCCCAATAACCTGACACAGAAAACTTTGTGTTTTTTCGTTTTCCCCAAAAAGAACAGTTCCAGGTAATTCCATCACTGCTACATTCCTGTTAACTTTTCACTGATCAGTGCTATTGCAGAAGGGAGCAGCTGGGCTGGCAGGGGCCCCAGTCTCTCAATGACTTCCTGCCTGTGCCCTTCCCCCACCCCCCAGGTGAGGAGGGCTGTGGGACCTGGTGGCTCTGCTCTGCCAGAGCCCAGGCACCGGGAGGCACCTGTGACTGGCCAATACCGAATGGGCTCGCCTTCTTCCAGGGCTTGGCTGGAAGGCCTGGACCTCCACCCACCTCCACCTCCGCCCGCCCCTCCCCCGACGCCGAGTGGCCGGCAGCAGCCCTCCGAGGATCCCTTGGCCTCTGCCTGGATTGGCTGAGCGTTTGGCTTCTTGTGTGCCAGTCCCTATCCGTGGGACAGGGAGCATTTAAGGCAAATCTCCTAGCCAGACAGGACGCACAAAGTAGAATCCTTCATCTTCTCTGTCCGGGGACCTGGGGTCAAAGATGGCTCATCTCCTCCATCCTCCTCCCACCCCCAGGTGCCAGAAGGGAGAGCAGGGGTGGGGAAAAGAATAGTCGACCAGCCCACCCCTTCCCCTCCAAATGCCACTTCCCCCTTAAAACGGGGGAAGGGCCCTGGGCTCCCCGGCACTAGATGGACTCTGGGACCTGTGTTTCTGGTGGCTGTCCTAGAGAGGATAACAGAATAGCCCCCTTCCGGTCACCCCTTGCGCTCATCCCCCAGAGCCAGAGGAGGAGCACGCAGCCGCCTCCTCACCTGGGGTGGACAGTGGGAGTGGCCATCGCCGTGGCCAGCCTGTGGCCCTGAGGCCCCTGGGGCGCCCTCTCCCGCACCCTCTTCCAGGCCAGAGACCTGCTCGCGTTTAAAGCTACCTTTTAAGCCAAATCAAAGAGCAAACAAGTTCCGTTGGAAAGTTTGAAGACTCCCCGGCAGTTCTCACTAGTTCAACACTCCCGCAGTGTCCCCTGTTTGGAAATGCAGGGGGAGTCGAGGAAGCGAGGAAGAGTTGAGAAGAGAATCCACTGCTGTCGCCGCTGTCCCCACCCGGCCAGCTGGCTCCTCCGGAGAAGCCGGAGTGGGGGCGGGGCGCTCAGGTGGCACTCCCCCTTCCCTCAAACACATTCCAGGTCCCGCCTGCCCCATTCTGCAGGGGGGAAGGCCGAAGGGAGGGGCCAGTCCACCCCCCTGGCTCACCCGGAGCGGCAGGACTCTCCCGGTTGGATTCTTGTGCTTGTGCCACGGAGGAGAGGGGACCCAGGCTCCTCGCCCCGACCCCTGTCCTTTGCTCTTTAAAGCGGGGCATCGTACTGGTCCAGGAATTCCCGAATGGGCCCAGGCAGCTGGGTGACTTTCTCATAGGAGTCCAGGTGGCCATTGACGGTCTTCCGACAGAGATGTTGGAGAGTGGCCACGTTGGAGGAGAGGGGCCGGCTCAACACCAGAGGGATCTTCTCGCCCCCCGAGTAGATGTAATAGGCTCTCCTGGGAGGATTCCCTGGGAGCGGCTGGGATGGCGGCTGCTCCGGCACCTCGGAGGAGGGTTCGGTCGGCGGAGAGGGGAAGGAGGGGGCGCCGGGGGGCGGCATGTAGTGATGCACCAGCTTGAGCACGCAGTCGAAGCGGGGCACCGGCTGCGTGCTCCGGGGGTCGCTCTGCAGCGAGAAGCTGCCCCCCTCGCACTGGATGCGCAGATTCTTGGTCCCCGACTGGGTCTTGACGCTGAGCGTGAAGAAGTGGCGCTGGTCCGAGCTGTCGCGGATGAGGAAGGTGCCGGCGGGCTCGGCGCTGAGCAGCAGGTTCGCCTCACCGCCGGTCACGGCGCTCCAGTAGAAGCCGCTCTCCTGCAGCTTGCGCACTGCGTTCACCACCAGCTGGTACTCGCTCTTGGAGCTGAAGGTCTTGAGGCGCAGGCTGGTGTCCAGGGGGCGGCTCATCCCGGCGGCGGGAAACTTGCTGTGGGTGACCATGGCGCACGGAGCCAGCGTGGATCTGCGCGGCGGCGGCTGCAGCTGCTCGGCGGCCTCCGCACAGCGGCCGCTACCGCATCCCCGGGGGCTGTGGGGAGGAAGGGGCGAGCCGCGTGAGTGCCCGGAACCCTCCAGCGCGCCCGGCCCGCCCCGGCTCCCCAGCCTCCGCCGAGCGGCCTGAGCACCCTCCCCTGCCCGGAGGCCCCCTGCCTGAGCCCTTCTTCCCACCCAGGCACCCCGCGGAGCCCGCCCAGCCCCCGCCCCCGGCGGCGGGGTGGCCCCAGGCAGCCCCCTCCTCAGCGCGCAATGGGAGAACGCCGAGTGGGAAACTCGGGCGCGGAAGTTGGGTCTCCGGGAGCATGGCCGTGGTGGGGAGCGGGAGAAGGGCCCCCGGGACGCTCTGGGCGCCGCTCAGTCCGGTGGCCCCGGGCGGCGGGGACGGAGAGAGAAATCTGAGGCACGGGGGGTGGGGTGGGGTGGGGAGGGGACATGAGAAGCCCGAGGGCCCAGCCTGGGTCTTCCGGGAACCTGGGATCTCCGGCTTCCATCCGCTCTGGCCCCTACCTCGTCCCCTCCCTGCCGGGAATGACCCGGGAAGGGGAGGGGAAACCGGGAAAAGCTCCCGGGACTAGCTAGCCCCCCCCCCAGCCCCCGCTCCCGCCCCGCTCCACGCCGCGCCCCTCCTTCCTACCTGGTCCCAAAACGAAGTCTCCGGCCTTGGGGCTGCGCCTCCTACGGTCCCCAAGGCGAGGCGGAGGCGCGGCGGCCAGCGGTGGCCCGCGCTGCGCCCAGATGTTGGCGGCCGTGAAGTCCACAAAGGGCCTCGCGCGCGCGTCCCTCGGGCTTCGCTGGGGCGCCCGCCCTGCCCCCTGCGCGTCCCCGGGCCGGCCGGCGGGGACGAGGCGAGGGGCCGCGGCGGGAGCTGGGCTGGAGCGGCGGCGCTGGCGCGGGAGTGTGAGTCGGAGCCGCCGCCGAGGCCGCGCTCGCGGGTATATACGCGGCCGCCGCGCCCCGCCCCCCCGATTCCTGGAACTGCGCGGCCGGCCTTCTTGTAATGTTTAGTCACTACTCGCAGCAATGAAAGGCTGCGCGGAGGGCGAAGGAGGGGCCGCGGGCGGCCGAGGGCGGGCCGCGAGCCGGGCCAGGACCGGCCGAGACGCGCGCACAGACAAAGCGCGGCGCGAGGCGGCCCCGGTGGCCGGCGGGCGCGGCGCCAGCCTCGGCGGCGCGTTCCTGGCAGCGGCCCCTCCCCCCCGCGCGCTCCGCCCCCAACTTCTCATTCACACTTTCCCCCTCCCTTCTAAGAAGGCCGGTTTCTGGCAGAGGCGGGGGCCCCGCTCCGGGAGCGCGCGGGCAGTTCCAGGAGGCCGAGCGGGAGAGCCTCCCGGCTCCCCTTCCCTTTTTCTCAGACCTCGCGGGGACACCCCCTCGCCCCCACCCGGGCCCGTCCGAGGTCCCGATCGCGGGCCCAGGAGGCCCGGGCCTGCCGCGAGGGAAGTGGGGACACCCCAAAGCCCCGGGCGGCGACACTGGGGCCGGACCTGGGAGTTGAAGTGGGGGGTGGTGGGGACCTGGGGTCACGTCCCCGAGGCGAAGCCGGGAGTCCCAGGGATGGAGGGGACGCAGCCTGCGTGGCAGCTGTCCGGCCTCAGCCCCTCCGCCCACTGCCAGGTTCTTTGCCGACGCGGACATGAGTGCCGCCTCCCGCCACCAGAAAGCCAGAGACAGACAAACAAGAACCGCTTTCACACATCTGAGTCTCCAAACTTTCGGGGTGCGCTGTGGGTCCAGCCAGGTGCTCTCACCCGGCGGGACTGGCCCGAGGGCAAGCAATGGCCCCACCCCGCGCCTCGCGTCCGCTAGAGGGCGCCCTGGGGTCTCATAGCGGGAATGGAGTTCGGAGCTGCACCTCCCAAGCGGGGGAATGGAAACTGGAGGGGGCAGTGGGGAGGCTGGCTCAGGAGCTGGGGCGGGGGACCTTCCCGGGGGCCACAGGAGAATTCTCATCGCAGTTGGAATTAGACCTGGGGCTAAAAGTCCAGCAGCGGAGGATTTCCAGAAGACAGTTTTCAGAAGTTCAGCCCACTTCCAGATGGCCCAGCACCGCCAAGAATGTGCCCCGCCTCCCTTACCTCTGAGTGTGGGGGTCTGATCTCCCCCTGCCCCGGGTGTGAGGAGGTGTGTGTGGTGAATGATGGATTTGCTCTTGGTCACGCCAGCATGGATGTGGGTGGCTTGGGCTAACCAGCGCCTGCTTTCTGAAGGTTGGCAACTTTTGCAGTCTGTCCCCAAACAGGCAGTGGGGTGCTGCAGACACCTGAGGACCAGTTTAAATTCCACTTGAATCGTCACCTCTCGGGACGCAGGGGCTGTGGGCTTTGGGCTGTGCCCTCTTCCCAAATGCCACCCTGCTGAAGATAATGAGTCGGAAAGGAAGGGAGAGAGGCTGACAACAGGCATCTTGGGAGTCTAGCACACAGAGGCCTGGCTCCTTCCCTTATCTGGGAGGGGACAGGCACCTGACTGCCTTTGCCACTGTATTTTCAATCTGTGCCATCACCTCTTTCTCTCACGCGTGTCGGGACTACGTGAGATTTGGGCAGGATACCCAGCCTCTCTGGGATTCAGTTTGCCATGTGTAAAATAATAACAGTAACCTCTTTCCATCAGAGAGCTGAGATCACAAAACAAGAAGAGATTCTGCACATCAAAGTGTGCTAGAAATGGGAGGGATTCTGTCTCCTTCTTCCTCAGCTTCTATTAGGAGACAGTAGCAAGGAGGAAGTCTTCTTGTTATTTCTAGTTACTTCCGCAGAGGTGGAAATGGATTTATTCAACACACTTCTCAAATATTGGGCTCTGTGTACCAGGCATTATGCTAGCTGTTGAAATATAATGATGAATAAGACCAGGTCTTTGCCCTCAAGATGCTTGTGGGCTAATGAAATGGATCCTCCTCTCTCGAATCAGGAGTTCATTCTTCCTCTCGTCCAGGAAAAGGACAAGAGGAGGCTGCACCATGACCGTACACTTCTGTGCTGAGTCCGTGGAGGACAAGAAGACTCACAAGGAATAGCCCTCGAGTTAATGGATGAGAAAGTGCTTTGTAAATTATAATGCTCTGACACAAGTCAGGTTCATTCATCCAGTCCAGAAACCTTCATTGAGTGCCTGCTTTTGCCAGGCACGGAGCAAAGTGCTGGGTGAATCCTGCAGGGAGACAGGCGAGGCGAGAGACATGGGCCCCCCAAGTGAGGATGCCAGGAGGAAGGGGTGATTGTGATGATGACCCTAGGATACTTTGAGAGTTCATTTATGGGGGTGGTGTTGAAGGGGGGGAAGATAAGGAGGAGGAAACAGCCCTGGAACTCTGGGAATTCCAGACTAGTTGGAGGAACTCATGCTTCTGAAGCAAGAGCATGGTCCCCAAATGAGCTTGGGCTCTGCAGAGGACCCGCAGCAAAAGCTGCATGTCTGCATGTCTGCATGTCTGCATGTCTGCCAGCAAGCTGGGAGCGTGCCCTAGAGTTCAGGACTGACTGGAAGGGCAGAGAGGAGGGGCAGTATCAGCTGGGCTGGGGGAGGGGGTTGCTGAAAGGGGCTGTCGGCCTGGGGCTTGTGGGGGGGTGGGGGCGTGCTGCCCTGCTTGCATACTGACTCTGGAGACTGAACTGCTGTCTGGGCTCCACCAGCCAGTAGCTGTATGACTTCTGGCAACTTACTTCCCCAGCCATGCCTCAGTTTCCTGATTTGTAAAATGGGCTGATAATAGTACCTACCTCATCTGGTTGTTGTAAGGACTAAATGAGCTAATGCATGCAAATGCTTAGGATGGTACCTTGAACATATTAAATGCTCAGTGCACGTGTCGGCTACATTTTTTTTTTTAAAGCACTGGGGTGTCTGGAGAGAGGAGGCGTGGCTGCAGCCCAGGCTCCTAGGGGATGGGTGTGGCCAGGAATGGCTTTCTGTTTTGGAGAGCCTTGTTATCTCCTATGTAAGATACATTCCATGAAGCTGCTTGTCTTCAAACAGATCAGCCAACTACCAACTTTCCCTTTGGCTTTCTAATAACTCCAGGTTTCCAATGCCTTTGGGATGATTCAAACTTCTCTAAGGCCACCATCAGTGGCCACTACCCCCACCCACCTCTCATGGAGCCCCAAGCTGTCTCCAGAACGTTCCCCAGGCCTGGGTCTTTGCATGCTCATTTCCTTCCAGGTGGAACTGCCTTCCACACTTTGGCTGGTTTCTACTTTTCCTTTAAGACTTGGCAGAGACTCAGTCTAAACTTCCAGGAGAGTTCCCTCCACGCTGACCAACATGCCCTGATTACTTGTCCAGTGAGAACCTTGAGGAAACAGACGGTGTTCGTTTTTTTCAAACCTGGTACATAGAAAGTGCTCGATGGGAAAAAAAAAAAAAAAAAAGAAAGAAAGTGCCCGATGAATCTTTTTTTTTTAAGATTTATTTACTTATTATTTTGGGGGGGAGGGGCAGAGGGAGAGAGAATCTCAAGCAGGCTCCCCACTGAGGACAGAGCCGGATGCAGGGCTCCATCATATGACCCATGAGATCGTGACCTGAGCCAAAACCTAGAGTCGGATGCTTCATCGACTGAGCCCCCCAGGCGCCCCTGAATGAATCTTTAAGAGATTGTTTTAACTCCTGTTTTCTATCCTTTTCAGATGCCACTGACTGCTTATTTCTAGAGTGGCTTTTGATTTCTTCCTGCAGGACTCGGGAGCATCTGTAGATGGGATAGAGGGGGTGGAAGCCCCATGTGCCTTTGGTGGGGATTAATAAACCTGCTAATCTGAAGACAGAGTGAGGACTCAAATTTTGCTGGAAAAGTGGGAAAGGAGGCACTGGGCCAGTACAGGGCACAACCCAGGAGACCCTCTTCCAGGCAAGAGAAATGCCCAGAGCAGAGCAGTCCCAGGGCGGTGTGTCCCTCCCACCCTCCCTGCCTGCTGGGGACTGAGGGGGTGGGGTTGGGGAGGGGAAGAGCCCATCCAGGTCTGGCCCCTCCACCCCACCTGCTGTCTTCCTGGCTATGGGATTTAGGAGACTCCTGCCTTCTGATCTCTTCCTTTGCAGAATTTCTATGAAGTCAGAATCCCATTTCCAGGCAAAGGTGCTTGGTCATAAAGATAACACAGATTCATTCATGAGGGAGGGGAAGTACACAGCGGTTTCAGCTGCTTGTGGGGCTTCACTTACTCATGGGGAGTGACAGATGATGAGCTCTTCCCCAAACCTCGGAGATGGGAACTCTGGCGCCTGTGGGGTTGTCGTGGGAAGTGATGGCCTGGCCTGGTGAACACAAGGTCCCATACTCTCATAGACGGTCTTCTTGTCTTCTGGCCAGCCTGGGGGCGGGCTGTAAGGTTGCCATTGTTCAGAGGCCTTGTTTGCACCAGATGGGTTAGGAGACTGGCCTCAGACCACAGCGTTGCTCAACACCAGGCCCTCGGCCTCTGTCTTTAAGACTGTGGGCTTCCTATGGCACAAGGCAGCCTGGGTTGGCCTGCCCCATGGCTTTATATTGCTTATTCCGCATTGGTTATGCTCCTACTACGTGCGGGTTGGTTGACTAGGCCTGGGGATGCAGTGGTGGGGGAAAGAATCTGGTTCTTTCCCTCTGCAGCTTCTAGTCTAGTGAGGCTTCTCCTCTTCTTGCCCCCCCCCACCCCCGATTTTTTCAGCTCATTTGAAGAGGATGCAGGGAGTCGGGGGGGGGGGGGGCGGCGCTGTGTCTTATCAGGCCTCTTGGAAGCCGTGTTGCCCCTCCTGCCCCAGGGTGGCTCTTCCAGGGCCTGGTCCGGCCGCCCAGGGCTGATGCATCTTGTTCTCTCCCCAAGGAAGCCCCTGTCTGTCCTTGCTGGAGGCAGGGCTAGCAGGGAGGTGACCTTCCAGGGCAGGGGGAAAGGTCGAGGGATCTCACCACAGGTGGACCCTGATCTCTCTTTGCTGCTTGTGACAATCCCCAGAGGCAGGCCAGGGAAACCAGGACAATGGCTTGTGGCCTTTGTTCCTGCTGGGAGGGGCGACAGAGCTAATGAAAAGGTTTGTGGCTCTAAGGTCTGGAGCAGTGGAGGGGTTCTTTCAAGCCTGACATTCCAGGCCCAGCTGGCCTCTGGCATTTCCCGGAAAAAAAGTGCCGAGAGAGGGGAAACTTCACCAACCCACCCACCCACTCACCCACCCTGCCTTGTCAGATTTCTTGTTTCCTCCAGGGCTTGGGCTGGATCAGAGCTCCAACCCCTGCCATGGCGGGGGGGGGGCATTTTCCCCCCACAGACGGGTGGTGGGAGGGTGGTGGGTCAGTGGAGGAGACTTTAGGAGGGTGCAGAGGGTATGAAGTGTGTGGGGTGCATCTTGGGGGGAGGGAAGTTTCTTTCCACTGCTCTATGAGGAATCCACATCTGTTCCAAGTTCTGAATTGCGGGTAGAGAGTGGGGCAGTTAGCTTCCAGCCGACTGTCTCTTTTGACCCCAAACCAACAAACCCCACTCTGTCCGGGGCTAGGATGGGAATAGTCTCCATTGGCCCTGAAGCAGCCACTGTGCCCGCGCCCGCGCTCAGGAACAGACACCCAGGCAGCGGGCAGTTCTGGGAAGAGGCCGTGGTGAACCATCTGGGCTGCGATGCAAGTGAGGCCTGGCCCGGCGCCCAGAGCTAAAGTGGCAGTGCCCAGGAGAAGGAGAGCCTGGCCAGGGGGGTGACGAGTGAGGCTGGCTCCCGGGAGCTGTTGCCCTGGGCCCCAGACGCCCGAGGGCTGGTGGAGAACCCCTGGGTGCAAGGCCTACAGTAAACCAGACGGCTGGGCCCCCGGAGCAAGGCGGCTCGGAGCCCCCAACCCATGGAGTTCTGGGGTCAGGCGTTGCTCACCAACTCACCTGCGTGAGCTGACAGCCCATGGCCTGCACTGAGCTCCCTCCAGTGGCGAGATCTCCACGGGGACCTCCTAAATGCCCCATCCAGGGGTGTGACAGCACTAAGAAGGTCCTTGATTCCCCCACATTGTGAAGCACACACTGGCAGGCACTTTGTCAGGCACTGAGTCTTGGGCCAGGTCAAAGGGGAAATGATACACCCTCTCTCTGGCTCCCAAGGTCTGGAACCAGCCACAGGGACAGAGAAGTGCGTCGGAAGGAGTGGGAGGTAGAGTATCTATCAGGGACAGAGGTGAGATTCTAAAGCATGACGTCGTTCCTTCCCACTTCTTGCTTTGCTCATGCTGCACTCATCTGGCCTCACATTGCATGGTTCAGAGTTCTTAACGCAGGTACTTGTACTGCCCCCTCCCCAGGATTTCATAAGCCCCCTCTATTTGTAAACAAAATGCTAGGGGCAGTCCAGATTTCTGGGGTCGATAAGCCTACCCAGAGTCACTTCTTGCTCTTGCAAGACTTATTTTTACAAAACCACTCACTCACTCATTCATTTGTTCCTTTAAGAGATAATTATTGAGCACCTACTATGTGTCAAAGATTGAGCAGGGTGCCTGGAATTTATCAGTCTGGGTCCTCATGAAGTTTAGATTCTTTCCAGAAGGACAAGATTCCCCCACAATTGATGTCATGATTAATTAATTTTGACTGCACTAAGTACTATAAAGGAAAAGTCCTGGGGGGAGGGTCTGTGTGAGCATATTATGGGGAGACCGCATCTATGGGCGGGCAGCCGAGGGGATTCCCTGAGGAAGTGACACACGCAGTATGATGGGAAGCTGAGGTCTGGAGGGGTCACCTGACCTCCCCAAGTTTCCCAGCTTGTGGGTGTCAGGAGCAAGCAGAGCCTAGGCCCGGGGCACCGCCAGTGTCTGGGAGCCTGGGCTCTGCCGCAGAGCATCTTCTATGTTGCTCCCTCTGCCTCTCTCTCCCTCCCACCTATGAAAAGCTTTAGCTCCCTGCTTCCAAGCTCCACCTGAGGCAGCTACAAGCAGACAAAACGAGAGTATCATACTCCCTTAAACCCCTGAGAGATGGGTCAGGTACATTCTCTGAATTTCGGAACTTCGAAATTTAAAATGTGTTTTATGAAGAGGTAATACAATCGAAAGGTACAAACAGATGAACTGTGATCTTCTACTATTACCCTGTCCTCCCATGGTGCCTAGGATACGTTTTTATAGACCAAAGACGTGTGAAGTGGTGACCCATAGATGCATTGGTTGGATTGCACAGAATTAAAAAAAATTTTTTTGAAGATTCTTTGTTTATTCATTTATTTGAGAGAGAGAGAGAGAGAGCACAAGCAGGGGCAGAGGCAGAGGGAGAAGCAGGCTCCCCACTGAGCAGGGAGCCCGATGCGGGGCTCGATCCCAGGACCCTGAGATCATGACCTGAGCTGAAGGCAGACACTTAGCCAACTGAGCCATCCAGGCGCCGCCCCCAAATTTTTTTGAGACAACATTTAAAAATCTGGAAATTTCACATTCACATCTGAATTTGGGGCTTTCTTTGGAAAAATTGGATGATTGGCATCATTGGGTCTACATTCTGGCAGGTCTCCACTGGCCCTTTAGGTGGGACATGGGCTCTCCAGCTCAGCACAGGGCCACCCCCAGGACTGGCCTCCCCTCCCTGCCAGGAACCCCAGGCACTGACTCAGCAACCCCACCTGGCCTCTGTCTTCCCGCCTCCCCTCTCTAGGTTAAAGGGCAAGAAAGGTGATTGACGTTGGGGGATTTACTTTGAGTCTCTTTCCTAAATTCCGAGTCACTGGAAATAAATCAGGCCTGGTCCTGAGAGTCCCACCTGCTTGGGCCTGGTCTGATTTGGCCTCATCTCATCAAGCCAGACCTATCCTGAGCGGGCTTCGCATGCCAGGCCAGGGGCACATGTAGCCTCTCAGCCTCCTGTTTCAATTTGCCCCAGGGGCCAGGCAGAGAGAAGCAGGGCAGGGTGGGGTTCTGCCAGGGAGCCCCCAGCAGCTCGCCTTGGCTACCCAGGCAGGACCCAGCGAGCCCGGGGTTCCCTGGGACAGAACTGGCCACGGGCCTCCGTGATTCCCGCCGCGCAGGACTGCTCCATCAGGAGGAGGCGAGCAGCTCCTCACGGGGTGGTGCTGGCTGCCTTCCAGGCCACAGGAGGCTGAGATTCCCCTGAAACTGAGAGCTAGCGACACAGAAACAAACCAGCATGCTCCGCCCAGGAGGCATTTCCAGAAATTGGGGCCCTGGCTTCTTGCTGATGAAATGCCAGATTATCCCGGACCTCTCTTTGAGGCAGGGAGGCAGGGAGCACATTGAGCAATAGGTGTTTTGTTTTGCAGATGACAAGATTTTCAACACTGAGAAGTTTAAATGATAAATACAAGAACCTTGACCAGCTCCCCACCCCTACCCTGGAAATGGCTGTTTTGAGCTTCAGTGCCTGGCAAATTTGTTTTCCACAACCTTCAGCTTCTCTGGGCTTGCCCCCAGCCCCAGCCACCTCAGGTCCCTGGTGCAGGAAGACCCTGGCAGGGCTCCCACCTGCTACCCGGCCACGAGAAAAGATGTCTTCCGAAGCACAATAAAGTTTTATTGGAAATACAGCCACGCTCGTTAGCATTGGTCACGGCGGCTTTTGTACCAGATTGGGCTGTTGCCACTGAGGCCACCTGGCTCACAAAGTGTAAAGTGTCTACTATTGGACCCTTGAAGGAAGCATTAGCCAGCCCCTGCTCGGGAGGAACCGAAGCCTGCCTTATGCCAGGGAGGGTTGGTGTCAGGTCCTAGTTTGGAAGGGCATCAAGGACTGGGAAAGCTCAGAGTATATCTCAGGGAAAATGAAGGCAGAGAAAGCCCTGTTGGCCTGAAGGGAGACTGAGGGCTCAGGTAAACCAGCCCCCAAAGGTAGAGCTGAGCGGCCAGGTTTGCAAACTGACCTGTGGCAGCAGGTCAATAAATTACCAGGAGGCTAAATCACCATTTCTCCCCCCGTGGTGGAGAAACACAGACCCACAGGCGGGAAGCTCCAGAGCTCACCACCTGCTCATGTGCGATCATTCAACAGGGGTGGGCCGAGCCCGCTTCTGTTGGCAGGTCCTCCTGTTTGGGGTGCTCAGAGCACACAAGGCGCTAGGGGCACCCATTCTGGGGGGTGAGGAGCAGGGAGACAAAATGCAGAGTAGGGAGTGGGAAGATGGGCAAAATGGGTGAAGGGGAGTGGGAGATACAGGCTGCCAGTTATAGAACGGGTAAATCATGGGGCTGAAAGGCACAGCATAGGGAGGCAGGGGAGGGTGTTGCAATAGTGTTGTATGGTGCCAGGTGGTAGCCACACTTGTGGGGAGCAGGGCACAAAGTATAATGGAGAGATGGAATCACTGTGTTGTACCCCAGCAACTAATGTAACATTGTGTGTCCACTGTACTTTGATAAACACACACACCCAGAACAATAAACCAATAAATGAGATTAGATCACAGTATGTAATAGGCAGAATGAATGGGGCCAGGAGGTGTTTGTAGGGGAAGCACAGAGCTCAGAAGGATGAGAGGAGCTGTGAGCAGATAGAACAACTAAGCAAAGATCCTCAGGCGGCAACGTGTGTTGTGTGTGTGCATGTGTGTGTGTGTGTGCGTGTGCTGGCGGCGGGGGGTGGGCTTGAGGGATGGAGAAAAGGCAGGCTGGTGAGGCTGGGCAGTGACCAAGTGGAGGAATGGAGGCAGAGACCCCAAGGCTGGCTTCATCCCGTCCTCGTCCCTAAGCTACGTTCCCTATGAAACAAGAGTGGGCTTCTCCAAAGGAACTGATCGGCGACAGAGTTGCTCATCGCTGGAGGGAGAAGATGGACGGGCACACCTCCCCCTCCTTGCATTTCCCAACAGCCCTGTGGCTGAGAGAGACCCTTGCGCACAAAGTGGGCTCCGGGAGGAGGGGCTTTCCGCTCGCATTGACAAGATTTTCGGTTCGGGTGTGAATCACAGACAGTGAGGCCCGGGCCCTTGGCTCAGGATTTCCTGATGTTTCCTGCCCGGGAGAACAGCCTTGCTATCAGGGGCAGCAGCCCACCACTCCCTGACGTCAACCCTCCTTCCAATGAATGCATTTCCTTTTCCGTTTGGGAAGACCTGGTATCTGTCATCAGTCCCATCAACTCTGCCATTCTAACCCTGGCACCTCCTGTTCGGGAAGGAGCCAGTGAGATTAACCAGAAGGCAGTGGGTGAGGGCAGGAGGGTGGGGTGGGGTGGGGGGCTCAGCAGATGGGCTTTCAAGCCACCGGGGAGTTTCAGGGGGCAAGTGCCTTCTGGTCCGGGGTCATCAAGGTGTGAGCGGAAAGCCCAGCATTAGTAGTGGTATCTGCCCTAACTGCCGGCCCTCCAAGCCGCTTGGGGCACTCCCACGCCTCCTCTCTGGGCCACCTGTGGCACCTGAGAGTGTCTTACCTCTTCTGCTTGCTCCCACGAACCCGCCCAGATGCGATCTCCTGGTGGAAAGTGTTTATGTTGTCATCGTGTAAAAAAAAAAAAAAAGATTGCTCAATTTCTGAAAACCATTATTTAAAATTTTTGTAACTTCTCAATGTGCACATCTTAGGGCAAAGTCATGGTTGCCTTGTTTTGGTTGTACCTCTGACAGTTTCAAAATAGACATGAAGGCCAGAGGCTCTAGCTGTGTGGCTTCAGAAGCGACTGGGTCATTGCTTGCTGTTTATACGTAATGAAAATACTCACTAGTTTAACTTACCATGCTGTAATAACACCGTGTGTTAGTCTGATTTATTTTGTTTTATTTTAAAGATTCTATTTATTTATTAGAGAGAGAGTGTGAGTGGGAGCATGAGCAGGGGTAGGAGCAGAGGGAGAGGGAGCAGACCCCTTGCTGAGCAGGAAGCCCGATGGACAGACGGACAGACCACTTGGGGCTCGATCCAGGGACTCCAGGATTATGACCCCAGCTGAAGGCAGACGCTTAACCGACTGAGCCACCCTGGTGCCCCAGTACAATTTATTTTAGATCAGAAATTCCCAATGGGACAGTACTGCGGTTGTTTGTCTCACTTAATACCTTACCCGGCAATCACCACATAGAAAAAGAAACTGCCAGTTTTTTTCAGGATGGGTAGGATGCTCCTGTGGTCACCGCTGAGCATCATGGTGCAGGCATTCAGCAACTTGACTCTGCAACCACCCCGTGTCCCAGGAGCTGTGCAAAAATGGAATCATGCAATGGATGGTCTCATTCTAGTTACTGGAAATTAGGAAATTTGATGATTCACCACTTCTAACTTGGAAGAGTTGAATCAAATTCCACCTTGTGTTTGTAACGCTATCTAAACGTAAAGGAAAAATTAAAACAATCTGAAATGCTTGTTGCTTGTAAACTACTTGGAAATTTTTGAATAGCACCAAATAGACAATGTTAGCATTTTGATGTATTTACTTTCAGTCTGTCTGTACACAATACTCCCTCCAATTTTTAATTTTCCCAATGAGATAAGCTCTATACTACTCTTTGGAAATTTGGATTTTACACTTCATGTCATTAAACATTCTTCTGGGACGTAATTCTTTTTTTTTTTTTTTTTAAGATTTTATTTATTTGAGAGAGAGAGAATGAGAGAGAGCACATGAGAAGGGGGAGGGTCAGAGGGAGAAGCAGACTCCCTGCCGAGCAGGGAGCCCGATGCGGGACTCGATCCAGGGACTCCAGGATCACGACCCGAGCCGAAGGCAGTCGCTTAACCAACTGAGCCACCCAGGCGCCCCTGGGACGTAATTCTTTATGGATGCACAGTCTTCCAACATAGTGATGCACCGTTATTTATTTCACTATTTCACCAACTTCCCCACTGTTGATTGTTTCCACTTTTTTTTTTTTTGGTTATTGTTAAATATTTTATTTATTTATTTGACAGAGAGAGAGAGAGAGGCACAAGCAGGGGGAGCGGCAGAAGGAGAGGGAGAAGCAGGCCCTTCGCGGAGCAGGGAGCCCGATGCGGGGCTCAATCCCAGGACCATGCGATCGTGACCCGAGTGGAAGGCAGACGCTTCACCAACTGAGCCCCTCAGGCGCCCCTGCTTCCACATTTTTGGTATCACGAACGATGCCAAGATGAACATTCCTGCAGGGCGCGTGTAACTGACTTCCTTGGGATACCTGGGTGAACGTGGAATGCGGAATGTATTGCATTCCTTGAACCCTCACAACACCCCCCTGGGACAGGACAAGTAGGATGTGACGATCTCCCACCGCTCTATCGGCTCCCAAGTCTCAGTCCGTGTGGGTCAGCCGAGGAACCCCATGTTTCGTATCAGAGTCATTCCACCCTCCCCTCCCCCGCCCTCAGGACCCTGCAACGTCTTCCTTTCGAAGATCAGCTACAGGAGGTGCTCCTTTTACCGTACGCTCCGTGGCCGGCCCCGCGCACCTGCCCGCGAGCTTCGGTGCTGGTCGTGACCCGTTGGGCGCGAGGCCAGCAGGCTCAGGAGCGCGGAGGTGGGAGGGTGGGACGCAAGAAGCTCAGACCGCTGCGCCTGCGCCCTGCGCGCCGCCCGCACACCTGCGCCCGCCCCGCCCCCTCCCCGTGTCCGCGAGCGCCGCTGTCAATAAAGTTCTTGCGCGCCGGAAGCGGAAGCGCCGAGTCTCCATGGCGGCGGCGGCGGGGCCGGTGCTCTGGAGGCGGCTGCTGGGCCTGCTGCCTGGCCGCCCGGGGCTGGCCGCGCTCCTCGGGCGCCTGTCCGACCGTCTGGGCAGGAACCGGGACCGCCGGTGCAGGAGGTGAGAGGCGGCCGGGCCTGCCGGGGCGGGGGCGCGGCCGCGGCCCTGCCTCCCTTCCGCGCCGGGAGTGCGCTCACGCGGGGGGCGGGGCGGGAACCGAGCGCGGGCTCCCCGGGGGCCCCCGGCGGCGGGCGTTGGAGGGTCTGTGGCGCGAGACGCCGCTTGCGTTCTGAGGGGAGATCTTTTCCTTGCCGGTCCTGGCTGCCGGGTGGCTCGGCCGGGGTGAATCAGCCCGGCGGGGATCGTGTGCGTGTAGCGCTTCGCACATCCTGCGGGAGAGGGCTGTGAAGCAATCCTGAGTCAGGGACTCTCAGGCCAGGGAAGAGGAACCACTCGGAACCCCCTTCACACTTTTCAAAGGGCCTGTGTTCTGGAAAAGTACTGAAGTGAGTTACGTAAGTGGTGGAGGAGGCTTTGAAGCAGTTTGTTCAGGCAGTGGTCTTTCAAAGTCAACATTTGCCAAGAACATGCTGACCTAAGAGGCCTGTTGTTATTGCTAATGTTACAGGAAAAAAAAAAAAAGATTTCTTGTGTGCAAATGGTTTTCTTATCAGAGAGACTCAAGCCTTACACTTGACCCTTTAAAAGAAAAAAAAAATCAGATCTTAGACGTGCATCCTTTAGAAGAGTTTGCATTATCTTAGATTTTATCTGTGCTACTTGGGTGAAGTAGGACCTCCTGGCTTTGTGCACAGATCTGTGGTCCAGTCATGCGTGCTGTTTCTACTTATGGGAAGGAACTTGCTTCATACTGTTACAGTGGGTTACGGTGGATGATTTTCAGCAGAAATTCGACTTTGGTTCAGGGTAACTTTTAGGTGATAGCATGAGTATGGAGCCCTTCAGAAGCTTGCTGATCAGAATGGCTTTAAGTTTCACACCAGCGAAACCAGGTGGGGGCGGGGCCGGGGAAGAGGCGGCCTCTGCATTTTCTGTAGTTGGTGCTTAGCCAAGACCTGGCCGTTGCAGTGGGTGGTGAAATCAGATGACTTCTACGTCTTGGCATCAAACCACTGGGAAATTTGGTTTAAGGTTTCAAGAAATGTTCTCTCCTCAAAGATGATGTGTTCAGGCAATTTTGTCATTTCCCTGTATGTGTTTAAACGACAAAAACCACTTCATTGTTAATTGTTCACCATTGGAATTAACTACTAAGGGATGTTGGGGCAATCTCCACAAATTCTTTTGAAAAAGACGTTTCTCTTGAGTGTCTCTTTCCAGTGGTGGGGGGAGAAGAGCAGTGTGGCAGTGGGAGTAGTCTAAACTGATTCCCCGAAGTCCTTTTTTGTAAATGGATGCGGTAGGTGTGACACCATATTTCTTTTTGATGAAGCTGAGAGAGAGAGTTGTATCTCTGGGTCAACAATTAAACCAGAAACTCACTTAAACACAAGTTTTGTGTTTTGTTTTATTTATTTATTTATTTATAATTTAAATTTAATTAGCCCAACATATAGTACATCATTAGTTTTTGATGTAGTGTTCATTGATTCATTAGTTGCGTATAACACCCACTGCTCATCACATCACGTGTCCTCCTTAATGCCCATCATCCATTTACCCCATCCCCCCAGCCACCAAGTTTTGTGTTTTAAAGAAATCTGTGGGCGCCTGGGTGGCTCAGTCAGTTAAACTTCTGCCTTTGGCTCGGGTCATGATTCCAGGGTCCTGGGATTGAGCCCTTGGAGTGTGCTTTTCCCTCTACCCCTCCCTCCCCTGCTCATGTTTTCTCGCTCTCTCAAAAATAAATAAAATCTTAAAAAAAAAAAAAAGAAATTTGTGTTTTATAATCCTTAGAATGGTTTGCTAGGACTGAAGATAAGTGCTTTGACCAATGCTGTTACAACGCTGTAGCTTTCTGACTTTTTTTTTTTACCCCCTTCCTCTTGCCTTATTCGGTTATTCGGTCTGCACATTTACCCGACTCTGTGGCTTGGTGTTTGGGGTTTCTCTGGTCTGTATGGCCATTCATCCTATATTGGCTGCTGACTTTCGTTTCTCCTCCATTAGTTGTACCTCACAACTCCTCATTCCCTGAATGGTGTGGTTTCTTGTAACTCTGATCGTTGATAATAGTTCTGTGTAGTCATGAGCTTAGACTTTGTCAGATTTTAGCTTGCCAATCTGACTCACCTGTTGGAGTACCTGATGAACCCTCGTGGCTAACGAGAGGGGTGGAGAGAGGGTTCTTTCATTGCAGTGGTTTCTTTGTTACAGAGACAGCCAGAGTGACAGAAAATGCTACTTAAAATTACTTCCAATTAGTGATCTAGAAATGCTGTTGTTTTTCTCTTGAGCAGGCATCTGACTCATTATCACTATGGACCTCTGGGCTCATTCCTTTATTCAGCATGCGTGTGTAGAGCACTGCTGTGCTAGGTACCAAGGAAGCAAAGATAAAGACCTCGCTCCATCTTCAAGATGCTCAGACCCATAAGCTGGCAGTAATAGTAAGGTGAGGTGGAAGGTCATGGCCGCACCTGAGAGGCACAGCAGGAGGTCACAGAAGGCTTCCTGGTGGGGGTGATCTCAGAGCTGTGTTTTGGAGTGTAGGAGTACGCTGGGTAGAGAAGGGGGAGCTGGTGTTCAGGGAAGGGTGGTGAGTGGTGTGGGCTGATGATTGTAGCAGCAAAGGTGGAAGGCAGTTCTCAGGTGCCGCAGGTACTCAAGTCATTTCCAGGAGCCGACTGGGGGTACTGAGTAGGGATGGGAGGAAGCAGAGGGAGGAGCCGGGAGCAAGCTTGTCCTCTGGGCTGAGACCCAGGGAGGCAAGCTCTGAGATTGCTTGTTCAGTTTCCTTTGATGGTGGTCTAGGCCTGAGGTGTTGCAGAGTGGAAGGGATTAGAGTCAGCTCTGGTGGGGGAGGTGTAGGGGGACTTGGGTGACTGCATGGATGGAGTCACACATCATTACAACAGGGTTAAGAAAGGACTGGGCTTGGGGGGGGGTGACGATAAGGTGAGTTTGGGCGTGTTAACTAGGATCCAGGTGCGTCTGAGTGGAGGTGTCATGTGCAGCTGACTGACAGATCTGGAGCTCGGGGACGGGGAGACGGCACCTTGAGGTGGTGTTTAGGAGTCCTCAGACTCCACGGAATTGACTCATTTGGAGTAGATGGGACTGAGTGGGAAATGTGTCAGGAGGGCAGGAGTTCCTAATCTTGAGCTTGCCTGCCCTAGACGGACGTATTTTCTTTGTGGCCTCCTTCTCTAAAAAACCCAAACGAATGCTTTTCAGGTTGAGCTATATGTGCAGAAAGGGCTTTATTTTTGAAACTCAAGTCCTATTTTCTCTTCGAGGTGTGTGTGTGTGAGTGAGTCAGTGTGAGGGGGTGAGGGGCTTCTAACTTCCCTGAGTTATTAGAGGGAGACAGACAACCAGAAGACTGTTCTTTCAGTTAGATGTCTGATGTCATAGTGACAGGTCGGCATACTCCAGTTCAGCTTGTTAGTAGTTTCCGCTCTGAGGGACCACCACATTTCCAGAAATTACTTCTTCTTTGAACTTTGTGATGCTTCTTACTTGTTAGAGTTTAGTAGAGCCGTTTCTTGGCTTATTTATAGTAGTAGAATGGGTGGGAGGGGGATATTTAGAATCAAAGCATAATTTCTCCCAGTAATTCAAATTTGATCTTGCAGGGATTGGAATAAGATTTACAACAGACAGATTTTTAAAATTGTAGCTTTATTTTATTTTTTTAAAGATGCTATTTATTTGATAGAGAGTGAGAGTGCGCGCACAGGCAGGGGAGTGGCAGGCAGAGGGAGAAGCAGGCTCCCCGCTGAGCAGGGAGCCCGAGGCGGGACTGGATCGCAGGGTCCTGGGATCATGACCTGAGCCAAAGGCAGATGCTTCACCGACTGAGCCACCCGGCGCCCCAAACTGTAGCTTTATTGAGTTCATATTAATATGAGTATCCCCTGAACACATTGCATCTGGTGATGAATTAGGCTGGGTCAGTCAGTTGTGTGCTCCTAGAGAGATAGCAGCTAGCCTGGGATTAAAGTGTTCTGATAGATAATCCACTTGTAAACATGTGATCTGATTCATGTAAACGAGTTCTTTTCAAGGCTGCTGGGAAGTACGGTTGGTCAAAGCCTTTGGATTAGTAGAACATGTGATTGGTTCTCGTCAGGCACTTTGCTTTGCCTGCTGCTTGGGCCACCCGAGGTGTATTGTGGGTTATGTTAACTTTCTGGCCCCTGGATGTGATCGACTTCCTTTTGGGCAAGTCAAGAGGACAGTCATCTGGTCAGCATGTAGTCAGATGCTGGTAGCCTGGCCTCCCATGCTGGACTTCTTGTGGGAGTTCAGTGGGCTGTTGGTCTTTTGTAACCTACGGGAATTCACACTCACTTCCCTTTCTTGGACTTGGTGTTGCGTTAGTCAGGAAGGGCCGCCTGCTGCCGGGGACGCAGGAAGTGTGGTTCCTTCACGTAGTTTGTTGAGCTCTTCTCAGGAAGTGCTGTGACTGTTACTCTTTTCTCCTTAGCTCACTTTCTGACGTTTAAGTTCATGACTGAGGGGGGAGGGTGGGTTTTTCTTAAAAAGTAGTTTCTGAAAATATTGCAGTCCACAGAAACTTAGTTTCTTTTTTTTTTTTTTAAAGATTTATTTATTTATTTGAGAGAGCGAGAATGAGAGAGAGAGTACATGAGAGGGGGGAGGGTCAGAGGGAGAAGCAGGCTCCTCGCTGAGCAGGGAGCCCGATGCGGGACTCGATCCCAGGACTCCGGGATCATGACCTGAGCCGAAGGCAGTCGCTTAACCAACTGAGCCACCCAGGCGCCCCGAACTTAGTTTCTTTTAAGAACTCCTTTTTTCATCGTTTTGTACAGAGTTGGATGGGACCCAAGCCACAAAGCTTGTACCACGAATCTTATCTTATAGTTCCAGAAGAGCCCATGGATTCAGAGCATGACGGAGCCCATAGCGGGGGCCACTTGGTTAATGCCCCGAGTATGGTACTGGACAGAGGGTAGAACTTCCATACTGTCTGTTGAGGATTTTTGCTTCGTGTAGGAAGATGGTCCTCCCACATCACTGTGTTCTTTGTTCAGAGCCCAAGGTGCCCCCTTTTGAAAAGACCCTAAGAGGTTGGCCAGCTTACTTTTTTTTCCCCCACTGGGTGGTGCGTGACACTCTGCGGCCCCTGAGTATCAGACCTGTGTCCTCTGAGGGGGAGAGGCCTTGGAGGGGATGTGTAAAGGTAAAGTGTAGACCTGGGTGTAATTATCTAGTATTTGCCTTTCCATTTCTTCTTCTTCTTCATCTTTTTTTTTTTAAGAGAGGGAGGTGGGGGGTGGGAAGACGAAGAGAGAGAGAGGATCTTAAGCAGGCTCCACACCCAGCACGGAGCCTGACATGGGGCTTGATCTCACCAACCTGAGATCATGACCTGAGCTGAAATCAGGTGTCAGATGCTTAACTGAGCCACCCAGGCGCCCCTGCCTTTCTTTATTGGCATCTCACCACTGGCCACAGAGCTTGGTTGGACCTCCAGGCACATTGTTGCACATCCAGACAAAGGAAAAATGCAAGGTGTGCCAGTATTTTTCCATGGGGCACACGCAGCTTCAAGATGTTTGGTGAAATGGAAAACTCCTGTCTCCCCACAAAAAGGAGAAATACCTTCTCTTTCCCCTGAGGCTCCCTGTGTCAATAGCTGTGTTTGGTCGTGTCTCAGTGGCTCTTTTGCTCTGTTTCCAAGTGGCTGATTATTCTGAACTCAAGTCCCACTGCCTTCCCATGCCTGGCAGGAGGGGTGGGCTGCCCTGTCCCACCAGGACTGCCCTGGGGGTCAGGTAGGCTTTCACTGTCTTCACTTAGTGGTGGACCCCATCCAGGGGCTCAGGGACAAGAGCATCCTTAGTCAAGGCAATTCAGATGTGGATTTCTCTTAGAGATGGTGGGAAGAAACTTCCCTCCTCTCCGTGCCTCCCTCCCTTCATGCTGCTTGTGCTAGAGTCACCCTGAAGCCTTGCCATCACCCCATCTGCACAGGTCTCTCCCTGGGTAGAGGAAGGGCCCCAGGCCAGGGGTGTTCAGCACTCAGACCCAGCCTGCTCCCCAGTGTAGGGATTTTGCAGATTCCACGGGAAGCCTTAAATCCTGTGGCTGAACCTCAGAGTCAGGTGTCCCATGGGTGGTTGGAGCCTGCCCTCACAGAGCCCGCTGGTTCCTTTCACCAGTTCCTGTCGGCTGGGGACCGGTTTGCATTGTTTGCTGTTGCCGCCTCTGCCACCGGCTTGCCTGAGCGTCCCTAGGCGCTTGCCCTGGCCCTGTTCTCCAAACTTCCATGATATTCCTGAGTCGGCAGAAGCTATTATCTGGTCCCCTGCCCCCCACCACTTCCTCTTCTTTGTAACTAGAAACGGGAGCTGGATGCTCCTAGAAAGATGATTCAGGGGAGTCCAGGTCTAGATATGGAAATTGTGTGTGTGTGCCGGTTTAGTTCTCTGAATGGCATGTGTGACACGGCTCTGCTTTTTTGGTGAAGTAACCACAGCTCCTCAGCTCTCTCGGGGCTTCGGTTCCTGACCTGGGACGTGTGGTTTCTTAGTAAGCCTCCCTGGGGTGAGGGGACTTGCCTGTGCAGGTGGTCGCCCCTGGAGACTGGGGTGACTGTGCGAGGGTGGGGGGTTGCTGTCAGCACCCGGAGCAACCTTCTCTGGGAAGATTCCCGGGAGTTAGGTTGTGGAAAGCAGGAACTAACCCCCCAGGGGCTTCTGGCTGAGGCGAAGGAAAAAAAAATGAGCCCCTGAGCGGACTTGGGCTTTTCTGCTTCTGCCCCGGCCGAGGGGCTCCAGTTAGATTTTGAGTGCCACCCGCCCAGGTGTGGTCTCCCCCACGCCCGTGCTGTCACTGGGGGGACCTTCAGAAAACGCTCTGCTCCTTCTCAGAGCGCCTTCCTCTTCGGGTGTCTAAAACTGCTGCTTAGGTTCGGGTCTCCCCCTCCACGACTCCCTGCACCTAATTGGCTTTCAGCTCCTTCTCCTCTCTAGCAAAAATAAACCTGTCAGTACACAGATGAAACAGGAAGCCAACATAAAAAAGCCTTCAACAAATCTTGGACAGAGGCCCTGGTGGAGCATTCCCAGGGAGAGCTGCCTGGCAGGGACGAGGCCTGCCCACGGCCGCCCGGGGCCCTGAGCCCGGCCCGCCACAGCCTGCCCGGTGCGTCTCCAGGGCAGGCTGGGGCGGACGGTGGGCCCTGGGTCCGTGTGTCCTCTGGACTGGCTGTGGGGACCCTCCTGGGCTTTCCCGTGGATGGCAGTGCTCGCCAGCGCCCACGGCTTAAATTTGCTCAGCCCCCTCCTTGCCTGGAGCAGCCCCTCCGCTCGCCCTGCCTCACCACTCCAGGGAGGGTGTCCTCAGGCCTCCCCGGCTGCTCGGTGCCACCAGCTCCCCTTTCCTGTTACTTGAAGCACACATGCTGCACATTTCGACCTTCAGTTCGTGGTGGCATTTTCCTCTTCCGTCATTCTTAGATGGTTTCAGGTGTGTAAGCGTGTGAGGTCGCCAGGTTCATGGGGGCCGGGCTGCTCTTCCCTTGTGCCCCCCACAGGACGGAACAGCGCTCACACGATGCCTGGGGTCGCAGCCCGAGCCTCCACTTGCCCTCTCTGGGTCACTGTGTGCCGAGGATATGTCTCCGCAGCTTCCTTTTGGGGAGCCCATTGGAGTCTCCTGGCCCAGGGGAAGGATGCGGGACTGACGGCGTGGTGGTGGGGGGGTGGGTTTTAGCGGTCGCTCTGGTTCTTTTTCATATGGGCTGAGAGAGGTAAGTGCCGTGAGGCTGGGAGATCCGTTGGTGTGGCGCTGCTGTGGGGTTTTCCACCTCAAATAGACCATGTTTAATTAATGAATATTAGACTTTAAGCCCCCTCTGGGGCTTCACATTGATAGAGTGTTGTGCAGACTTTCCCATTGTCTCGTGGTTTTCCATTGGACTGAAGGATCTTTCCCTCTCCTCCTGGAAGTTAGCTTTGAGCACAGCAGGAATAAGGCCTACAGTTTGGGAAATCGAGGCAGCAATCCCTAGTTTACGCATCTAAGCCTTTCATTTGCAAGCTGCTGCTCATCGCCTGGAAGCCAGAGAACCTTAGCAAGCTGGTCCCCCTGAGTGCCGTCACCCCCTCTCTGAAACAGCGAGAAAGCATAGCTGCTCTGCCCACTCTGCACCGTGGGGCCCCAGGCCAGCCCCCGGCTTCCCAGGATCTAGAGAGCTGCTACCTTCAACCGTTGACTAAAGTTTTCTTGGCAGTGAGTCGGCTGGGACAGACCAGTGGGCTTTCTGGGAAGCACAGCTGTGGGCCATCTGGCGTCTGTGTAGGGACGTTTGCAGGGCCCTGGGAAGATTCTGCGCTTTATCATGAGGCAAGTGAATGAAGTCATCTTCCTGGAATCTGTGACCCTTCAGGCCTTGGGGTGCGCAAGCGCCCTTTCCCGAGTTCCTCTCAGAGCTGCAGTAGAAGGGCACGCACTGCAGAGGATTTTCCTGCTGCTGTTTGCTGGAATTGAGAATAGGGCCGGGCTTGTGTGGGGCTCTGGGTGTGTTGCCCCTCCCTGGTCTCTATGGAATGGGGGGGTCGCAGCTGGTGGGCAGCGGATGTGTGGTTCCATGGGCAGGACCTTGGTTGCTGCTGTCTCTGCCTAAGTGGAGTGGAGCCGGCTGCGGGGGCCAAGGGGTGCAGCTTTATGCGGCGTGAGCCCCGAGGACGACGTGTCTAGGGCTGAGGGGGCAATTCTCGCCGCTGCCGAGATGGTGCCCCCTTCCCCCAGGCTCTTCTTCCTCCAGTTCTTCTCTCCACAGCCGAGTATTCAAGAGAAAACTTAGTTATTCTGGGTCCTTCCCTAAATAAAAGCCTCGTTTATTGTCGCAGCCCTGTAGCTGGGGGCCTGGGTCGCAGTGGTCACCCTCATCCCAGACTCGCCCTGGCTCCAGGTGGCCGCCAGTGGCTTTCTGCAGGGGTTTGGTGCGGCAGCCCGGCGTTACCCGTGTGGTGGCTTCCATGAGTTTACTTGTGGCTGCTCTAGATTTGGAGCTGTCTGGAGCCAACTGCAAGCTGGGGTTTAGCTGTAGGCATTGGCACTTCTCAAGTTGCTCAATTAGTAGGGGCTGAAGGAAAAGCCCTTTTGCAGAGTTTGACTTGGGCTCACTTAAAATGGTCTAGAGAATCGGAAATTGGTTAAAAAAAAAATTTCCGTTCCCCTCCGTCCCCCCACCGGAGCTGAGAGAGACTTCTGAGGAAGTGTTGGAGAAGTATGACCCTTTGCGTGTCTCTTTAACCAGGTCACCATGGCTGCTGTTGGCTCCTTTGCTGTCCCCGACTGTCCCCCAAGTCACCTCCCCTCCTTGTTGCCTGTGTCCAGAGGGTGTGCACAGGTTCCAGTGGATCCGAAACCTGGTCCCAGAGTTCGGGGTCTCCAGCTCCCACGTCAGGGTGCTTTCTTCCCCGGCGGAGTTTTTTGAGCTCATGAAGGTAAGTTATGTGCGCGGGAGAGAGGGATGGACGCTGGAGTTAGAGGCTTGGGGGCCTGAGGCTGGGTGAGACCTCAGCAGAAGTGCCTTCTGTTCTGGAAGTTTCTGATGGCTGCTCGGCTTCTTGCTGTGGGTTCTTCTCCCTGTTAGGTTTCCAGCCTCACAAATGCTTGAGTTGTGCCGTCATCAGAGGCTCCTCTGCATGGCTAACGTCTCAGGTAGAGTAGCTCAGAGTGGGTGGGCAGTGAGGGGCAGCTCCTAGATTTTGATTCTTATGGACAGATGATTCCGTTGGTTCCATTGGAAGGGAGGTTAGTGAGGGCAGGTGGGCGTCCCTGCTAACGATGTCTGGGGAGAAAGGAACCTTATTCTAGTCACGGCACGACACACCCCTGCCCCTGCAAACATCTCCAACATAGCGGTTTCATCTTGGGAGGCGGGGCATACGGGGAATGAAGACCCAGCTGTGACCCATGGATGAGATTTGATGTGTAGGAAGTGGTTGGAATTCTCTTGTTCGGTGAAGAGGCTTTACGGATCACTGGAAAAGTTGGACACCTGGTTTTAGGCCTTATGATCCCTGTTCTTTCCTGTGACTTTTGTCTAAAGTTTGTGCCTTCTCTGAGATGCTCACCTTTGCATTTGGGGGGTTGAGCTTTCAGTACTCAGGTGTTTGTGGCCCATCTAGTTACTTGAGGTGAAACTGCTAATCGGAATAAGTAATTTGAAACTGATTAATTTTTTTTTAAAGATTTTATTCATTTATTTGACAGAGACAGACACAGCGAGAGAGGGAACACAAACAGGGGGAGTGGGAGAGGGAGAAGCAGGCCTCCCGCGGAGCCAGGAGCCTGATGCAGGGCTCAATCCCAGGACCCCGAGATCATGACCTGAGCTGAAGGCAGCCGCTCAACCAACTGAGCCACCCAGGCGCCCCAGCTGATTAATGTTTTAAAAAATATTTTAATTTATTTATTTGACAGAGACACAGTGAGAGAGGGAACACAAGCAGGGGGAGTGGGAGAGGGAGAAGCAGGCTTCCCGCGGAGCAGGGAGCCCAATATGGGGCTCGATCCCAGGACCCTGGGATCATGACCTGAGCAGAAGGCAGACACTTAACCGACTGAGCCACCCAGGCACCCCGAAGCTGATTAATTTTTGTTAACATGAACTCTCTGGGTTCAAATTAGCAATGATGTTTGAATTAAGGTATGATGAGGTCAGACAGGCAGAATGGTAGTAGATAATAGGAAATACACGTAGAGATTAATTTTTCTGCAGAATGAACTGTACTTGATTCGAATACGTGTACATTCTCCTTTTGCCCTGTTGTTCTGTAGATCCACAGTTAGCTTAATTTCTGACTGGCTCTTTCCAGAATGCATTCTGCATGTGCGTGTTTGTGTCTGTCTGTTTATGTGTTCTCCCCACTTCCCTGCACTGCTCATCTGTCCTGTGCATCTTTTTTGTGGAGAACTTATGTTAAGGTGGTTTGCTCTTTGCTCCGACTTGGTTCTCTGTTTGGCTTGTAGAAACAGGTTTTGCAGAGGCAGTTCTTTGTGTTCTAGTCAACTCCGGGTGAAGGACTGGCTGAGTCTCTGCGTGGCCATCCCCATCTGCGCACCTGCCTGGGTGGGGCCGTGGAGGCAGGAAGGGCCCCAGGGTTTGGCCCAGCAGGCTGGGAGGAAGCCCTTCTCTCTTGCCCTTTGAACTGAGCCCTGGGCAGATTCTGACGCAGGGATTGCGCTGAGTGGGATGTATGTCTTCCCCGGGCCCACAGAGCAGCCTTGTTCCCTGAGAGGGGAGTGCAGCCTGCCGTCTGCCTGGCCTGCGAGCCCTTGCTGCAGTGCCTGAGCCGAGGTGCCTTTTCCCAGAGTCACTGTTCCCTCTGTGTAATGGCGTTCCCTGCAGGCATCCGCTTCCCAAATAACCAAACAGAGGAGACGGTGGACTTGGGACATTCTCTCGTGCTTTCCTGGTCTGCAGGCCTTGTGCCAGCGTGTTGGTGTGTTTCTGTGGTCGGGGCGCCCCTCCTGTGCAGGCCGTGTGGGCTGTGGGTGCCGCATCCCTCCTGGGTCAGAAAGCAGGTGTGTGCCCTGCTTTCTGCCTCCCTCCTCCCGCGAGGTCTGGCCCTCCTGCCTCTCCTTCCAGAGCATGACCTTTGGCATGCTGCCCATCTTTCTATGCCTGTCACCCCCCTGGGGCAGGATGCTTCGAGCCCTGGAGGGGTCTATCGTTCCCCACGCTGGAGCAGGTCTAGAGAGAGCACTCTGCCTGTTGGGACTGAGGTGACACAGTCATCTTTGAGTGCTGGTCTGTTCTGTCCTTGTGCCTGGGGACCCTTCTGCGTTTCAGAGGAAATACGTGCCCGCTCATTGGGAAACCCAGCCACGTAGGTGCGGACGAGGGCAGAGTGTCACGCACGTTGGCTCTCACACTCCCCTCCTCTGCTCTGACCTCAGGGACCGCGCTCTTGTGCCCTGCACGTGCCCCACGTGACACCCCCAGGTGATTTGCACCCGGGGCAGCGACTGCTTCCATCCCAGCAGTACGCTGTGGACATCGTGTCAGGTCACTGTCACACATCCTTCATTCTTTCAATGGCTGTGTTGTGTCTCGAACAGTTAGGTCGTGTCTTTCAGGGGGAGGGTTTTTTTTTAATTTGACAGAGACACAGCAAGAGAGGGAACACAAGCAGGGGGAGTGGGAGAGGGAGAAGCAGGCTTCCCGCCGGGCAGGGAGCCCGATGCGGGGCCCGATCCCAGGACCCTGGGATCATGACCTGAGCCGAAGGCAGACGTTTAACTGAGTCGCCCAGGCGCCCCAGGGGGAGTATTTTAAATTAGGATCGTGGGTCCTTATTTGTATGGTTACCATCAGCTTCAGATACCAGAAGTTGGGCCCGGAGCGTTACTTGTTAGGTTTCCTCAGTGAGCTGTGGAAGCCATGACTGTGACTCGTTTTTCCTCTTTCAGGGCCAGATCAAGGTGGCCAAGAGACGCGTGGTGATGGCGTCGCTCTACCTGGGGACGGGTCCTTTGGAACAGGAACTGGTAAGGTTTGAGGTGGGGTGGTCCCCATGGCAGCAGTGAATCGCCCTGCACCTCCGGCCGCATGGCGCCATAGAGTTGGGGTTGAGCCGCCTTGTCTTGGCCCTCGCCTCACAGCCGCTGCTGGGGGTCGGCCCCGTCAGGAGGGCCAGTGAGGGGTGCGCAGGGGCGGGCGGCGCTCATCCTCGCTCTCACGTCCTCCCCACCCTGCACCGGGGTTCCGAGGCTGCTGTGTCTGCCGGTCTAGGGCTCAGCAAACTACGGCCCGCTGCCTGTTTTTGTATGGTCTGTGGGTTAAGAATGGTTTTTTCGTTTTCAAATGACTGGAAAACAAAAGGAGGAGCATATTGTGATACAGGAAAAGCCTGTGAAATTCAAATTTCTGTGTCCGTAAATAAAGCTTTATTGGAACACAACCGTGCTTGCTCACGAATGTATTGTCTGCATCTGTGCTCTTGCTGCAGCAGCAGAACTGAGTAGTTGTGACAGGGACCCTCTGGCCCCCAAGGCCCCGGGTATTTGCTGCCTGGCCCTTTGCAGAAAAGATTTTCTGACCCTGTATTAGACAAATGAACCGAAGCGCGGGTCGGGCTGGGGTCAGGTGCCAGGTCTGTGGCCTGTCTGTTCCCCCTGGGCTTGGTGTCACACCACACTTGTCGCCTGTCGTGAGATGGGCAGGGTGGGAAGGAGCAGACACCGCCAGTTTGCTCAGGGCGAGCTTCGTGTGGCGTGAGTCCAGCGCATGCTCTGGTGCGCGGGCGCCGTCTCTAGGCTGACTTAACGTGAGTGTGGGCGAGACTCTTGGGATGGCTTTCCACTCTGAGGCTGTGAAGTGGGCCTGAGTGTTTCTTGGGTTCCTCCTTGTCTGGACATCCACAGGTAGGAGCTAAGAAATGCCAGGGATTGGGTGCAGAGAATGGTGGGAAGGGGGGTCAGCAGAAGCACGTCTGTCCTCTCCTCTCCCTCCCTGGCAGGGAGGTCTCCCTCTGTCTTCAGGACACGCTTTTAGCTGCAAGCTTGGGAAGGCTGTTTGTTCTTCCGGGAGAAGAATGTCATGTCCAGCTCATGGAGAGTGGCCAGTGGGCAGGTTGTGTCTTGAATTCATTGGTTCAGCAAATATTTACCCAGGCTGTCCATGTGTAGGCACTGTTTGCTGTGTGGCTGTGGGGATTGTCTGTTGAAACATGAGAGAGCTCGCGTCTTAGAGAGCCTTTCCAAGAGTGGCAAGGTCCAGACTGCTTGGGTATCATGTCTCTGACCCACAGACCCTCTCTTCCTGAGAGGCCCGGCTGGACGAGGGTGCCACATGGCACCTTCTGGTTACTGTTACTGGTCTCAGAAGAAGTCTCATGGTGTTGACTCTTGAGCGCTCATGGTCCATGTGTGTGTTCTAAGAGGATGTGTGGGGGGGTGTGGGGGGCGTTACCTGGCAAGTTGATCCTTTTTTTTTTTTTTTTTTTTAAGTAGGCTCCACACCCAGCATGGAGCTCAATGTGGGGCTTGAACTCACAACCCTGAGATCAAGACCTGAGCTGACAACCAAGCCGACAACTGACTAAGCCACCCACGTGCCCCTTAATCCGTTCTTTTAATATATAATCATCTTTTTCAGTCTTATACTTCTGTTCTTTTGGGGTTCTTTCCTTGATAGGTAGATTGCCTGGAAAGCACTCTGGAAAAGTCACTCCAAGCCAAGTTCCCTTCAGACCTCAAGGTGTCCATCCTCTTGGACTTCACACGGGGCTCAAGAGGTGGGTCTGGTGCACTCCCTGCCTCTGACGTTTCCTTTTTCAGAGCCCTTGTTCAGGAGTACGCTCCCCCCCGCCCCCCCCCCCCCCAGCAAAGGCAAGGATGTTTGAAGATAGCCCCCAGACTGCCTGGGTTGTCCATCAGCATTCCTTCTGTAGCAAGTGACTGGAAGCTCAAGAAAAAACAACTTGGGCAAAAAAGAGGCAGTTTTCAACTCCCATGACTGACCTGCTTTGGGTGGGTCATGATCTGGGGGTTTGGCTGGTCACCAGGGCCCATCTGCTGGCCCTCCCTTTTTTTTTTTAAATTTCTGTGGTTTTATTTTTTTTTTAATTTTTTTATTTTTTAAAGATTTTATTTATTTATTTGACAGAGAGATATAGTGACAGAGGGAACACAAGCAGGGGGAGTGGGAGAGGGAGAAGCAGGCTTCCTGCTGAGCAGGGAGCCCGATGCAGGGCTCGATCCCAGGACCCGGATCATGACCTGAGCTAAAGGCAGACGCCTAATGACTGAGCCACCCAGGCTCCCATGGCCCTCCTTCCTTTGGGCTGGCTTTATTCTCAGACTCTGTGTGGTGGCCTGTGGAAGCCCCAGGCCCATCTGGCCATGACATTTTGTCCATCGGAAGAGAGTCTGCTTCCCGAGGGTCAGACCGAAGCTTCTGAGTGGCCTGCCATGGGCCGTGCACCGGGCGTGTGCTGACTGGCCCAGTCCAGGCCTGGGTGCCCTCCTGTGGAGCTGGGGTGTGAGTTTAGGGAGGGTAGAGCCATCATTACCCAGAGTAGGAACGCCAAGAGTGGAGTAGGGTGGTACCCCTAGGAGGAGGTGGGGTATGGTTCCCAGGAGAGGAGGGCGAATGGGTGCTGGGTGCTAAAATGGCAGATGTCTGCTGCCCCGACCGCCCCAGTCTTGTTCTGAGACATGTTGGTGTCTAGAGCAGAATTTGGTCTGAGGTCCTCCGGCTCGCCATTGTGCCAGGTGTTCTGGCTGATTTGGATGGGCAACGCAGGCAAATGTGGGCCCATGGTAGGCGGTTCCTCCCCGGCAGGCACAGTATCTTTTCTGATGTGAATCGCCGGTCCTTTTTCTTTTGCTCACCCCTGTATTTAGGTAGGAAGAACTCCCGCACAATGCTGCTCCCGCTGTTACAGAGGTTTCCAGAACAGGTCCGCGTCTCTCTCTTCCACACGCCTAACCTCCGTGGGCTTCTCCGGCTCCTGATCCCTGAGCGCTTTAATGAGACGATCGGCCTGCAGCACATTAAAGTGTACCTCTTTGACAACAATGTCATCTTGAGCGGGTGAGTTAGCTGCCTTCCCTCAAGGGCTTCCCCTTAATATCGTCCAGGGTGGAGGTTAGTGGAACACAGAGAAGGAACGTGGTCATACGTTTCTAGTCTAGTTGTCATACTGCCTCACTGTCTTCTGGTGGCTCTGGCTGTGGCCACTGGAAGCCCACCCGGGGTGCTCAGAAGGGAGCCCTGGCTTCTTGAGCACTTCTTGGATGCTAGCCACTCCTCTGTGCCTAGGTGTGCTGTCACAGGTCATCCTCATGGGGACCCATGTAGTGTTTTCCTCACTTAGTGCGCAGGAGACTAGAGAGGACGAATGACTTCCTTAGGCAGAGCCAGGAACATGGAAGAAACAAACCACAGAGCCACCATGACAGTTCGGGTCCTTTTGATTCTGAAACTTGGGCCCTGGTGATGAGCCCCGGGGGGTAGTTGGCTTTATGAATGTCATTCTTCTCCCAGCTGATTGTTGCCTCAGGGACGGGGCTCTGTGACTCCCTCCTTTGTGTCACCTCATGCCACTCGTGCCTTGTCTTGTGTGAGTGGCCACGCTCAGGGTCTGCTGCCGCCGTGGGGTCCTGACCCGTGTCTGTCGCCGCCCTGCTCCCGCTTGTTCCTGGGCATTAGCTGTCGCATCCTCTCCAGCCTGAGTCCTCACCCACCTCTTTCCTCCCTGCAGCGCGAACCTGAGCGACTCCTACTTCACCAACCGCCAGGACCGCTACGTGTTCTTGCAGGACTGCCCCGAGATTGCGGACTTCTTCACGGAGCTGGTGGACGCAGTGGGGGACGTGTCCCTGCAGTTGCAGGGGGATGACACAGTGCAGGTGGTGGAGGGGATGGTGCACCCTTACAAAGGTACGGTCCTGGGCTCTGCTGCCCTCCCGAGCTTGTGGGTAGGGGTGAGGGCTGAGGGGCGCGCACCTCTGGGAGCCTTGCTGCGGGCTGGCGAGACTTGGGTGGCAGAGCCTCATTCTGCTTTTGTCTCTGAGGCCAGACAGAGGTGACTCACTGGCCACCAGTCATGCTCTGTGGGTCCAGGGAAGGTGGGAGTGTGGGCTTCGGCCTGGGCCTGGGGGAGGGAGCCAGGGGCCTGGCCTACACTTACAGGAAGTAGCCTGCTGACTGACTGCCCTCCCCAGGGCCACTTCCCCAGTGGGGAGCACCGAGGCTCTGTGGCTCTCAGCTCCACTGAGGTCTGTGGCCTCCTGCCTGGAAAGTGAAATGGGAGAGCCCTCAGCTCTGCTCCCTGGAAATAGGCAAACCCTGGCAGCTAGTGTTCCTGGGGGCATTTGCATTCCTGTGATTCCTGTGGTTTCCTGGTGGCCTTTGGGAAGGCCTGCTGCTGAATTTGCAATAGTGTCAGCAATGTGGGGAGGGGTAGACCCTGACCTTATAAGGAGAAGAGCCCCTGTCCTGGGCGCCCAGGGGAGCCCTAGCCCTGGAGCCAGTATGTGATCGGGGTGCCTGCCCTGCCTGCTGCCAGCCTGGATCCTCGGTTATTATTATGATATTTTGAATTTTTATCAATAAAAAATTTGTGGAAATTTGTTTTCTCTCATTATATGAGTGCCTATGTATTTTCCTCAGTTTTGTCCTTTGGCTCGCAAAGCCTGAAATACTTAATATCTGGCCCATGCAGGAAACACTGGCCAACCGCTGGTCTAACTTTACAGGCCAGGCATGAATGTCCAGAGAAGTAGGCCCCACGTCCTGGGAAGGATGGGTCAACATGCTCGGGGGGCAGGTAGGGGTGCCTGGGCAGGCGCAGGTGTACTCAGGGGATCAGGGCAACTCAGAAGGAGCGAACAGATGCAGGGGACACTCGTGACACTCAGAAGGACAGCCTGAGACATGGTGGGGCCAGTGGCTGCCTCTTCCCCCCGTGGGTGCTGCTGTCAGGGAGGGAGGGTTCGCACAGGCCATCCCTTCTGCTTATTCCGGAGCCCACCCCCAGAGGCCCTCACGTGTGGCCCTGTCCCCAGCTGTGAGTGCGTGAGTGCGTCCTGTCCTGTTCCTCTTTGATTCTGGCTCAGCCTTCCCCGAGGCTTGCAGCTTCCCAGAGGGCCAGCTCTGGGCAGTGTGGACATTCTCTGTTCTCCCATCATTGTCACTCTGTGAACTTTGCTCTTTGCCTGCTCCCCGCTCACACTGTGCTTTTGGTTTTATCCTCACTTCTCAGGTTGGATGCTGGCTCGTTAGTGTTCAGGGTTGTCATCTGCTGATAGCATTTATGGTCATTTCTCGTCTGTCAGTGTGTCTGGACAGCTACCTGTCCCCAGTGTCTTGTGTAGACATGCAGGGTCCCAGCCTGCCTGTCCACGTGCTGCACCTTGGGGGCCCCGCTCCCACTGTCCCACCATGTGGCGCTTGCTCAGCCCACAGTTGTGCCCATGCTTTGTGGCTCACGCTCACATGTACCTTTATTGTTAAACCTTCTCGCTGAAGTACACGCTGAACACCACCCATAGGCGTGCAGTTCACATGCGTGTGCCTCGTGGGCTGGCTCCTGGAAGCGCCCTCCGGTCCCCTCTCAGGCCCTGAATCCCGAGGTTCCACTCCCTTGATTTCTGTCGCCCTCAAGTAGTCTGGCCTGTTTTTGAACTTTATGGGGGGCGCCTAGCTGGTTCAGTTGGATTCATGGTAGAGCAAGTGACTCTTGATCTTGGGGTCGTGACCCACATTGGGTGTGGAGATGACTTAAAAAAAAAATCTTTAAAAAAATGAACTTTTTATAAGTGGAACTGGTAGAGGCCTTTTCCCGTTCCCTGGCGCAGGCTTTTCATGGCCTTTCCTTGGATGTTGATATCCACGGAGGAGCCTTGCTTGGAGCCTGGGGCCAGTGCTCCATTGAAGCATGTCCATAGATGGTCAGTCAGGGCATCTGCACTTGCCTGTCTGTTGCCATGTCCCCGTGCAGGCAAGAGCCAGAGCCTCCACTTTTCCTCCTTCACCCTTCCCTCCCGTGTGTCCCTACAGGTGACCGGGCTGCATACTGCAGGGCGGCCAACAAGAGGGTGATGGATGTGATCAACTCGGCCAGGGCCCGCCAGCAAGTGCTGCACGCCCAGACCTTTCATGGCGACTCCCTCTTGACTCAGGAGGACGCAGCAGCTGCCGGGGACCGGAGGCCAGCCCCCGATACCTGGATTTACCCATTGATCCAGATGAAGCCTTTTGAGATCCAGATTGACGAGATCGTCACGGAGACCCTGTTGACAGAGGCTGAGCGAGGAGCCAAGGTCTATCTCACCACCGGCTACTTCAACCTGACCCAGGCCTACATGGACCTGGTCTTGGGCACTCGGGCCGAGTACCAGATCTTGCTGGCCTCCCCGGAGGTGAACGGCTTCTTCGGAGCCAAGGGGGTGGCGGGGGCCATCCCGGCCGCGTACGTGCACATCGAGCGACAGTTCTTCAGTGAGGTGTGCAGCCTGGGGCAGCAGGAGCGGGTCCAGCTGCAGGAGTACTGGCGGCGGGGCTGGACGTTCCACGCCAAAGGTATGCAGTCAGCGCCGGGCCCTCCTCCTCTCTCGTCCTCCCGGCAGCCGCGTGCACGTGCCACCTCCTATCTGAGAGTTTCAGTTGTGCACATTTCTCCCTCTCGTGCTCCCAGAACTTAACGCGGATGACATGGGTGGCCGTTTCAGGAAGTGCGCACGGAACTTCTCGGGGGGTGGGGGTGGAGAGGCCCATGCCGTCGCCTTCCCTGGTCGGCGGTCTCCCCTGCATCGGCTGGGCCCTTCTCAGGGACAGAGGATGTGTTGGGGATGAATTATTTGGTATTAAACAGTCTGGTTTCTCAGTCTTTCCCTCCCCACTGTGGTTCTTTTTCCTCTTTGTGAATCCTCAGCTTTTTTTCCATAGCTGAGGAAGTCGAGGCCACGTCCTTTCCATTCTGAGCCGTGCGGCGCTGCTCATACGTGGGTCATGGTCTGAACTGCATGTGGATTACGATCCCCACAGGCATCAGTGCATTCCTGGGGCAGCCCACGCGTGCCATAATCCCAGGGCCGCGGTCTGAGACGGCGATAAACGGGTTTAAAACCTTATGCTGAGCAGAGGGATTATCCCCACTGCTGCTCACTATTTTGAGGGCACCTGCCTGTGGGGCGGAGTCCCTCCTGATGCTCCAGGGGCCACACAACCGAGCTGCTTAGTCCTGTGGCTGAAGAAAAGTGACCGACGCAGAGAGCCTCTGGCCACGGGTGACGTGTGGTTTTTCTGGCTTCTCTTTGGTGGTCAGAGGCTGTTTTGCTCCTGGGCTGGTCCTGGAGTCTTGCAGAAGGGCTGATGGAGGAGGGGGTGGTGTTCTCTCAGTCTCTGGTCTCTGCCTGGGAGTCCAGCCTGCAGATCGCCACAGCCACTTGTCTGCATTGTTTAGATTTGAGGTCATTTTGGGATCATTGCCTGGGTCGAAGTCTTTTTTTTTTTACATCAGTGGTTTTCACCTGGGGATACGTTAAAAGAAATATTAAAGCCCAGACTGCCCTCCTCGGTCTCTTGAATCCAGCTCTCTGGGGACAAATCCAATGCGGTATTTTTTTTCAAACAAAACAAAACAACTCCCCAGGAGTTTCTGAGGCCTTAAGAATCACTGATAGAGCTTCTGGCCTCCCGGGTGGTTCCCACTTCCTGCTGGGAGGCCCACTACCTGGGCAGGTGGCCTCGTTGGGTGTGGGAAGTGGACTACCTCATTGTGCTGTCGGGCTGAGCCAGGCAGGTGGTCAGATGCCTCAGGGCTGGCAGGGCTAACCAGGGACGAGGTGTGGAAAGTATTTTAGGGTTGGTTTTGTTCCTTATGAGAACGGCGAAGGTGCCTGGGCACGTGGTATTGAAGACTGAGCTGAAAGGTGGAGGAAGCTTTGTTCTTTGGAGGGGACATGTGTCTAGGGAGCAGTGCAGGGGACGCCTAGATAGCGCTCCCTCCTCGTCTGTCCTGGGGCACTTGGGGCCCCCCAGCTCAGCCTGGCCTGATGGTTCTGACTGGGCCGTGGGTTATTTCCCTGAAGTGGGCAGTACTGATAAGTGAGCAGTGACACCCTCCCCCCTCCTTCCCCCATTTACTGTTGAAACAGAAACACCCAACCGGCTCTTCCAGTGTGGCTCACCTGTTCCCGGACAGGCATGCTTCTGCCCCGCCCCAGGTGGGGCCTTGCACTTTGGGAGCACTGGATTAGTGGGGAAGGCCAGGAATCCCAGGCCACGTGTGCGTGTGCGTGTGCGTGTGCGTGTGTGTGTGTGTGTGTGTGTGTGTGTGTGTGTATGAATGAGAGTGTGTGTGAGAGAGAGGGAATGGGGGATGTGGTACATGAGCAGGGAGGCCAGGAGTCAGAGGTCAGAGGTCGGTCAGTGCTGAAGTCAGAGGCCAGGGTCCTTTCCTGTGATTGAGATCGATAGTTGGGGGGTCCTTAAGTCAGCCCCCTTTTCTGGTTCATTCCTGGATGCTCATTTTCCCCAAAGCAGCCTAGGAGAGGAGCAGGCAGCCCAGGTGGTGGCTGGGGTGGGTGGTTGGGTTTACTGGCTGTCTACTCTCTGCAAGGCCTGTGCTGGGTACAGGTGGTGTGTCGGTTTATTCCTGCTGAGGGCTGAGCACCCGCTACCCTGAGCCTTACCCACACTCCTGCAGGACAGGCCTGGCTCATCTCGGCTCCCAGTGCTCCCATAAGCCCTTGGTGAGGAGAGTGAACCGGGGTCCCATGTTCGCAGCGTCCACATCCTTGTGGCTCTAACAGCCCCCCCCCCACCCCAGTCAGTCAGGGAGGGACTCGGTGTTGAACCTGATGGTGACCCCATGGGGTGAAGTGATGCAGGAACACTTTGCGTGGGCCCTGCCCGCGGGCAGCCAGCACGCTTGGCAGGAGGCATCCTCCTCATGGAAGTGACCACACCGGGCAGCAAGTGCCAGTGGATAGCAGCTCAGCCTGATGGCAGGAGGTTCCAAGGACTAGGGTGTATCCTTCAGTCCTTCCCGGCTCATCAAGGATGGGGGCATATCAAGCGGTGGGTTCAGATGCCTCGTTGGAAGGACCTTGTGGGAGGTGACTCCTGTGGAGGCAGTGATTCTTCTGTTTGGTGGGCTCCTGAGTAGAGGCACGTCTCACTGGTGTGCTTTGCTGATGCCTTAGCCGACTTGAGTATTTGTCATTTTAATGTTGCTTCGAAGTACCAGAGAAACCTTCCACTATTTAAAGGCATGTACTCGAGAGACTTTTGCAACGTGGTTTGTTAAGGTTTCTTTGGGTTTTTGCAAAGGCCACCTATTCAGAAAGCTGAGGGAGGGGAGCCCCTTGTACTTGCAATGGGCTGGAGAGGCCATCAGACTTGGATTCTTGAAGCCTAGTTTTCAGCCCAAATTTACCTTTGGCAAACGTGGAGGGACCTGGTCCAACCTCTGTGTGACACGGGGTGATGGCATTGGTTCGCCCTCAGGAGAGTACGGTGACCTGACATGCATTCTGTCGGGGTTTCTAGTGGCCAAGAGGGAGGTGGCCCTGGGGGTCGTGGGGTGGGCGCTGGAACACACAGGGCCCAGAGGCTCATGGGCTGCAAGTGGGCTGCTGGTGGATGGGCCTGGGGCGGGGGCGGGGGGGTCCTGCATCTCTTGGGGAGGAGAGGTGTCCTTGTCACCTGTGATTTTGTTGCTGCCCCCGCCCCGTGGGTCCCTGAAGGACACTGCTGAAGCTGGAGGTCTTAGCTGCATCTTCTTGACCTCTGGAGGGGTGGCTGGGGGGCGGGCTGGCTGGAGGTCCGTGTTAGACACGAGGCCGCCAGCAGCCCCTCAGGTTCGTGCCTGGGCCATTTCCTGTGGCCTGGCCCTCACTCCTTTCCCCATAGGCGGGGTGCACTGAGGCTCTGTGAGCTGGAAGCACCTGGAATGCTGCGGGACGGTCACCTGAGTTGGCGCTGGGTGTCTGTATTTTTTTTTTTTCAATCTGTGCTTTCATTTGTTTTGCATTTGGTGCCGAGCACAGCAGTTCACAGCTCGTGTAGTTACAGTTAGCCTTTTAAGTGAAGATGTATACTTATTTTATGTATTTATTTATTTGATAGACACAGCCAGAGAGGGAACACAAGCAGGGGGAGTGGGAGGGGGAGAAGCAGGATTCCCGCGGAGCAGGGAGCCTGATGTGGGGCTCGATCCCAGGACCCCGGGATCATGACCTGAGCCGAAGGCAGATGCTTAATGACTGAGCCACCCAGATGCCCCTAAAAGACTTAATTTCTTTAGAGTGGTTTGGGGTCAGAACAAAATTGAGGGGAAGGTAGAGAGATTTCTCACACACCGCGCCCTACTCACGCCCAGGCTCCCCGCTGTCAGCATCCAGCAGCGGAGAGTACGCTCGTAACTGATGAACCGGCGTTGACACACTGTCATCCCCCAGAGTCCACACTTCTATCTGGGGTCATCCTGGTGGTGTGCATTCATGGGCTCACGCGGGTGAGGACATATATCTGTCATCACAGTGTCACACAAGCTTTCACTGCCCTGAACATCCTCTGTGCTTCCTGTCTGTCCCTGACTCTGACAGTTCCATATTGTCACCTTTCCCAGAATGTCATACAGTTGGACTCACACCGTCTGTTGCCGTTTCACACTGGCTGTTTTACTAGTAATGGGTGTTTAAGGTTCTTTTTTTTTTTTTTTTTTTTTAAAGATTTTATTTATTTGAGAGAGAGAGAGAGTGAGGGGAGGAGCAGAGGGGGAGAGGGAGGGACAAGCAGATTCAGGCAGATTCCCCGATGCAGGCTCGATCCCATGACCCCAAGATCATTACCTGATCCGAAAGCAAGAGTCGGCGGGTTAGCTGAGCCACCCAGGCGCCCGCGTTTAAGGTCCTTAAACCTTACGGCTTTTCATGGCTGGATAGCTCTTTCCTTTTAGTGCGTATAGCATTCCCTTGTCTGGATGGACTACAGTTTGTTTATTCATCCATCCACCTACTGAAGGACATCTCGGTGGCTTACAGGGATTTGCCTTTTAAACCTGGTCCTGGTGGACAGCGGGGTCTGGAGCCAGGTGCACAATGGCTGTCAGTGGTTGTAAGCACTGTATCTGTCATGTGCCAACGAACTAATCTCTCTAGGTCTTGGGGAGGCAGCAGCCCCAGAGGAGCCTGAGTGGGGATGACAGATGTGTCTTTTGGGCCTGGTTCTCACGTCTCCTGCTCCCTGGAGAGGAGTGGGCCTGAGCTGTGCCCGGTGCCGTCGCGGGACTTCTGGCTGGAGAGGCACACAGCCCCTTGGGGCAGGGGCCACGTCCACGCTGGGGGACGTCTCAGGGGAGGATCAGAAAATGAGCTTTGAGGTGTTGCCTTGGATCTCATCTGGTGCAGTACCCTAGCACTAACAGCCCAATGTGTGTGGCCAGGGCGGGGCAGGCCATTGGATTAAGAGATTTCTGGCTCCTGCTGACAGAGGAATCTGTTAATGATTGTGAGAATTGTCACTATATTTACTGCTTTCCCGACAGGCGGCTTGGCATAGTGCCCAAAGGTGAGCTTGCAGTGCGAGCTGGGGCAGCTCCATCCTGTGTGTCCGGGGCACACGTGCCTCCCCCGGGCGCCGACAGGTGTGCGCTGGGGCGGGGCCGCACCCGCACTGACCGCTCTGCGGGGGAGGGGCAGGCCCGGCCTCCCGGCCTCGGGAAGTGGCCCGGAGTGTAACAGGCAAGTGCTTAGCCCTCTGAGGTCGGGACTGTGGTGTCTCCTGTCCCCTTGTATTTTTGTAGGGGTCTGAGAATCCTCTGAAATTTGTCGCGGAATATTGTGGCAAAGGTGAAGGAGGGGGCATAAGTTGACATTTTTCTTGGAGAGAGCCTCAGGGAAGTTCTCCCACCAGAAATAGTCGTGAGCTCCTGATTTAGAAGTCAGTTTTTTGTACTTAATTTTATCATCGTGTGTTGGAAGATCACCGTTAGCCTCATTTATTTTGTTCAAACAAGTATTTATGTAGAGTCTGCCGTGTGCCAGGCAGCATTCAGGGTGTTGGGAACCAGTCACTGGGGACCAGACAAAGCCCCTGCCCTCCCCAGGCGTCTGTTTCGTTTAACAGGAAGCAGATACAAACAGATTCATCTGTTCAAATATAAGGTCAGGTAGGGAAATGGGTTATGTAGAAGACCAGAGCAGAAGGAGGAATCCGGGCCGATGGGGGTCTGTTAGATGCGGGGGGGAGGGTGGTTGGGAAGGCCTCTCTGCGGAGGGGACACTTGCTGAGCACAGACCCTGGCTGGAGGGTCCAGGTGGAGGGCCCAGGAATGTGAGGCCCCGAGACCATGCTAGGCATGAGGAGGAGTGAGGGGGCAGGTCTGGAGGGAGTGAGGCCAGAAGGCGGCCGGGCCATGGGAAAAGCTCAGAGGACTGGTGAGGGAGCTCTGTGGGAGCCCTTGGGCCATCTGGTTTACCCTGCATCGAGGTGCTGGGACCGTGTGGAGGAGGGACCGTAGGCGCGGGCAGAGCACAAGAAGCAGCCGGGGCAGGCAGTGAGGGTTCTCGTTGTGGAGCTGGGAGCCCGCAGAAGTCTTGGGACTCAGTTCAGTCATCTGTGTATCCCCAGCACGCTCCCTCTGGGGCTGAGGACTGCCCATGGCCAGTCCCCTCCCGTGCTGTCGCTCCTGCTGCGGAGTCTCTCCCAGTCTGGTGGGTCCTAGATTGGTAGAGGTGTTGGGCACAAAGGTCAGGCCCTGGGCTTGATAACAGGCTTATGGCCCTGCTGGGAAGTGCGAGAGCCCCCGCCCTGCCCCTCACCCTCCCAGTGTGCTCAGGCTCCCAGTGAGGGATGCACCCTCTTGAGTCCCTCCCTGAATGAAGGTTTCCTGGCTGTCCTCCCAGCCTGGCCCAGCAGCAGAAACGTCCCACCTTTGGAGAGCTTGCACCCTGAAGGGCTGGCTGTTCATGGGGCGGTGTGTTGAGCTCCTGGGGCACAGCACCACGTGGCCTCAACATCAGTGGTCTTTATGTCCTTTTGGATGGAGAAAGATCACAGTCCACATGGGTCTACAGGGGAAGCAGTGGGGCGGTTGCGGGCCTCACCAAGGTGGCCAATAGGTTCAAAATGCGTGCTGCCCATCACTTGCATATGCTCTCCCGAGGCCAGCCTGGGCCAGAGACAAAAGCCGAAAGAAGACAGGTGTCTGTTGTGCCTTCCCAGTGGGGTGATTGTGGCGGGTGAGGGCTGAGAAGCTCTTGTCTCACGAAATGTAGAGCCCAGGCAACCTCTGTGCAGCACATGGACGTGTATCAGTGAGAGAGAGCTTTCCTTCGGGGCTGGGGTGCAGTGGTGCGAAGACCTGCTGGCGTGGGCCGGGCCTGGGCCAACTGCCTCTCATGGCTGGCCCCTAGGTTGCCTTGTGAGGAAGAGATCTACATTTAGGCAGATTTCAGAAATAAAATATACGCCTAAGACCAGGTCTTTTCAGTCTTGCCCAGCAGGCCCTGTGGTCCAGGAGCCTTGGATGGACACACCGAGGGTGGCATGATTCACATCAGCTTTAGCCTACATCAGCCACGTGGGTATCGGGCCTCCCTGCTGTGTGTGTGCTCTGTCCCTGTCTGAGCGGACTCTGGAGAGCCGGCTGGACGAGGAGCACTGAGCGTCCCCGGTGCTTTTGAGTCTTTCAGATTGTGACATCACAAGAGTTGGAACAGCAGTGGCCGTTGGAAAGCTCTGAGGCTGGAGGAGGTCTGCCCCTGGCCCTGGCCCCGGCCCCAAGCCTCAGGCTCTGTGCAGAGGTGGGGTGGGAGAGGCTGAGCCTAGCAAAGGAGGAGAGCCAGCACTGCAGCGGTCAAGGCTCAGCCATTCTGCCCAGACCTCCCCAGGCATGTGGAACAGTGCCAGGGGCCAGCCGGCACACCCCTGTGGTCTCTTGACAGGAGATAAGGTGAGCCCCACGATTGCCTACACAGCACTGGCCCCGTGGGGTGGTACAGTTGTCTGAACGACACACACAGGCAGGCAGGCAGGCAGGCGGCTTTGATGTGGCCCCGTGTGGGGGTGAGGGTCGAGCACATTACAGGAACAGACAGCAGAGCATCGTCATCTCTTACCCAAGGTATTCTTGGAAATGCTCTTGCTCTGAGTGAGAATTAGGAAATGGCCTTCTATTTTAGGCTCCTTGGTGTGTATTACATGTTGTTGATTTGCTCATGATGGTCATGTGTGCCTGTGGGCCCTTTGAAAGGGTCATGTTGGCAGAGGGGAGACCAGCGGTGGTGGGAGGGCATGAGGAGGCTGGCTCTGATCAGGGGAGCCTTGCACGGAGCCGGGGCCAACTTCAGCACCGGACAATAGGCTGAGTTTTCTGGGCTGAGCGTTTTTGGTGCTAGTGAGGGTGTAGTGTGGAGGAAAAGACAGAGGTCAGACCCAAGTTTGGGCTCCCCTGGGAGAAAGGAAGTCTGGGGCAACAGATGTCCTGGGAAGGTCAGGTTTTGGGAGTAGTCTCTTTAGGAGAAGTAGTTGTGACGGCCTCCCAAGCAAGCAGGCCTTGGGACTTGGGGGAGGGGACAGTGTGGGGGACCAGGTGCACAGCAGACCCAGCTGCCTGTTGTCTGTTTCGAGGGACAGGTTAGGATTCTGAGACAATCCGCAGCCTTCACGACGCACATGTCAGCATGCTGGGGGACGAGGCAGGACCCCGTCCCCCTACCCCATGGCTGGTCATACCATGTCCTGCTTTTTGTCTGGCTGTGCTGTCAGCCGGCTCATTTCCTAGCAGAAAAGGGGAAGTGGTGTTCTCTATCCCAGTGGGATAGAAACTTACAGGACCTCTTAGGTTCTCTTCTCCACTGGCCTCTAGTGGACTTCAGGTGTCTGGCTTGGATGGCCCTGAGTCCCTAGCAGGGACTAGGGACTCAGGGACGATGTCCTTTTGGGTGTGGTGTGTCAGGAGCCCGAAATGGAGAATTGTGTGTCCCTGGGTGGGAAGAGATGCAGAATGGAGTAACCTGTACTTACCAAGAGCCTTTGTATCCCCCGCCCCTGTGGAACAGCCCCATGCCCACGGACTTGGGTAGGAGGATTGCTCTTCCCTAGGCTTCTTCTTAGCACAGTGGGGGTGTCTTTCCTGAGACGCAGGTATGGACTTTGTCCCCTCGGTGCTTGTGGCAGGACCATGGAGCCTCTGGCCAGGGTGGGCTCCCCGTTCCGATGGCCGGGATGTGGCCAAGGCAGTTCAGAGAGCGGGTATCAGAGGCCCTGAGATCTCTGGGAGGGGCTGTGGTTAGCATGGGGTGGTGAGAGCAGAACCTGAGCACAGGCCTCCCGGGGCTTCCTGAAGGACCTACCTCTCGCTGTGCTTGGGCAAGAGAGGAGGCAGCGTCCTCCCAGGAACGCGGGCCGCCCCAGGTCCCTGCCCTCCATGCAGCGTCTGACCACTTGTTCCCAGCAGGGCTGCTTTTCTCTTAGGTTGAACGAAGCGTGGAGAGGCTCTTGGCTGATGCTGTGCTCATTTCCTGTCTGCACGTTTCCTTTTCCCTGCAGGCCTCTGGCTGTACCTGGCAGGGAGCAGCCTGCCCTGTCTCACGTTGATTGGCTCTCCTAATTTTGGGTACAGGTCGGTTCACCGGGACCTGGAGGCCCAGATCGCCATAGTGACGGAGAGCCGGGCCCTGCAGCAGCAGCTTCACCAGGTTGGTCGGGACGATGGGATTTCCCGGGCAGAGTGGGGGGTAGCTGGGTGCTCAGCCTTGCCTGAGTTGCTGCGTCCCCTGAGAACGGTCCCTGCTGTCATCTTGAGTGTGAGAAAGAACCCGAGTCCTCACAAGCCTGCTGGTGGCCGGAAGGCCGGTCCCAAGAGAAGCCCGCCACAGGTCCGCCCTTAGAAGCTACGTGCCCTCCTGCCCCCCTTCCGCTGAGCCGCTCCTGCCCCACGCCCCCAAGAGCTCCCTCCGGTGCGGGCAAGAGCACTGTTCACTCACCCGGACACCCCAGCCTCTAGCAAGAATGCAGGTCAGCCGTAGCGGGTGTGTGGGGGAGGAGCCAGGCTCACTCAGGCCCCAGGACCACCAGCAGGACCTCCGCAGGCCGGCCGGGAAGGCAGAACGGGCACTCAGGGCGCCAGCCGCCTCTGTGAGTAGAGACAGAAGAGGCAGGCCTCAGGAAGCAGCCTGAGCGCCCGTGCACAGGGGCTTCGTGGAGAGGGGAGTAATTTCAAGGGCATGGGCAGCCCCGTCCTCCGTCTCTGAGCCGTAGAGTCCGTGTGCACCTGTCACCTGGATTCTGTCTCACTCCACATTGTCTCCTTGCGGGGCGCTCTGGCTGGGGAATGGGTGCACTGGGAACGGCGCGGAGGGCCTGCGGGTGTGCGGAGTCTGGAGGTGGGCGATGTGAGGGCGGGCAGAAACTCTTGGCTGCCTTGGCACCTTACCCCTGGCCAGGGGATGGTGATCGGCAAAGCAGGTCCCTTTTTCCTTGGGGAGTTCCAGTGTCTTGGAGTTTCTTGTCCTCATGCTCACAGTTGTAATAGGGCTTCTGTCCTTCTGTCCTTCTGTCCATGAGGGGGAGAAGCAAGTGTTCTCCTGAGCATGGGAGCTGGGGGCTCAGGAAACCTAATCCACTCTGGCTGGCTCAGCCTGTGGGGTGCACTGGACATCGGGCGCAGGTGGCCAGCCCAGGACCCACCTGCTCCCCTTGGAAGATACAGGTTGGGCCTGTGTTCTCAGCCACTTGGAAGTGAGGAGAGCAGCCCTTTCTCGAGCTGGGCTTGGAGAGCCTGAGCCCCGTACTGCCGGCTGGCTAACGGCCCAGAGAAGCAGGGGGAGAACCCCATTTCCTCACTGGGGCAGGGATGCAGGGTGGTTCCCCAAGGGTCAGCAGCTATGTCGGCCGTCCTTCTGTGGTGGAATATTTTGTTTTCTGTCTAGAGAAAAACAAAGTTGCTGAGAATTCGTTAGTGCTTTTGTGGGACTGCGTGTGTGGTGGCCTGTGGGAGAGTGCGAGCCCCGTGCCGTGCACGTGAGAGTGGGGCGGTGCCGTGCGCTCCTGTCTGTGACCTTTACGGCAGAGCCTTTCCATGGAGGGGGCCAGCTTCCCTCCTGAGTCACAGGAACACAGATAACGCTGCTGTGGGCCAGACCTCAGAAGCCTCGGCTGTTGACTTTGTGGAGCTTGTATTCTCCAGTGTTTGGGAATGACTGTTGCGAAACTGTGGGAGCCTTTGTTGCTGGACAAGGACACGGTAACTGCCTTGTCCCTGGGACCTGCCTTCTGCCGTCTGGGAATCCTGTCGGCGGCCCAGTGGGGCCGTGGTGCCGGGAAGGCCTTCACGACGAGGGGCCAGAGGAAGTGGCGGTGGTTGCGCTCTGGGTGGCCAGTGCGGAATCTGAGCCGCTCAGCAGGTTTCTTGCTACCGTGAGGCTTCCAGAAAATGAGGAGGTCTCACAGTTGAGGCTCCAGTCGGAGTCACTGGTGCGAGAGGGGCAGGGCCGCACCCCAGTGGGGTCTACTGGACTTCTGGACCAGTTGCAGAGACGCCTCGGTCTGTGAGCCCCTGCCCTGGGGCAGTAGAGTTGTGGGTGTGAACCAGGCCTCAGGCCAGGACCAGTTCCCCAGAGATCTGGGTTGATTTGTGGGGGCAAGTCCCCCAGGCCTGTGCCCAGGGTCCTGGTACTGGCCCCTCTCCCCGACCTCCTGAGTGAGGGGATTGAACCCACATCCTGGATCTGGAGAGAAGCTGGGCCGGTTGTGGTCAGGAACTGTTTTCCCAAATGACATATTTGGGATATTTTCCTTTTCTTCCCAAACCTGAATCCCAGGGGCTTTAGGTTGTGGGAGGGTGGCAGTTCACGCCCCTGCAGCTCTTCCTTTCTTCCGAGGCACACTGATTTCTGTGCTTTTGAAATGCAGAAACGTGTTTCTAGATAATTCCACCTATATACTTAGATGCTGGGACTGCAGCCCCCCACTCCTGCCAGGTGGCCCTACAGTGCCTGGTCCTTGGACTGCCCGGCCACACAACCTCCCCACGGCCCAGAAAGTCCCTAGAACCCCGGCCACCCGTGTCCCTGCTCCCTGTCTTCTCGGGAAGATACAGGGAAGGGCCCTATTTGTATCGCACTGGGAATGGAGAGATATTTTTATCAGAATCCGAAGCCCCTCCCTTCACTTAGTACGCACTATAAAAACTGAAAGCTTCCTGGTTTTGTTCAGAGAACACGGTTTACCACTTGTGACCTGAGAAAGACCCCCTCGAACAGCATTGTAACTTTGATCAGCTGACTTCCTTCTCCAGCCCTGTTGTGGGGTCTGTGAGGAACCTTAAGTGTTTCTGGTAATTTAATTGAAATCTTGGCTGAGTATTTGTTTGAAAGCATAAAGCTGGAGCTGGGTCTGTGGAGAATTCTGCAGGCTCGCCCCCCGGGCCCCAGGCGCCTCCTCCGTCAGGCACGTCCAGCCAGGGCCCGGGGCCCTCGCCTCTGGCAGCCAAGAGCCCGCTTGGCTTGGAAGTGCTGCATGGACCCTGGCTCCGAGAGAGTGGAGAGGGCATGAGCCTGAAAACCATGCAGAGAAAGTCGGGGTCCTGGGTCTGCCTGGACGGGAAAGCTGTGGACACTTCCCGCCGAGTCCTCTGTCCCCCGTTCTTGCTGGGTCATCCCTGCCCCCAGGGAAGAGCCCGTTCAGCTCCCCGGGTGGGTCCAGCAGCATCATCCCAGTGCTCCCTCTGGCGCTCCTGGGCTCACAGCGGGCCCTGTTTTCAAGGCCATTCTGTCGGGTCCTCATGATGGCGCGGGCTAGTCGGTATTTTCCAGACCAAGGGATGCAAGATCGAGAGTGATCGCCCTCTCAGCCCCGAGTGGTGGGAACCAGTAGGATCACTTCCTGACCACTTCGTCAAATACCTTACTAATTAGGAAACACGGGACTTGGAGGGTGTATTGTTTAAGAAAGTGTTTTCTCTCAAAGATTCTGAGCACAGTTTAAGAGAAGGCTTATACAAGTGTTTTCAAACCCATTTTTAAGTATAAAATAAACGTGCATTGTAAAAATTCAGAAAAATTGGAAGACACCTGCCTCTGCTTTCAGCGATGTCCCTGAAGTCACTCCAAGGATTCCCTCTTGTTCTCGGTGTGTGGAAAGGCGTGACCGGTCTTTTTAATGAAATTAGGATTATATTCTCTGTGTCGTCTTCTAGAACACGATCAGCGTGTGGTGCGTGCTGGTTCGTCACACGGGTTTATTATCTTTAATTAGTTGTGGACATTTAGGTGGTTTCCATTTTTCCCTATCATAAATGTCGCTGTGACAGATGGCAGCACACAGAGATCTGGAGTGCATGGCTTTTTTCTTGGGATAAATTCCTGCAAGGGGCGCTTCTTAAGGCTTTGATACCTTTTGCCAAGTTGCTCTCTGGGAAGATGCCGTGACCCCGTCTCCGGCAGCAGAGCACATGGCCTCTTTCGGCTCAGGGTCACTGCAAGACAGAAGAGCTTTTTGCCAACTTGAGAAAAGAGAAACCTCCCATTTCAAGAACGTGTCTTTAAGTTGCACAGCCTTATTTAGTGAGGGTGATTGTGTGCTTTTTTTCTGCCAGCTCTACTTCACTCCACGTCATCTACTCCACACACATGTTGGTCTTAAAAGGGTAGAGACGCGGGCTTCTTAGCTTCCTCGCTAGGGCAGGTTTGACAGGGCGGCTCGCAGGCTGCCTCCCCTGCCTGGCGCCCCAGCACCCCTGCGCCCCAGCGCCCAAGCCGGCTCCACATGGGACATCGGGGCTGATGGGCCATGTCACCTGGTGCTGTGGGGGACCCTAATGCCTGTTTGTTCCTCTCCCTCAGGAGCAGGAGCAGCTCTACCTGCGCTCAGGTGTGGTGTCGTCCGCTACCTTTGAGCAGCCGAGTCGGCAGGTGAAGCTGTGGGTGAAGATGGTGACTCCGCTGATTAAGAACTTCTTCTGAGGACGACAGGTGCTGTCTTGCGAGGCCACGTGTGGGGCCGGGGCTTCTGTCTTGGGGGAGGGGGTTCCCACGACCTCTGTCCCGCGGGTCACCATGGTTGTCACCAGAGTTTTCCAGGCCTGGAGCTAGATTGGGTGGCCCCGTCACCTCACGCCAGCACTGCGGCCCAGGCTGGCATCACTGAGCGGGCGGCCAGGGCGGTGGGAGCAGGAGGGACGCTCGGTGACAGGACATGCTCTGCCCACGTGGGAGGAGCTGCCACTAGGGATGGAGGCTTCCGCTTAGCGCCCGGAGCCACCGGCTGTGGCCCACGGTGGGACGCGAGCAAGGCTGACCCAGGCTGCTGCTTGGCTGTGCGGCTGCCGGTAGAGGAGGGGCCTCTCCCGAGTGACCCTGCCCGCCCCCCGGATGGCCCCAGAGGGGACCCGTCTCCCGGCTCTGGGTGGGGATGTTGGGCAGCCAGCCCAGGTGCGGGGAAGGGGTGCACACGGTTGCACAGCGGGGGCTCCCTTGGGTGCTGGTGCCGGGCTTCTTTCATTAAAACAAAAACATATTTAATTTCATTATTTAGTTTTTCCTCCATATTTTCATTACTTATTTTATTATTTTATTCCAATAATATACAAATTTAGAAAGAAATGGTAGAGATCCGACACCGAGCAGCTAGTTCCTGCCTCTCTTGCCTCCCGAGCAGCCACTTTTGACTCTCCTGTTTCTTCTGACATTTGCATACTGGTCTGTATTTCTAGATAATATGCATATATTGCCACCCCCCCAAATATAAAGTCTCATAAAAAACCCCACCCCAAACCTTGTACCAGTATTACCCCTGACTGAAACATGCGCAAGAATACCTTAGTATCATCAAATACCCCGAACGTGCTCACAGTTTCAGTTCGCCTTATATTTTTTATTTTATTAAAATTTTTCTGTGTGTTTGACTTGAGGTTCCGGGTAAGGTCCAGACCTTGTATGATATGGTGATGTGTCACCTAAGTCTCTTTTCATCTGTGGGTTTCCCTCATTTTTTTTTCTTTGCAAATTTTTTAAGAATGAACCTCATTTTTGTTGCATCTGCCTAAAACATGGTTTGTGTCATCTCACAGCAGGGCATCTTCAAAACACGTAGCATGTAGATTTGTCACAGGCCAGGGTGCCCCCCTCTCCCCGCCACTGCCCTATGTCTCCAGGAGCAGATTTCAAAACCTTGCTGCCCAATCTCTACATCTCCAGGTGCTTGAACCTTCACAGAGAAAGACCTTCCTGAGAGAAGGCCTTCGGGCCCCAGGGTATGGCAGCTCCTCCTTTGTCAGGGCGGGTTGCTTTCCACTCTGCACGTTGCCCTGGAAGCCGCTTCACGTGGCTCCCTCCCGAGGACTGGCGGCTGCCGATGGTCCCCTTCGTGGGCTCTGGAAGGCGTGATTGGCCTCGTCCGCACAGCCTGGCTGTGTGCATGGGGTGCTCCAGTGCTGGGAGCCTCGGCGAAGGCTGAGAGCGAGTGCAGCCCCTCCCCGCCAGGGCCGGCAGATCTGCAGGCTTTAGTGGGTGGGAAGCGGGTGGACTGGTGGCCGTGGCCACACTGCTCCGGGGCAGCAGCACGTCCGTTAACACTGTTTGTCTTCAAACTAGTTATTAAATTGTCCTGTGGGACAGTTAGACTAGAGAAGCCAAAAGAATGTGCCAGGGCACTGGGTTTCTGTTTGGAGAGAGGCTTTTGGTAAACAGCGTTCACATTCCTGCAGATTCTGTGGGACCAGAGTCAACATTGTGCCATGGCCCGGCTTGAGCCCGGCTTGAGCAATCGGGGCCTGTGTCCTCCATGCTCAGCTGCTCCCTTTGTCTCTGCTAACCACCTCAGGCCTGCCCTGGCCCTCCCGCCGGGTGCTCCTCCCACCGGGTGCTCCCCCCCCC
>NC_138383.1:3290099-3373203 GCF_054177405.1 Leptonychotes weddellii | reverse complement strand
CCGGCCCCCCAGGAGGTGCTCCCTTTGTCTCTGCTAACCACCTCAGGCTGGCCCGGCCCTCCCGCCGGGTGCTTCCCCCCGCCCAGCGCTCCGGCCCCCCAGGAGGCAGGGCCTCCAGGTCCCACAGCACCTGCGGAGGCACCGTCCCTGAGTCCCTGTCACTGGATTGCGACCCAAAGGTGAATCATCTCTTGGAAAGTTGGGAGGTCGTTTTGTCAGCTAACCACAGTACGTGTGGAAGAAATTGCTGTTTTATTTCAGGCTCTACAGGCAAAATTGCAAAACCTTCCCATTTTGTGGTTATTACCAGGGATTAAAACTGAGTTGCCTGGTGGCTGCTGGTCGGTAGTTGTCTGTCTAGTCCCAGGAGTGGAGGCCGCGGGCTCTCCGGCTGGGACACGAAGGGCAGCAGCGACCCCTCCTGGCCGGCAGAGGGGCTGCCCAGCAAGCGCTGTGGGAGCTCCACAAGGCAGCCCCAAAGGGCTTGGACTCTCAGCTCCCTCCACCGAGTATTGGAGGGGCATCTTTCCTTCTTTTTGAGCCCCACCAGGCCCCAGGACTGTTGCGAGTGTTACCCTCAGAGTTAAGTGGAGTCTCCTCTCTGTGGTTCCAGTGAGACTACTTGGAAAAAAGTTCTCACAGAACTTCAGGATCAGATTGAACTTAGCCGGAGGCCACATGCTCCTGGAGGGCCTCCTGTGCTCTGCATGTGAGCCCAAGAACATCAGGGGTGTCAGGCTTCTGCTGGAGTTTGCGGGCTCTGCTAGCTGCCTTCACTGTGCTCCCCAGCGTTCTGGCTCCTCCCTCCCTCCCCTTGTGTGTGTGCCGCCGGCCCGGCCAGCCCCGAATGGCAGCCCGCTCACTTGGCTGGAATGGCTGCGGAAAGTCAGGGCCTGAGGCGTCAGCCAGGTCATCCCAGGGTAGCCCTGGGACCAGCACGTGCCGGCCCCCGGGTGCAGTGGGCTGTGTGTGCTTGGGGCGCTTTTCCTCATCGGACCGGTGGTTTTCCTTAGTCCTGTCTCCCTGGACAGGTTCTGGGGCCCGGAACACAGATAGGCAGAGGGCGGGGGTGTCGGCCTTCCCATGCTCGCTGCAGCGCGTGTCCCCGGGGGAAGTCAGGACCCCCGGCTGCCAGGCACTGGCCCTCTGGTGTGGCACTGCCCATGCCCCAGCTTGCCCGGCCACAGTTGGGGTGCGGCGGGGGACCCCCCCGGGATGTGGGGACCGCAGGGGCGGGAGGAAAGGAAGGTGCTGTGCCTCCTGAAAAGGGACCCACGGCCTCCGGGAGTTATTGTGGACATGACAAGCCTGTGACCTCCAAGGACACACGTTAATTAATGGTTGTCCCGGGAACCAAGTTCGTGATGTTCTGTGCGCATGCTCAGAAAGTGGGCGGTTGAAGGTACAAAGTTGCCTCTGGACTGGCGTGTCTCAGCACCCGGGACCTGGGAGGGAGGAGGCTTTGTCTGAATCAAGAAAGGTTCTCTGTCCTTGGGAGAAGGGACAGCGCCTCAGGGGACTGTGGAGGTGGCAGTTCCTGCTGGTACGGACGCCCTGGCCCCTCACTGGTGGGTTGCTTGCGTGGCGCGTCAGGCCAGAGGCCATGGCTGCTGTGCTCACACCTCCAAGCTGCTTGTGGGCCGGCAGGGTTTGGGGGCTGGGCTCCTGGGGGGCTCGCCTCAGCAGCAGGAACAGGGGAGTCCCCCAGCTCCAGTGAGTCAGACAAGCGCAACTTAGTGACTTCTGTTTTAATCCGGCCTGCACCCCCCCTTGCACCGCCGCCCCCACTCTCTGGCCCGTCCACCTTGACGTGCTTCTAAAGTGTCTGGGTTACTTAGACAAAAGGCAACTATCGGTTCCTATAAAAATAAGGAACAGTGGCAGGGCTGAATTTCTAATTGTCAACCCTGGCACCAGCTATGCTAGACCTGTAAGAGCAGGGCCACGGCCGCCAGGATCCACTTCGCTGCCTTCTCTTTGGTCTTGAGGTTAAAGGTCCAGACGTAGGTGGGGCCGCGGATGCGTGTTTTGTACACAGGACACTCATAGATGTTCTTGGTGTCCATGCGGTCCACAGGAATGGCCTTGATGAAGATGACGGGCATGGCTGGCGTCAGCTCCTTCAGCCTGGCTTCAGCGATGACTCCAGTCTGGGTGTCCCAGCGAGCGCCTGCAGGACAGCACGGCGAGGTCAGGGTGGCCTGTGGGGCCGTGCCTGGGTGCTGCGTGGTGTGCCGGCAGCGAGCTGGGGCTGGCAGGGGCGCCAGGGGGTGGACTGGCGCAGGCTCGGCTGAAGGTGGGGCTGTGAGCAGAGGACTGGGCAGGAGTGCTGGGCATGCCGGGACCCCTGGGACCCCGCCAGGCGCCTCAGAGGGATAGCTCTGCCTCAAGTTCTCGGGGCCACCCGTTTACATGGGTGGTATTTTCAGAACCTGTCCGTCAGCCTTCTCAGCCTCAGTGGCAGGAAGTGGTGGCTGCAGCTGGAAGTCCCAGGAGGTCACATGTGCATCGTCCAGCCTGTGTGTGCATGCGCAGGGCACGCGATCATATGTGCGCACACACACAGAACTTTGATTTGCCTTTAACCAGACCGCTATCGTTCTTACTCACCCTGTTAATGGTGTTTGTGTTTTTTGTCTGTCATTCCAAAATAAACATGGAGAGCGGCCTCTGTCATGCTTGTCTCTGACGTGGGGACTGGGGAGCCCTGAGCCTTTGCCGGCTAAACCCTGACACCCCCACAGGTAAGGGGGTGGCGTCAGTTGCTGAGTGGGACGGTTTGTGGTGGAAAAAGCTGCCTCTCAGCTCGACAGGTCTAAGGGACCAGGCTGCCTGGTGGCCCTGCGGCCTCCGCCGGCGCAGGACAGGGGAGGTAGGGGCAGCTGGTGCCCTCCCTGCTGCTGCTTGCCCGACCACGTGGAGGTGGGACCGGGGCGGGAACGCTGGCGCCCCCAGCTGTCCGCCTGCCCGGGCTCCCTGCCCCCAGGCCCTCTGGGAGGGCCGTGTTCCTCACCGCCCTGAAACAGGTGCTCACACCTAAGGATGCGCCTGCCGTTTCCGGCCAGGCAGAGCCAGGCTGGCTGTCCTGTGCGGCAGGTTTGGTCTCCGGACTGCTGTCTGAGAGCGTTCTCAGACTCGCGCCACCGTCTCCACCAGCGTCCAGCTTCCAGCCGACATGCCCCTTCCGCGTGCCTCTCCCACCTGCCCCCTCCCAGCTGGTCTCTGCCCTCCAGCCCAGCGGGACTGGCTCTGGAAGCTTCCTCTGACCGGCACCCTCATTACCTTCCATGAAGAGCCCATACACATAGGAGCCCTCTCGGGGCGGTGCCGTCATGTCCTCCCGGTTCTTCTTGGTTACTTCCACAGATAGACACATCTTGTCCAGCGGCCACTCGTTCTTCCTGGCCATGGACTGCATGATGGCCGTGAGGAAGGACTGGGGGTTGAAGAAGCCGGCCAGCCACACAGTGGTGGGCAGGGTGAAGTCTGTCGTCCAGGCCTCGAGCTCCTGGTGGAAACGTACTTCAGCAGAGCCCGGTGCCCACTGGCTCCAGTTTAAATGAGGGAATGGGAGGAGGAGGGTCTGGAGAGGGGCTTCACATCCGAGGACAATTTAGGGTCCCAAAGGAGGCTTTGACAAGGCGGTTCCCCGGACGGTGCCCCTGGGGCTTTGGGCTCTGGCGCAGAGGGCTGTCGGGCCGCTGTCCCTTCTGCAGGAAGTGCCTACATTGTCAGGCGTCTCTGTGGCCTGGGCCAGGCCCTTCCGGCCCTGCTCTGACGAAGGCCAGGCCAGTGAGGGCCTCTAGGCCTCTGGGGGGACACGCGGCCCCTTCACAGCCGCGGTCCTGCCGGCCCTGGGGGGTGGGGTGTGCTGTGACACCCGGGGACACTGTCCTCACCCTGATGCGGAGCAACAGGTCGGCGTACCAGGCCGCCAGGCCCATCATGGAGGGGTAGGCCCGGGCCACCCACGGGTCGGGCACAGTGTCGTAGAACAGCGCCGTGGACAGGTCTTCCATGTCGGTCGTGATGGTCAGTTCCCCCTAAGGACATACGGATGGGGCGCTGGCAGCCCAGGCCACTCACAGGCACGCGGACCTGGCCAGGCCCATGCCTTGTTTCTCCCACCCCATCCGTGCTGTGAGTCCTCAAAAGTAGCTTGGCACAGATCCTGGGTGTGTGCCCCCCGGCCTGGCGGGCCCGCAGCCCCGGACCGGGGAACCCAGAGGAGGCGGTACGGCGACAACGCCCAGGGCCCGGGCTCTGTGCTCTGCAGCTGGGGTGGGGGGTCTGCTTGCGGCGGCCCGCCTGCCTCCTAAGTCTTGCCCTGGGTCCCAGCTGACCTGTGCGGTGTTACCTTCAGCCCCAGGCTCAGCTCCTTCAGCGAGCGGCGCATCTCATTGGTGAGGATGTTCATTCTTTCACATTCCTGGAAGGCGACCACCACATAGGGGGTCTTCTCAGCCGCCTTCGCCATGATCTCGGCCATGTTGAACATCTCCGGGACCTTTTCCAGGATCTCCTCCAGCACGGCCTTCACCTGGAAGTCAGTCCCCGACAAGCCCAGTCACCGCATGCGCCTGCCAGCCCACCCCCAGCGTCAGGGTCGGGGAGCCTGCGCCGGACGTTCACAGCGAGGGCTCCTGGAGCAAAGGGCAGTGGAGTTGCCTGAGAATCGGTCCCGGAGGTGTAGCCGCACGTCTGACAAGAGGAGGAGATCTTGGCCAACAGGCTTTGAATAGTCTGGTCATCAAAGCCATTGGACTGTAGCCATGGGAGCTGCAGACATTCCCAAATGCACGGCTTCCTTCCCCCGTCAGATCAGCTGGCACCCATAGGACTGTGACCTTCGAGTCTTCCATGGGGGCTTCTTTGGGGACCCTTCTGGTCACACCCTCTCCAGGAGTGGCCCACACGGGGTCGTCTACACCACTGCCGTGAGAAGTCTGATTCTAGTCATTAGACCAAGGAAGGGCTGTGTGGCCTCACAGCACTGAGGGTCTTCTGGTCCAGAATCTGGTCTATCACCAGTAAGCCCAGTACTCAGCTGGCTGTTAACAGAACTTGTCCAGAATTTACTGGACAGTGTAAGGGTGTTAATTGCTCACTAGACGGCAGAGGTAACCCAGGCAAGTGAGAACGGGTTAAAAGTTCTTAACGCTGAAGTTTTTTTGGTTCTTCGAGTATTAATGGGATGAGCCCCCCGGGGGTCTTCTAAGCTCTCGGGGAGGGGCTGTTCTGATGCCTCTGGGCTGTCGGGTAGGAGCCCCCCCCCCCCACACCAGCTGGGCCAAGTTAGAGTCTGCAGGGAGGGAGGCCTGGGGGTGGGGAATAGCCCCTGGGCAGCACCCCTGGGCCTGTTTGCCAGCTCACAGCTCCACCCCGGTTTCTGGGGGTGCACTTTTCGACCCCAGGTTCCAGGCCCCGCCCTTTGTCTGGCCCTGGGCCGGGTGTTAAGGCTCCTGCCTTCTCCTCGCGAGATACTCCGGTGCCTGCTCCTGAGTCGGTCTCTTTGGGCTGCATTTCCAGGACGGTGCGGAACAGCTTCTCTGACGTGACTGTCAAGAAGCCAATCTCTGCATTGGGGTGCAGGCCGTACAGGTAGGGACTCTCGGGGGGCAGGTTCTCATCGATGTACTCGTGGTAACCCTGAGAAGGGGTAGTGGGTGAGCGGGCTGCCAAGGTAAAGCCGTGCAAGCTGGAACCCGTGTCCACCGATCAAGTGTTTCGGACCGGAATGTTCTGCCCACGTCTTGCCGTCTGCACAAACCCCCACAGTTCTCTAACCCCCTTTCTGGCTGCTCCACCCCCCAACCCCCAGCCACATGAACCATCTCCACGCCCCCAGAGGCTGTTTCAAGCCAGCTCTCATTTCCGTTGCCTGGCTTCTTGCTCAATCACAGATACTCCGTTTGCGATGCTAGCCTGGCCCCAGAGCTGGCCGGGGCGGCATCGCCCTTGGCTGCTGTCACATCGGGCGAGCTCGTGTCCCCGAGAGAGAGCCCCCCGCTCACCTTGTAATCCAGGTTGGGGGGGATCTGAAAGCCCGGCGCCAGCAGGATCTCGCCCTCCAGCATCTCCACCCGCACGTACTCCGCCAGATACGTCCTGCACAGCCGCCGGTCCCAGTCGTCCGTGATGTGGCCGCCGTACATGATTTCTCCAAACAGGTAGCGGAGGTCGTCCCAGGGCACCTGAGAAAGGACGCAAGCGGTTAGAAGCGCCCCCGCCCCTTCGGGGTCTGACTCGGCCATCAGCACCCCCTGGCCGTCTCCTGCCTTTGGCTCCTTTGGCGAGGGCTGCCTGGCCGTTCCCTCCACCTGTGGCCTGGCCTCTGCCCTGACTCTGACCGCCGGCAGTGTGCTCCACAGGCCCACCCTGCAGCCGCCATTCGCTCCCTCTCGCGGGCCTCCCATGTCAGCCCCGCTCGGAGGCGCGCAGCCACCCGTGACTCCGTACGCTGGCCACCTGACCGGAGCGGTTTCCGCGGTGACTGGGTGTCTACTCTTGGGTGCCATTTCTTTTGGCCACAGAGTCCTGTTGGTCACACCTTTACGATGTCTCCATCCGGTGGCCTGCCTTGCGGTCCTGCTGAGCTTACCTGGCTCCGTGTTCCCAGCGGCTCCCTGTACCTGCGCGTCCCGCGGGGCTGCGTAGACGGGTAGCGCAGCGCCCAGAGCGCGGCTGCCTGACCTCGCGCTCTGCGCGGGCCACTGCACCCCGCCACCACCTTCTGAAGCCTCCTCCGCGAAGCCAGGAGTTGGGCTCGGCTGGCAGGTGTCAGCACGGTGCCGTCCAACCGAAGCGGCTCGGGGGCCGCAGACAGCAGTCACGTATGCAATCCCAAATTTGCGAGCAGCCACGTAAGTAAGAAGACTGTTCCAGCAGACGGCCAGCATGAAAACGATGAATTAATAAGCTATTTTACACTCTCACCTGCACCACGCTTTTGCCGTCCAGTGTGGATCTCACGCAGTTCGGATGCCACGTGCGTGCGGTTCGTCCCGCCACTGCCCCGGGCGGCGCAGGCGGGTGGCCTCCTGACACAGTTTATCGAGTAAAGAACTCGTGCACTCATCGGTTGCCTGATTCGGTCTCGTGAATTTCACTCAAAATGTTAATACTCTCTTAATTGTCGTTTTGTGATTTAAAGTTTGTTCTCTGCCTGGTTATCTTGGGTACGTGCTGAGCTGCTTTTCTGTGTTTTACTTGTTTGCTTCGGGGACAGCTCGCTTCCTCAGGCCCCTCTGACCCCCTGGGCCCCGCGGGCTTCCTCCCAGGGACGCCCTTCCCTGCGGGGTGGGGACCGTGGCACTAACAAGCAGGGACGGACACCACCCACCCCTGTTCCCACTCGTGCCGACAGAGTCCTGGAGCACTCGTCAGAGACAGGGCTCCTGGCCTTCCCCCAAGAGTCTGCGTGAGTTGGTCTGTGTTCTTAACCAATGCTCTGGACCATGTCCTCTGTTCACTTAACATTGTCGAGGCTGTGAGCTCGGACAGAGGAGGGGTCATGCCACCTGGAGCCTGGTGCGCCCAGCCTGACCGGTCACTGCTCGGCAGGACGTGCGTTCCTGTGTCATTCACTCCTGTCAGGGGGTCGCTGAAGCTCATGGCATGCGTTCTCGAGCCATTTCCTCCCCACCTTGGCTTCTGTGTGTGTGTGAATAATGGGGCAAGTGTCTGAATAAACGTCTTCAAAAAACTCGAGCACTGTTCCTCCCATACCAATCTCCCCAGAAAACGTCTCTTAACCAAATTGCTCCTTCACGGCCGCTCCCCAGCATCTCCTTCTTGGCGAGAGCTGGAAGGTAGCTGCGAGGGTTCAGCTCGGCTCTAGGTGAAGCGGACCGCCAGCCCTCCATCCCCGCCACCTGCAGGTGGAGACCAGCTCCCTTCCTGGGGATAGCTGCCTGCTGGCCCCTTCGGCCCTCCTGTCTCCGGGCATGGGTTTCGCCAGGAACCAAGCCTGTGAGCCGTGTGGTGGGCTCAGATTTGGGTGATGGCAGTGTGGAGAGGCCGCCCTGCGGGGTCACGGCTGGGGGAGTGATGGTGTTTGTCCTCAGAGGTCGTCAGACCTTCTCTGGCCTCCTGTGGGGAAGGGTATGCAAGGCTGTGCTCGCCGTCCCGCCCTGGCCCTGGCCTCCTTCGCCTCCGCCCACATCTTGAGCTTTTTACAGCAGAGTGGGAAACAGGCGGGCGTCCTGAGACCAGCACCCCTAGGCCCGGCGGGGCACTTTCCTCGCCCAACCCCTGGAGCTTGAGCCCCAGTGTCGGGGAGGTCTCAGCTGGTGAGAGGCAGAGCTGGACTTCAAGCCCGGGGCCCTGGACCCCAGCACCGTCTGCCACCATGCCGCCGGGGTGTGAGGAGGGGCACTGCCTGGTCCCACTGTCTGGCCCTCCCGCCACTGCCCAGCCCGCTTGGTGTCATCGGCGCTGTGCCGTGGTCCTGTCACTGCTGGTTCGGGGCCAGTGAGGAGGAGCCGAGGCTTCTGGGGTGCGTGGGCACCTGCCTCCCCTGGGGGTCACAGCAGCCATGCTGTGCCCGTGCCGGGCTCTCCAGGAGTCAGACTCCCTCCGAGGGGGACCGGGCGCGGCCCCTCTCAGTCTGCGGGCTTCTCCATCCTCTGAGGCCATCTGCAGAGCACCTCACACATGTATCTCCACCATCAGGAAAATCAGAGCAGCACTCGTGTGTTCCAGGGAGATCGTTTTGGGTTTCCCTCTGGACCCGGGTTCTGTCTGCGGACGCTGCCCATGCACCAGGGAGGCCCCTCCTTGTCCCCGCCCCCCAGGATTTCTGGGCAGGCCCCCCAGAGATGCCTGCCCCCATGGAGTGTGCTACCAAGGGGAAGAACTGCCAGACGGCTGACAAGTGCCGCAGGGCTGGTGGCCAGGGACAGGGCGACACTTATCGTATCCACCTGCTGGGTGGGGTCTCAGGGCTTCTTGTTTTCAGGTTTTGTTTGGGTTACGACACTATGGGATGTGTCCTGAGCATGAGCCACTGCACAGTTGACGGGGAGCGGTTGGGGGCGCAGAGAACCCTGCTGGGCACCAGGCGCACCCTTACCTTGGTGTTGGCCTCCAGGTAGTTGTAGAGCACGTTGATGGAGATGGTGAGGTCCCCGTTGTTGAAGGGGTACAACCTATTCCAGCCCTGGGCCCCAAACTTTCGCCTCTCGGCCACCACGGCATGGAAGTAGCACAGGGCGAAGAGGATGCACTTGAACTCGATCTCCTTGGTGCACATCTCCAGGGTGTCCTGCGGGAGGGGACCCGAGTCCTGCCTCTGCCAGCTGTCTTGCTGGGGGCAGGAGGGGCAGCGCGGGGTGGAGGGGGGCAGCTGCCGGAGCCCCCGGTCCACGGACTGGAGGAGAGAATGCTTTCTTGTCTTTACTTCTTTCAGAAATGGCACTTCTATCACTTAGTATTGATTACAAGTCAAATTATGCTGCTTTCTAATAAAATATTCACAAACAGAGGACATTTCAGGACTTAAGGAGAAGTACTGTCCCTTGGCAGCGGTCAGCACCCCTCACGGTGCGCACACAAATAGTAGCCCAGACTGTTTAGAAACCATGGCGAGCTGTTCATTCTCAGCACAATGTGCTCCATGAGTAGTCTTTGTAGGTGTTACCAGGCAGTAGGGGTGTCTTCCTTAAAAAGGTTTTAGACTCCACTTGGGAGATAAGTGTGTGCACCCAGAAGGTTCTGGTGCAGAACAGAAGATCAGGTGCCAAGAGATGAACGTAGATGCTAGGGTCTTGCAGAAGGGGGCAAGGCTGGGGGTGGGGCAGGAGGTTTGGACGGGGAGGGAGGGGCCACAGGAGCTGTCCCACTGAAGCAAGGTGGGGGCCTGCTGGGGATTGAGGGAGGCCTTGGCGGCAGCCTGAGCCAACCAAGAGCATCTCCTTCTGTCTCCTGAGGAGCCAGAGAGGGGGCCGAGATGCACTGGAGCCCAGCACACCGCCCTCCAGAGCTGGGCCCCTTCCTGAGGGGCTCTGACAAGCCCAGGACCTGTGATGCATTGACCTGTGCTGGCTCGCAGGTCATGAAACTGTCTTTAAAGCTGTAACTTGACTGCATTTCACGCTATGTACGTTTCACTTAGTCTTCCAGGAATATATTGACTTCGTGGTGTGAGGCGTGTGTGTGTGTGTGCGTGTGCGCACGTGCACGTGTGTGCTGGGGGTGGCGTGGAGCGGCGAGAACCAGGGTGCAGCCATCCTCGGAGTTCAAGCCTGCTCCCCAGCAGTGCAGGCCAGAGCTGCCTTTCTGTCTGTGGGATACGCGCGCCGGAGGGGAAGCCGCCTCACCTGGGTGAAGAGGTCCAGAGCCTTGTGCAGGTTGGCGTGCATGCCCGTGGGTGGCTCATTGGTGATTTTGATGGCGTTTTCCAGGATGCCCTGGGGGATGATGTGCGACTCGGGGCTGGGGGCGGGCTCGGCGCTGATGAACACGCGGTAGTCCTCGTGGCTGCCCATGCTGTGGTGCTCCACCTTCTTGTCCAGGGTGCTCAGCCACCGCGCCACAAGGTGGATGTTCTGTGGCCAAGACCGGGGCTTAGCACCCACGCGTCCCTCCCACACGTCCCTCCAAGCAGTGCCCGCTGTCCGCCCTTCCCCGGGCGCCGGGCACGCCAGCCAATTTCTGCTGAGGCCTGGGAGTCAGTATTCGTGCTCGGTGAATTCAAGACCTCCAGCCTCCTGGCGAGTCCTCCCCGGCCTCCCCGGGCATAAGGCTGACTTGATATGGTCCCCACCCCTGCTTTGAGGTTTGGGTAGAAGGAATGGCATGAAGCTGGGGTCTCCACTCGGGACCAGGCTAGGCCATGCCGACCGAGGTCGGCTCACCCTGTGCAGGCCGGGCAGGACTGCAGGTGCTCCTTGGGGTTCAGGAGAGGGCTCGGAGAGGCTGCAGGGGCCCCTGGTGCTTCCCCCAAGCGAGGAAGAGGAGGAGGAGGAACGGCGCTTTTGTCCGCTCTGGAGTTTGGGCTTCATAAGCAGCATCTCTGTAGGGAAACTCTGGCCTAAAGCCCAGCGTCCTCTCACCGAGTAAGGTGGTGGTGGCGGCCGCACCACGTCACGGACCAGGCAGAGGGGACGTGGTGTAGGAGCCACCTGCCCCTCCCATGGGTGCAAGTGCGGGCACCCCCGTACCTGCAGAATGACCCAGTGTCCCATCTCTGCAGCCATGTCCAGAGCGTCCTCAGCCACCACCTCCTGTCCCTGCCCCAGGGACACGTTATGCAGTTTCCCGTTGTCTATGGTAAATCCCAGCTTTTTCCCTGAAGGAAAGAGAATAGGAAGTGCGTGGGGGCGGCTCTGCCATCCTGCCGGGAATCTCACCCCTCCCCGCTTTGTGTGCTATTGTAAAAAACACATCAGATTTGCCAATTTCAAACCCATCTTCAAGTGTACAGTTCGGTGACATTTAATACATTCACGGTGTTGTGCAGCCATGCTTCTGGTTCCAGCACTCTCCATTCCTCCCATCAAGAAGCCCCACCCCCGCCCCCGGCAGCCGCTCAGCTGCTCCGTGTGTCTGTGGATCTACCTATTCTGGATGCTTCCGATACGCTGAACCCTAGAACAGGGGGCCTTTGTGTCTGGCGGGGACTCCTCTCGGCACGGTGTTTTCAAGGTGTGTCCGTGGGGCAGTGCCTCTCGGCACCTTATTTTGGTGGCTGAGAACTGTCCCATCGTGTGGCTTCACCACGTGGGGATTACCCACTCACAGTTGATGGACGTTGGCTTTCATCTGCCTTTTGGCTATTGTGAGTGATCAGCCCTATGGAGCATGTGCTTAAACACCTGCTTTCATTCTCGGGGTGTGCACCAGCCGTGGGATCGCGGGGTCCCACAGCGCCTGCCTGTGTCCCCCGCCAAGGAAGCACTGGCCTGCTTTCCGCACCGCTGTGCCTCCTCCCGGGCCTGCGGGAGGCTCATCTCTCTCCCAGGTTCATCGGTTTCTGTTTCCTCACCGGGGTGCAGGGGCACCTCACTGTGGCTCATGCGCATTTCCTGGTGGCCGCCCCTCTCTGAGGCCTCCCTGGCCGGCTCCACTTACCCAGGGCTTCCACGTCTTTGAGGGGGTCAACGCCTGGGGAAAGGATGAAGAAAATCGGAGTAGAAGGGCTGCTCTCCTCGTAGGACTTGGAAAACTCGACGCTCCGGCCCTCCACGAACTTGCTGCCCATCTTCTCCTCCACAAAGTTCCTGAGGGAGACGTGCTTGGTCAGACCCGACGGCGAGGGGGACGGGGTGGGCTGGGACCCCTGGTGGAAGGGCCCTCTTCTTGGGGGGCTTTCTTTTATTTATTATTTCTTTAAAGATTTTATTTTATTTTTAATTATTTTTTTTGAGAGTTTTTATTTGTTTATTTGACAGAGAAAACAAGCAGAGGGAACAGGAGAGGGAGAAGCAGTCTCCCCACCAAGCAGGGAGCCTGACATGGGACTCGATCCCAGGACCCCAGGACCATGACCTGAGCCAAAGGCAGAGAGGCTCAACCAACTGAGCCACCCAGGCACCCCTATTTTTAGTTATTTTTTAAAAGGTTTATTTATTTTAGAGAGAGAGTGCACACACGAGTGGGCAGAGGCCCAGTGGGGGAGGGAGAGAGAATCTCAAGAAGACTCCGTGCTGAGTGTGGAGTCTGATGCAGGGCTTGCTCTCACGACCCTGAGATGATGACCTGAGCTGAAATCAAGAGTCGGACCCTTAACCAGCTGCACCACCCCCTTAAAGATTTTATTTTTAAGTAGTCTCTACACCCAACGTGGGGCTTGAACTCACGACCCCGAGATCAAGAGTCACATGCTCCTCTGACCGAGCCAGCCAGGTGCCGCTTTGGTGGACTTTCTTAAGCAGAGCAAGGTCTCAGGCCCGAAGGCAGTCTTTTCGGGGGCTTTCCTCTTTGCCGGGGGAGGGTGTGGCCGGGGGAGCAGGTGCTTCTCGCCTCCGTCCCTGCCGGGCCCTACAACGTGCCAGCAGGTGAGAGGTGGTCTCCTGCGGCCCCGTTTTCAGAGGCTCCCAGGTCACCTGGGAGGGAACATAAGCCTCAGTGGCACCACAACCCAGGGCATTCTGGGTGAGCACGCCCCAGCACCAGGTGGCCCCTGGGTCCTTCGAGCCGTCTGCGCTCCCAGGCAAGGGGACGGGTTATGGCGATTTCGTCTCCCACACGCTCTCCGTCTGCTGTCCAGCAAGGGCTGCAGGAAGAAGCTGAACACAGACCGCTCTCGCTGGTCCTGGTGATCTCTCCGGACTGGGGGTTTGAGGAGGAAGGAAGTTCACGTTTGCAGCCATCTTGGTGAACTCAAAGACCACAAAACATGGTTCATCAGAAAAATCACAGGGGAAAAAAAAGGAATTTACATAAATACCTGTCTTTACAGAAGCAGCTCTGTGTTCCGAGCCCCAAACTTACTTTCTTGACCCTCAAGAAGTCTGGGGTCAATTGGGCCCCTCTTAGGGGAAATCTGGTGTTGTTTGGGGGTGACCTTTAGAGCTCTCTGCGCCTTTCCATCACAGGGGGCTGAGCTTACCACGTTCTGAGTGATTCACAGGCACTGAAATACTAAGATTTAGTGTCTTTAAAAGCAGCACGTAAGTCTTTGAAAGAACAGTGGAGGGAAGGGCTCCCTCAGAGGCCGCCCCACACCCTCCGGCTCCGTGGGGACCTTGGTGCCAGCAGGACTTTCCGGGGACCCTTTTATCAGGATTTGTCTCTCGCTGTGGCCTTTGCTGGCTTCTGTGCAGTTCCCGAGCCGACGAGGGCTCCAGGCGGGGTGTCGGGGGCGCTCCTCCTGAAACCCTCCCCAGTTGTACTCGATTCCGGCCTTGGGAACTGACTCGCAATGTGGAGGCTAGCATCCGTGTCCAGGAAGGACTTCTGGAATGTCCCAAGTCCTGCCCTAGACGGGAATGTCACTAAATCACCGTTGCTAACGACGTTGGCAGGCCACACGGTCATTCTCCGCGGGTGAATTAATGACGAACAGCGCACATTGGTTCCCGGCGGGCCCCACCACTCTGGGCACCGCATCCTTGGCAGAGGAGAGCTGGGGTCAGCTCCCAGCCGCTCCCCGGGAGCCCCGGGGTGTCTGCACCACAGAAGCTGGGCTTTTTTGTGGGGGGGAGGTAGTTTGCGGGCACCCCACTGCTCTGCCCCAGGCCAGTCACTGCCGTCTCTGGGCCCTTGAGCCTCAGGGGCCACTCGGGGGGGCAAGTGAGCTGAGGCTTTGGTTGGCGCCTGGCACACAATCCACCCCGTTACATTATTCACTGTGGATTTGGATCTCCTTGCTTTTAAGCTGCATGGCTCCGGTAGAATTAGGGAGGTAACTCTGGTTTCCTGGACGCTACAGACATGTCACGGAGCGGGGTTTGGGGTCGCCCAGGCCCCAGCGAAGCGCACGAAGGCTCACGCGGTCTGAGGTACTTCATTCAGGGCATCCTCGTGCCTTCACACGCGTGACCCTGGGTGACGTGCCACCATGCGCTGGGGGCTGTGGGCCTGGACACCTGACCGCGCTCCGCTCCCCGGCTGATGTCCCTGCTGTGATGGCCAGGTGTCCTTCCCCTCCATCTTTCCCAGACTTTGTCCAAACTTCTTCCGGCACGACTGTCCTCCATGGTGGGGATTTCTCGTTTCCCTGCACTTCCTGCTGCCCTGCCCGTGACCCCCAACCAAACGGAGCAAAACAGACACGTTTGTGAACAACCGGTGCATGGGAGTCGGGCCTCTGCTTTGTCAGAGGGGAGTTCTGTTAGGGACACAGGTGTCTTTCGGGGCATCTGGCTGCTTTGGGGCTTTTAGGACCAAGAAAAGGCAAAGACGCCGTATTATGTCGCAGAATAGGCGCTGGGCTTGATTCCTTGTCTGCCTTGTCCCCCTTCCTGTGGCATCTCCATCCTCATCCTCCATCCTGTGGCATCTCTGTTCTCCCTTCTTCCTATGGCATCTCTGTCTTCCCTCCTTCCTGTGGCATCCTCATCCTCCATCCTGTGGTGTCTCTGTCCCCCTTCCTTCCTGTGGCATCTCCGTCCCCCTTCCTGTGGCATCTCCATCCTCCATCCTGTGGCATCTCTGTCCCCCTTCTGTGGCATCTCCATCCCCCATCCTGTGGTGTCTCTGTCCCCTTTCCTTCCTGTGGCATCTCTATCCTCATCCTCCATCCAGTGGCATCTCTGTCCTCCCTTCTTCCTGTGGCATCTCTGTCCTCCTTCCTGTGGCATCTCCATCCTCCATCTTGTGGCATCTCTGTCCCCCTTCCTGTGGCATCTCCATCCCCCTTCCTTGGCATCTCTGTCCCCCCTTCCTGTGGCATCTCCGTGCTCCCAGGTCGGCCCCGGGTCAGGAGGAGGGAAACCCTGTCCACTCCAGGAGAGGGTGGATGGGACATCTCAGATGTCACCTGTGGGGACCGGTGCAGTGTTGTGTGATGTCACTGTTCCTGGAGTCCTTTTGTGAAATGGCAGACCCAAATGGGGAGTGAACGGGAGGGGGGGCTGGAAGGCCACGGTGATTAATTTTCCAATCGTGCAGGAGCTTCAGGGGCAGAGAAATTATTCACAAAGTTAGAGTAATTCTCTGCAAATGAGCTGAAGCTGGCCCAACAGTTTACTTTAAATGTAGCCACTGGGGGCATAAAATCCGGATGATGATGGCTTTGCCACAGTTTTCTCTCCACTGTCCTAAAGGACTCCTTGTGGCCTCAGAGTCATTAACGCCCACACTTTGTAGAGAATCTTGGCTCAGGGTTGGCGGGGGGGCGTCGGGGGGGGTCCTGTTTCCCCTCACTGGTCCCTCAGGCTGGCGGGAGGAGACGGGGCGGGGAGCGCTTGCAGGTGGGGTCCCGTGCCCGTGGGCCCCGCGGGGCCTCCCTCTGTCTCCCCACCCACCCGGGAGGGTGCCACACACTCACTTGACGGCGTAGGTCATGCGGTCTGGCCGCATGCACCTCACCATGCACAGCTTCTGCAAGGACGTTTTGTTCTTCCACTCCTTGGGGAAGATTTCCTTCTCAGGGGCTTCCGACTCCACCAGCTTCTTCCACCGCTTGGCAGACCCTTCGATGTCGTTGTCCAGGTTCTTGAACTCATCCATTTCCGACAGGGCCTGGGGGCAGGCGGCCTTTCAGCTCCCCCCGCGCCCCCCTGTCCCGATGCTGGGAGAGGGTGGGCCACCTGGCTTGGCGCTAAAATGAGCTGCTGGTGCCCCTGAGGGCCAGGAACGTGGATGGAGGGTCTAGCGTAGGCATAGGACTCCAGCTGCCCCTCCAGAGGGCTGAGGGACCGGGGCTGCTCCCATCATGGGGGGGCTGCCTTCTTCAGGCCTTCTGACCCAAGATGCTGGGGGCCCCTGAGTGTGTGGGCCCAGATTGGAGGAACCACCTGGACACTTGCCCGGGATTGGGAGGGTGGGCAGCGGTATCGGGCGGCCCTGGACCCGCCCTGGGGCCTGTCGTGGCTCAGCTCGTGGGGCCGTGTGCGGGTCGGAGTGACCGTTGTGTTCGAACAGGAAAGTAGAGATTTCTGTGAGCCGGCAGGAGCCCTCTGCACCCCAGCCCCACCTCTGGGGTCTCCCCGGGTCACTGGATATCCGGCTGGCGGTAGCGCCTCGCAAACATCCCCGGCGTGAGCCCCAGACCCCCCACAGCAGGGAGAGAGTCCCAACACCAACCTTGATGCCGCCCCATCCCTGGTGCTGCAGGAAGTCCACCGGCGACTGGACCCCCGCCTTGAAAGGGAACCGCAGGAGGAAATCCAGCTCGACTGGGTTCAGCTCTTTCTTCATGGACAAGACCTGAGGGAACATGGGGCCGCTCAGCGTTGTCCCACAACAGTGGGGGAGGGAGGGGTGGCCGACGGCCCCCATGGGAGTGCCGGACGCCTTGGTCACGGGCACGGGACAGGCCGAGGTGCTCCCCCCCCCGCCGGCCCTGCAGAGGAAGCGCTGTCCTGCCCCCTGGGTCCAGGCCAGACTTTGGATTCACCTTGGTTTATTGTCGTGTTTTTAAATTATGATAAAATACACATGACATTTACCATTTTAACCCGATTAAAGTACGAAATTTTAGTAAATTCATGTCATGTCCAACCATCACCACTATTTAGAACCAGAGCTTTTTCATCTTCCCAAAGGGAACCCCCTGAGCAGCGCCCCCGGATCCGCCACCAGCCGATGGCGCCCTGGGTCTGTGCCCCGTCTGTCCAGATCTGCCTATTCTGCACATTCCGTGTCCAGGGAATCCTACAGATGTGGCCTTTCCCCTCTGGCTCCTTTCGAGGTTCATGCACGCCATAGCGGGTGTCAGAACAATAAGGTTCCGTTGTGCGGAGAGACCACGTCTTGTTTATCCGCTCATTCTTTGATGGACATTTGGGCTGCATCCACCTTGTGGCAGGTGTGAGCAGAGCTGCTGAGAATGTTTCTACACAAGTCAATTCTTTGGGGGCATATACATTTTCTGGGGGATCTTCTGGGTCATGTTCTGGGTCTCTTCATCACCCGTGCACACCAGCTCTCAGGGCGTCCAGCCAGTCGTGTCTCGGGTCCCAGATGGACGGCAGGTGAGCCAGGGCCACCACGCACATAGGGCCCCATGCAGCTTCTCTTGGACACTGCAGAGCAAAGACTTTCGCCAGAGTCAGACTCCTGCTTTTTTTTTTTTTTTTTTTTTTGGTCAAAAGAAAAATTCTTTGGAAATTTAGGGGGACCACCAAGGAAATATCCTGATGCCCTTTCAGCAGGAGAAACCTCACAGAGGGGCTGCCATTCGGGGATTCACAGATAAAGAAAAACCTCCTTGATCTGGACCCTGGTGGACAGTTTGAGTTTGGATGGAAAGCAACCTTCTAGAAGCTCTCTGGAAATTAGTGTTTCCCACCATACTTACAAGATGGAGCAAACCAAATGGTGGATGGGCTGTTTCATCAATTTAATGGAACAAAAATCTGAAATATCCCAGCAGGTCCGTATGAACAGGAGGCATATTTATTCCTTTGTACCTGTATTACCTTAAGAAATGTATTCGGCATCCACGGTGGTTGACCACTGATGCGGGACTGCTTACCAGGCAGTCCGTAAATGTAATTAGAATGACCTTTCTTTGTAACGTTCTCCTTAACGGACCTCCCCTTCAGTGCCTCCTCCTTAAAACTGTGCCTGATATCAGCGAAAGAGAGTCCCCAAGCACATCCCATGGCAGTGACAGGAAGGGCATCCATCACCGGGCAGTCTGCACTGGGGACCAGCCCTCGGGCGCTGCTGCAGCTGGTTGCGGACCACGCTTGGAGCAGGGAGGGCAGACGTACCTGGAAGGCCACCTGGGCCAGGAAGATGAGCTTGTCCCGCTCGAAGAGCCCGCGGGCCGTGTACATGTAGACGGAGTAGGTGATCTCGTCCGTCAGGTTGATTACTCGCTGCCTGACCTCCTCTGCGGGGGTGGTCTTCTGGATGGCCTTCTCGAATACCACGTTGAAGGCCTGGGGAGGGGGCACATGGAGGCTTGCGGGGCTGGACTCCGAGGCCGCCCCATGCTGCCTGCTAGGGCTCTGCTTTGTTTCCGTGGTGGGTGGGGGTCTGGGGCACCAGGCGAGGAAGCCCCTTCCCCGGGGTGCTGGCCCAGGGCAGATCCCGCACCCTGGCTCCCCCTTCCCACTGCCGTCTGCGGCCTGGACCCCGTCTGTGCTCCCAACGGCTGGGGCTCTGTGGACGCCAGGGCCCCAGCCCCAGAGCCCGGCCGTGACCACACCTTGAGCGAGAACTGATAGATGGGGTTAATCTTGTTGAGGTCGTTCAGTATGAAGTACAGCAGGGACGCCCTCTCTGCGGCTGGCCGGTAGTTCTCTCTGGCCTCATTGATTTTAACCTCTGTGATTTTTGCCTCTTTCACCTTGAAACAATTGGGACCAGTGGGTGGACAGCGCCGGTGAGCAGTGGGCCCCCCCAACCCCTCCCCCACCGCCCCATGCGAGGGACCCTCCACTGGGCCGCAGTGTGCTGGGTGGGGCGCAAGACCCTGCTCCCTGCCCTGGGCCCCAGGGGCACGCGTGGCCCGGTGGCTTCTCTTCCCAGCACTGTGGCAGGCCCTCGGTGCCCTATGGCGGGGAGTGCAGGGCAGGCCCTGGAGGTGGTCTCTTACCTTCTCCTCGATCTCGCTGGCCGTGTGCTTGGTGGTCTCCAGATTCTCTACTAAGGCCGTGTCCCCCAGGAAGTTCCCTGACGCAGCCGACAGCCGGGCCAGCAGGGAGTCTTCCAGCTCCTTCAAAACAATCTTGAATTCATTTTGGGACTTGGTGAGGTTCGCCTGCGGGAGGGACAGAGCGCCAGGAGGGGAGCTCAGCCGAGGCCCCAGCTGGGATGGGAGGAGCACCACAAGCCTGAGAGGCCAGGGCATGGGGACACTCTGAGCCCATGTGTGCAGGTCACCGCACGCAGGGGCCCACAGCAAAGACCGTGCCCACGGGGCCGCAGTTTGGTGCGTGGCCGTCTGGGCTCCGCTGAGACTCCTCTTCCGTCAGAGAAGCGGCTGTTGGATTTGGAGTTAGGTTTGGGAGGCCTCTGGGGAGGAAGAGTGGCTCCTTCTGTCGCACAAAATCCGACCTGTGGGATGGGCTGGGGCCCCTGGAGCCACATCGGGGTGGCAGCTGCAGCGTCAGAAACCTCGCGGAGACCCCAGCGGCCCGCCCTGTGCTGCGTGACGGCGGGCCCCGTACCTTCAGCTGCTCTAGATCCGGGCGCTCTTTGGCCACCACAGCAGCCAAGAGCTGGTCCTCGAGCCCGTCCCTGGTGACCAGGAAGTTGATCAGGGTGCACTGGGCTTGCATCTCGGGCTTGTAGTGTGGGTTGAAGTGCTTGGTGTGCAGGATGAGACGGAACTTGGGGTGGTACTCCACCTCCTTGTCGCCGATCTTAATGAACCTGGCCGTTAGGGGAGGGAGAGGTCAGAGGGGCTCGGGCAGCAGCACCAGCAGCCTGGTGCCCCACCCCCCACCCCCGGGCCTCGCACCACCACGAACCCTCCTCTGGTCACCGGGAAAGGACTGTGTCTCTTCTTGTTCTAGTCTTCCTCTCTGGCCTATGGCCGGGACCTTCTAGGAGGTGCACCTGCTCTCTCTCTGGCTGGTTTGTTCTGGTCTTTATAGGAGTGCTCACTCAGCTCCCACTGCACATCATACTCCCCTGGGAGCCGGTGCGGAAACACACCACCTGGGCCCCACCCCAGAGCCACGAACGTCAGAAAGACACTGACACCCCGATTCAGAACACCGCTAAATTCTGGAAGTTCCCCGGGGGAATCTGAGAGCAGCCAGGGCTAGAAGCTGGGTCTGCGGGTCCACTGTGGGGGAACCTCTTCTCTCGGCTCCTGCTCTTGCTGGTCAAGCTCACTTTCGGGGGCCTCTTTACCCCTTGGGTATCATCACTCATGTCAAGCTCTTCTCAGAGGCTAGGACGTCAGCACATTTATTGGCCACCTCTGTTCTGGGCTTCGGCACGCACCCCCTATTTTTTTTTTTTTAAAGATTTTATTTATTTATTTGAGAGAGAGAGAATGAGAGACAGAGAGCACGAGAGGGAAGAGGGTCAGAGGGAGCAGCAGACCCCCTTGCTGAACAGGGAGCCCGATGCGGGACTCGATCCCGGGACTCCAGGATCATGACCTGAGCCGAAGGCAGTCGCTTAACCAACTGAGCCACCCAGGCGCCCCAACCCCCTATTTTTATCAGTGGCTCAGACCAGCTCTGATGTTTCCATTTTAAAAGTTGATTTAATTTTTTTTTATATTAGAAAAGTAATACAGGCTCAATGCATCAACCAGTGAATGGATAAACGGAACGAGGCACACCCATCCGGTGGACTCAGCCGTAAGAACAACGCGGTCCTGCCACGCTGCTGCACAGATGGGCCTTGAGCACACGGCGCCCGGGGAAAGTGGCCACACAGAAGAGGGCACACACCACGTGATACCCTTTAAAGGACGTGTGTCCAGAGCAGGGAAATCTGTGGAGATGAGAGCACATGGGTGGGTGCCAGGGTCCGGCAGCTGGGGGTGCGGGGAGCGAGTGCTTGGTGAGTACGGGGCCTCCACGTGGGGCGATATTTGCACAACACTGTGAGTGTACCAAGTGCCACTGCATTGTTCACCTTCAAACGGCTAATTCTGTGTAAGGTAGATTTCACCTGAATAAAAAAAGAAATAGTACTACAGGCTTAGGATTTGTAAAATGCATAAAAATAGAAGAAAAGCATGACCAGTGGGGCGCCTGGGTGGCTCAGTCGGTGAAGCGTCTGCCTTCAGCTCAGGTCATGGTCTCAGGGTCCTTGGATCAAGTCCTGCATCGGGCTCCGTGCTCCGTGGGAGTCTGCTTCTCCCTCTCCCTCTGCCCCTCCCCCTGCTTGTGCTCTCTCTCTGTGTCAAATAAATAAACAAAATCTTAAAAAAAAGAGAGAGAGAAAAGCATGACCATCAAGGATGGCCGTCCGCAGGCGGTCACTAATAAGGTGTTGGTGTTGCTGTTCTTGACTGGGATGCGGTCCCACAACTTCCCACCTCTCCTTGCAGACCGGCATTTTGTCGCAGACCCTGCTGCCTACCCGAACGGCGGGGCATTTCCCCACACCGCCGCCCTGCGCAGAGGCCACAGGCCCCACGGAGCATGTTCACATGGTTCACGGGGGCCAAACCGTGAAAGTGGAACCGGAAACTCACTTTCCCTTCTTAATGGTGTTCCTGCCGAGCAGTGGGTCCAGCACAGGGTCCACGGTTTCGCCAATGTTCTCGATGAGCAAGATGTCCCCTTCGGAAATGGCCTGCTCAATGATGTCCAGGTAGCTGTGGGCACGACATGGGGCCAGGTAAGGACGTGGGCCCAGAGAAGGCACCGCCAGGTGCCCCAGAGGCAGCCCTTGGAGCGAGAAGGCACCAGAAGACAAGTGGCCGAGGGGCCAGGAGCTCCTTCCCTGCGGGGAGCTCTGGGGCACCTGTGGTCCTCTCCCCTAGGAGCCCACGGGAGTGCAGCCCCCTTATGGCGGCAGCCCTAGATGTTTTCACACCTGTGTCTGGTCCCAGGTGCCCGGGGCACCAGGAAGGCACGCGGGGTGGCCTTAGTGACCACCTGTGTTGAGGAAATGCGTCCCACTAGAGACGAGAAATGCGAAAATGACTGGCCTGAAGCCTTGTGGCCGGCAAGTGGCCAGGTGGGATTCGAGCCTGGGTGAGCAGCAGGTAGTGGGGGGTGGGGGAGAGAAGAGCCCCGAGGTTAATGCTTTACTGCTGGTGCTGTCCCCCAAAACCAAATAGCGGAAAACAAATCCACCTGTGAGCCAGGAACTGTCCATAAAGACCCGCCCGCCCGTCTAACCTCAGGTGTGTTTGCAAGCCCAGGGGCCCAGCCAGCCAGAGGCTGCCTTCCGAGCCCCTCCCCACACCCCGGCCCCGCCTGCCGCCGTCACCCACCTCTTCTGTCCCAGGCGGATGGCTTTCAGTTCACTGCCATATTTGTTTTTGATCCACTTGATTCCTTGCAGCTGGGCATCCACGATGAGGGGCCAGCGCTCCGTGTTGCACAGGATGGTGGCATTCTCAGTGGACATGCGGTCGCTGGGGAGGCCCTGGTTGTTCCAAGTGGCCACGTCTGCGTCATCCGTCAGCAGGCTCAAGGGGTCCAGACCTTCCGTGATCGGGATGGGGACCTGCCAAGAGGAAGTGCTCCGTCTTAGGAGGGGCGGGTGATGTGGCCATACTGCTCCAAGGGAAACAGCTCTCCCAAGTGACACGGCGGGGCCGTGGTTAGACCACGGGGGAGCCGTGTGGTCTGGAAGACCACCACTCCCAGCGCCCTGATGGAACACCTTGGAACCTCCCAGGAAGGGCATCCGCGTCGGCCAAGCTGGGCCACAGTTTAAACCCGCAGTGGCCAGAGCGTCCGTGTGTGTGACGTTTGGCTGGGTCTGCCCCACCCCAGGGACCTCCCCAGATTTCCTGACTGATGAATGCAACCAAACCTCTTACCTTTAACTGATTTATATAAGGGACCCAAAATTTCTCCATCAGCTCATTTCGGTATTTCTTGGTGAAGTAGCCCACGTAGGATACGAAGGCGGAAATCAGCAGGACGTCCCCACACAGAGTGACCCCCTGGCTTTTGAAGTTCTTCACCGATTCAGCCCAGCGCACATTCTCCGATGCTAATCCCCCTACCAGCCTAAATGTGAACACGAGGTCAGCGGGGGTCAAAGGAATGATGGAGGGTCGCACCCAAAGACCAGCAAGCAGCCTCCACCTCTCAGTGCCAGGAGTCTGGCGTTTGCAAATCCTGCCTTTGCTCTGTGCTTCAACATGGAAATGCTTTGGGGGAAATTCTTGGGAATCACTGCATTAGGGAAGCAAAACTAACGCTTTCTGGAGGCACCTGGGGCCTGAGCTCCCCTGCCCCAGCCGCCTGCTCTGATGTCACCTCTGTGCTGACCTTATCTGAACATTTCGCCCACGCCAAGGCTGCTGCCGGGACACCACTGAGCTCAGGCTTTGGCTAGTGGGAGGTCTCGGTAAAGGTGGAGTCCGGGTGGTGGCCACAGTGGCCACAGGACAACATGGCATCCAGAGGGCACCCGGCCCCACGTGGAGCAGGGACTGCAGCGTGGGCATCATGCAGTTCAGGCCACGAGCCTGAGAACTGGCCCCTGGCCCCAGATGTGACATCATCGGTCTGCGATGTTTGTAGAAAGCACAGTTTGCCTGATTAGGTCCACTGAGGTCTGTGAGCATCACCCGAGGAGCCCTTGCTTCCCGAAGACCAAAAGACGACTTTGCTATTCTGGGCGGGGATGATCTAGTCCCTCAAACCTGGGACGACGTCCGCACCCTGCTGGAGGCCGTTGTCACACGGCCTGGGGACCTCCCAGGATCCCTGTGTCTCACTGACAAACTGTCAGCAGTTGCCAGCCCGCCGGGTAGGAGAATGTTCGACCAGAAGCCATGCCCTAGGACCCACTCCACCTGCGGCTCTGTGCCAGGCTCCCAGTGCTCACTTTTGGAACCTCGAAAAGACAGCTCTGAAGCCTCGCTGTCCATGCGTGTAGTGAGCACCCGAGGCGTGGATGGTCTGAATTGGGATGTGCATGGGGATTTCCAGGACTCAGAGTGAAAACGTGCACGAACCCCCTCAGCGATCCTTCTCACAGCGATCACATATTGAAATGATCACATTTGGGGTTCACTAAGATACGTTATCAAGATTGGTTTCATCTTTGTATGGTACTGCGGGGGCAACAGGACATTGTAGAATGATGGGTGTGGCTCGAGCCACATTCCCGCCGGGACAGTGCTGCCCTGGAGTCCACGGGCATCAACAGACATGAAGCCCCATGCTGGTGGAGGCCCCGGAAGGCCGTACCAACAGCACAGCGCGGTGGGAGCGGGTAGAGGGGGATCTGCCCGAGTGGGCCCTTGTGGACACCGCCTCCCAGGCAGGTGTGGGCAGGTCTGGGTTGGGGGGCTTCCTCGCAGCCAAAGGTCCCGGGATGCGCGGGCGCCCACCACGGAGGGCTTCCAGCTCCCAGAGGTGGAGACACTGGCTGACAGCAAGTCACTGGGTCATCCTCATGACTTTGCGCAAGCAGGGTACTGCTGCCTCCACCCCGGGCCGTTCCTCCTCCTCCAGGGGCTGCTCTGCGGGCCCGGCCCTTCTGCGGGGCTGAGAAGGCAGGAGGGGTGCCCGCAGGGCGGAGCGAGCTACCTGTTGGCCAGCGAGATCACCCTGTTGGTGGCGTCGGCCTCTTGTTGGCACTTGATCTTCTCTGCTGTTGCCTTTTCAAAGGCCGACGTGAGGTTGCTCAGGTTGGCATTGAGTTCCTGGGCAAACACGGAGAGGCCCAGCAGTGGGGCGGGGCCTCTGGGGCTGGGCGATCGGTCCCTGCGGCTGCCTGGGCTCCTCGCTCTGCTGAGTGATCCCGGGCAGCCCCCGCTCTATGGGACCCCGACCCGCGGCTCTGGTGCTCTCCTCGGTGCGGGCGGGCGGGCACTTACCGCAATCTTGTTTTTGATCCGCGAGAGCTTCTCCTGCGCCTCAGCCAGCTCGGCGTTAGCCTCCTCCAGGGCCTGCCTCTTGGGGGCCACGTCGCAGTACACCTCGTAGAAGCGGACGATGTTGATGCACCAGGAGCATAGGCCCGCGGCCGCCGTGGACTTGGAGCGGATGAACTCGGGGTCGAAGGTCGGGTTGCCTTGGTAGGGCCTGCAGAGGGGACAGCGGGCGCTGGGGCGGGCTCCGCAGGCCTCCCCCGCGTCTCCCCCTCCGGCCTTCAGCGCGCCCCGGTCCGCAGCTCTGGGCCGCTCGCCACAAGCAGTTACGAGGGGAGCGCAGTGAATTGGGGCTTTTTGGGAGGGGGATATCTTCAAGATGAAGAAAAGAATGAAACACAGAATTCTGGCCCCAGAAGCGGAATTTGGGGTGTGAGGCGAATGGCCCTGTGCTCTAGACGATGGCGGGAAACCAGCATTCCTTGTCCTCTCTGTTCCCGGAGTTTCTATAGCTGGTCCAGTTTTCATTCTCCAAAGACCCCACCCATAAGCAAGAAAACTGGGGTTCGGAGGGGCTCAGCAACTTGCCCCAAGTACCACGGACAGGAAGCAGTAGTTCTGCCTGGGGCCGGGGGTCAGGCGCTGTCCCGAGAGCTCCCGCCGTGGCACACATCGTCACCCCATGTCGCTCTGGGGCGAGAGGCCCAGAGAGGCTGAGCATCTCTCCCAACATGACCCAGCTGGGGGGCGGGGGGCAGTGCTGACATGCACCCAGGACCCACACCCCCAGAGACCCCCACCTCCCCCTCCCCGGCGTCACCTCCGCTCCCCGGGACACCACGGCCTGGGCGTGCCGAGGAAAATTGCCCGGAGGTGCACTTTAGAAACCAGTATGTTAAAAACGACAACAGTGTCGTGAAGCATAACACACTGCACTATCTGCAGAAAGAATTTCCAGTGCGTGATTCAAGAGAATGACTGAAAAGTGGAGCACGGCCCATCTCCTCCCTCTGGTTTACTTCACGCTTTGTTTAGGTCGATGTTAGGACGGGTTTGCCTCTCTCGGCCCACGTCAGGCACGTGGGGGCGGCCGTCCGGGAGCTGGCGGAACCCTCCACCGTGCACGCGGAGCCACGGACACGCCGGTCCTTCTGCCACGGGATTGTCCGACAGCTACAGGTCAGGCTGCTGACGTAGCAGGAGAACGTTGTTCTCTCCCCCCAGGTTGTCTAGACGGCGCCCCGACAGTCCTGTGTACGTACAGTATCGTTTCAGCTGCGCAGAGACCAACGCAGCAAGGAGGCCCCTCGGCGTCTGGTCCCACGCGCACCCCGCAGCAACACTGCCCACCCGCTGTGCGTGTCCCTCCAGACGTGGCGCGCTTAAGGTGACCGCAACGGAAAGAAGCCACGCCTGATGGAGCCCGCGCCGGCGGGTGCTCACGGCACACGTGTGCACGCGTGTACATGTACGGCGTGTGTGTGCGTGCGTGCATCACCCATGCTCATGCGCACACCTGCTCTTGCCTCGGGGGGGGCACTGGTGGCCTCCCTCGTGGGCCCGCAGCTCCCAGCATCCTGATGGCCGCGTGCAGCGTTGCTAGACCCTCCCGTGTGCTGTGTGGGGAAGGGGTGCCTAGACTTTGAGCCATGGGGCTGCCCGCCTGCCCTGATCCTTCAGGTGGGGGAGGCAGAGGGCGATGCAGTCGGGGCCACGCTTCCCCTGGACACCTGGACTCCGGTGCAGCCAGATCTCCCCAGGCCGCTGCCGCCCCCCGTCTCTGGGGTCCCACCTTGCTCCCTTGCCCGCCCTGGCGAGCACAGGCTGCCCTTGGGAACGGGCCGCCGGCTGGGATGGGCTGGAGAGGACCGGGGGACCGCGCAGCGCCGGGACGTACCGCGCTCCCGACAGAGCAAGAAGCCAACGGAAGCCCGCGGCGCGGCCCAGCGCGGACTCACTTAAATGCTTTCAGGCAGGCCTCGGGGATGTGCTCCTTGTCAAACTTTTTCAAGGAGTCCAGGAAGGTGTCCACTTTGCCCATCATGATTTTCGCAGCTTTCCAGCTCTTATCCTTGGGGATCTTGCCCCCGGGCGCGGTCAGGATCATGACGGCAGCCGTGACGTTGACCACGGCATCCGGGGGGGACCCAAAGGACTTCAGCTCTGTCAGGTTGTTCTGCAAATGACAGGAAGCAGCTGGGAGGGGACGTAGCCCTGCACGCCGGACCCAGAGGCCCCATGGCAACTGCGGGAAGCTGCCAAGAGCCTGCGGGCCCCCTGCGCCAATGCCATGGCTTTCTCCCCACCCCCCCGGGGCCGGTCCTGTTTCTTTCTTTCCCGCCCTCACCTTATTCAGAGTGTCGAGAGCTTCCTGCGCGGCCAGGAGGGCTGGCTCGGCCTTGGCCAGGTCCGTTTCACAAGCTTTTTGTTTCTCTGTGACATTCTGGAAGGAAGCCACGCAGGAAAGATCAATGCGGGGTGGGGGGAGGGGGGCTGCGCGCAAGTGTGTGTGCACGTGCGTGTGTGTGCGTGTGTACATGGAGCCCTGGGCAGCAGCGAGGGAGCACGGACAGGAGTGAGGAGGGTGGCCTTCCGCCCGAAGCCCAGGCACAGAGGCATGTCCCCCATGGTGCGTCCCCCATGGTGCATCCCCCATGGCAGCAGCAGGGCTGTGTCCCGTGCTCCCCTTCATGCCCCGAGGTCTCCACCTACTGCCTGGATCCCGCCTTTCTCCTCCCTGCCACCCAACACTCAGGTTGGAAGAAGCCGTGCTGGGGCCGCAGACTTGGGATTCTGGAATGGGAATCGGTCCTTCTATGGGCCCAGCTCCCAGGACTGGAAGGAAAACCTGGGGCCACGTGGACCCCACACCGCTGGCTCTGAGGCCTTATGGTCTCTTGGTGCCATTGTGTAATCTGTCCAAAATGGAGCACAATCGGAGGTAGAGCTCACCCTCCCCTTAAGAAAGTGAGAGCATCTTCATGCATGCACGCATTCCCTCTTGGGGTCCCGAAGAACCCCTCTGAGCCTCTGGATGCCAAGCACAGAGACCAGTAACAACTTGGTATCTATCAATGAGGAAGAGCCTCAGGGATGAAGCCAGGAGGGGCTGGGGGGTTTTGCTGGGCTCAGAGGAGGGAGGACGGAAGGGACAGGGTCTCTGCAAAGCACCATGTGGAGGGTCCATCCAGCCGCCGACTTTAAGGACAGCGTGGGGCCTGACTGCAGGAATGGGCACAGAAGGTGTGGACGTGGCTGGCTTCTTCCCTGGAGCCCCCCCTTCAGGGGGCCGTTTCCAGATACAGGGGTTGGAGAGGGATGGGCGCCCAGACGTTAACAGCTGTGTGTGGCATCAGATGGCAGGTCACAGTTTGGGGTGTGGATGTGGGTCCCGGCTCAGATCCTGACTCCGCCGCTGGCTAGCTGCTGACCACCCTGGGCCTCTGAGGGTAGGGTGTGCGGGTTACAAAGAGGAATGGAGGGGGCTCCTGCCACCCTGCCTGGCCCGCATCCTCCTCCTCCAGCACCTGGTGGCAGCGTCAGGCCCCTCCTCCTAGAAACCACTTGCTACCATGCCATGCTGCATCTCAAGAGAGAGCAGGCAATTCCTGGAACGCTCTTCATTTAAACACTCACGCAGGTGCATGTCTGGGGGCATCAAAGGCATGCAGGGAGGGGTGGAGAGAAAGCCGTTTGGCGAGGTGCCCCCCCAGCCCCGGGGCCAGACACATCAGCACCTCCGGGGGCTCCCGATGCAGCGGGTCTGAGGACCAGGGCTCCAGTCCGAGGCGGGCTTCTCAACCCTTAATGTGCTGGTGGGTCACGGGCATCTTGTTAAAATGCAGACCCGAGAACCTGCATTTCTCACCAGCTCCTGGCAATGCTGCCACCGCGCCCTGGGCACTGCACTTGGAGGAGCCCGGCTCCGGGACGGACGTTTCTCTAAAGGACAGCCCTCCTCTGAGCCGGGGGCCTCGTGAGTGGGAGCAGGGGCTCCTGCAAGTTTGGGAGAACCTCCCAGCCTTTGCCTGGGCCCGGAGGAGGTACCAAGTGCTCCGGGGAGGGAGGCCCGGCCCGGCAAACCCACGAGTGGCTTGGGAGCCGTGCTTGTCCGCACCTTGTTGATGACCTCCACCTTGGCCTCTTCCTCGTCGGCGATGGCTTTCTCTTTGCTGACCTTCTCGGTTTCCACGCCCACCACGTGGATCAGCTTGTCCGCATTCTCATTTTTCTGCTTGAGTTCGGCCTCCTGAATCGCCAGCGTGGCTTTTAAATCATCCACCTGGGGGAGGAGATACCCAGGATGGGCAGGCGTGGGCCCTGGCCGCCACGCACAGGCTGGTGGGGCGGCACCAAAAGTTTGGGGCCGGGGCCAGGCTGCCCGTGGTCGTGCCAGGCGGGAGGGAGTGCGGGGAAGGAGTGAGTGATAGGGTAGGCTATGCCGCCCCATTCTTGATGGTTTCTCCCACGAGGAGGCCCCTCAGTCGCTGTAACAGGACCATGTCTGGAAGGCTCATCTGGGAGAAAAGAAGCAGCCTGCTTGGCTGGGCTCCTCCCTATTCTTTTCTGTGCCATCTCTCTGGGTGGGAGCACTCCTGCTTGGCCCCTCCAAGCTCTGTCTTCCTGGGACACCCCCTGCCATCCTCCCCCCTCCACGCCCCACAGGGGTGGCCTTGACCCTTGCCACACCGCCTGTGGTGGGGGCAAGCTGGCCTGGCTCTGGCTCATGGGCTCGGTCTCCCTGGGGGCAGAGGCGGGGCGGCCCCAGCTGTGCGGGGTCACACCTGGGCAGAGAAGCGGGGGCGGGGCTGTTTTCCGGGCTCCCTCGGGAACACCAACAGTGGGCAGTGAAGGTGATGGGACCGGGGCTACATGAGGGAGGGCACCTAAAGCCAGGCAGAAAACTGGATGGCAAAAGCCTTTCCATCTGGGCACCACAGCGTGCAAGGCATCTGGGAATGGACGCGTGGCCACGGACGCCCTAGACCCGATGCACAAATCCCGCTGGACTTGGGCCCCCACGTAAAGCGCCCGACACAATGACAACATTGCCAAAGCATGTTGAACCCACACGTTCTCTGTGGTTTGAGAACGGAAGTGTCTCCAAGGCAGGAGTCCTGTTTCTCTTGCTTAGGGGACGGTTCTGGGACCTGCCGGCAGAGCCTCTGCCTTCCCTACCTGGGACGCCGTGCTCTGCAGCTTCGTCAGACCATTCTCCAGCCTCTCAATCTTGGCCACCAGCTCCATTCTCTTCTTGGCCAGCAGGTTCTGGTAAAGTTTGATCTGCTCCAGGAAGGTTTTGGGTGTGGTGTAATTGGAGCGCCTCTCCGTGGCCAAGTACAACTTGGACATCTCGTTGACCGTTGTGTGCACGTAGGACATGAAGAGGCTGATGGAGGCCTTGACTTCTGGCTGCAAAGGCGACAGGGGGCCCCTCGTTCCTGGTTCCCTGGCGGGAGGGAGCGACCCCACTCCCGCGGGGAGGAGGAGGCTGCTGGCCACCGCGATTCAGCAGGGCGGGTTTCCCGTCCTCACCAGGACGCCCATGAGATGCGTGCCCTCTCTCAACCTTGGCCATTCAACCAGCAGTGCCTGCAGAGGCTGTCCTGGGCACTTGACATTGCTCCACCCGGACGTGGCTAAGCACCGGGGACAGGGCACAGCGTTCTTCCTGTGATTCTCTCTCCCTGACTCACATGCTTGCATCCCTGGGAAAGGGCAGGGCCTGACAGCAGGTTTGAGCAACCCGGGTGATCCAGCAAGCATTTACTGCGCTGGGTCCTGGGGTTTAGCAACTCCCTTCCCACACCAGGGTCACGGCCACCGCCATCTGGGCCGCCCCACCTGCCCGAGGGCTCTGCCCCAGGAGCTGTCCAAGTGATACTGCCTAATTAGAGTTGATTTGGGAGTGTGTTCATCCAACGCATGCTTCTTCTTGGGCATCTACTCTGTGGCCCTCCCTGGTACCAGCAGTGGGGCCATTCCCCAATCAGGAGGCTGCTCTCTTGGGGGCTGGACACCCACGTCTGTGCTCCCCAGTGAAACGTGGGAACTGCAGTGTTCTGAGAACGGCCCATCCCAAACGTGGGCGCTCTAGCGATGACAAGCAGGGGATTTTACCCATCTCTAAAACTAAGGGGAAACGTTAATTTCAGGTTTATTTTACCCTACTTCATAACCGAATATGTGTTCACAATAAATAAAACGTGATAACCAAGTGTGATTTATTGTAGGGCTGCTCATCGCTCCCGTTGGCTGGGTCAGAGTTTAATGACCGTTTCGAGGTTGGCAATTAGCTCAAACAGCGAACCTGGGCACCATCTTCCCATGAAAGAAAGCCCTGGTACCCATCATACTTGTCGCAGCCTGTAACAGGGGCAGGTCAGAGGTGAGGAAGCGGGCCTGGGCGGAGCTGTGTTGAAGCCTGGGGCAGGCGTAAGTGCAGTGCTCCCGTCAGCCCTGATCAGGGACTGTGTTTAAAGCCAGCCTTGCTCAATCTGTTGGCACACCGGCGTCAACCCTCTTGACCCGGCCCTGGTGGGCGGTGGCCACAGGGGTGTGGCACCCCCAGCTGGTTGAAATGGGTGTCCCCTGGCCATGAAACCAACAACCAGCAGCTTATCTTTGTTTACAATTTTGTTCACTGTGAATCATCTAGCATTAATTGTGATTTTTAGAAGGATCACACTAAGACATTACTGGTCTTGATTACTGATGTCACACCTCCTCCTCCCCCCTCTTTCTTTTAAAATTATTTATTTATTTATTTGACAGAGAGAGAGAGAGTGAGAGCAGGAACACAAGCAGGGGGAGTGGGAGAGGGAGAAGCAGGCTTCCCGCCGAGCAGGGAGCGCAATGCGGGGCTCGATTCCAAGACCCTGGGATCATGACTTGAGCTGAAGGCAGACGCTTAATGACTGAGTCACCCAGGCGCCCCTCCTCCCCCCTCTTAAATTTTGCACCAGGGTGAGTCCTCACCCGGCTCACCCTTGCCCGGGCTCTGGAGGCAGAGGGTGCGGGGTCCCTCTGTTGCAGGCCGCAGATGCCCTCCGCCCCCTGGCTCTGTGAACACCAGCAGGGGGGATGGCGGACGGGGCTGTGCCCAGTGACTCACGTGAATGCCCTCAGTTTCCTCGAGGAAGCGCGCGCTCACGGACACAAGGGCATCTTCCGGCCACTCGTGGAACCAGTTGATGGCCGTGCAGTTGACGACGGCAGGGAATTTCCTTGCCCGCACGCGCAGGATGGAGCCCACGGGAGAGAAACACAAGATCACCTGGAGGCGGGACACAGAGGAGCTGCTCATGGGGATGGTGGTGCTGAGGGCCAGGCTCACTTGAGCAGAGAGCTCGATCGGGAGGAAAGCTCCCTGTTGTCTGTTTCCACATGTCTGCGCACCCCTGCTTCTGGGTTTCCCTCGCAACCGATGAACGTTCCACTGACTTCACGCCTTTCGTGAGAGATGGGGGAGTGCAGAGGGCACCCCAAGCCTTCTGATGTGGGCCCCGCAAGAGGGGGAAGAGAAAGGCCGGGTGAAGGATAGAGTGGGCAGATGAGGCCCGAGGACAGGGAAGGGTACAATCCCTTCAGCAGGGCCGGTTCCCAGGGACATGGGACTCATCCCCAGACAGCCTGGGACTCCCCAGGATGCCGTAAAGACGGGGCTCCTACCTTAAGCTGCTTGCGCACTTTCTCAATGAAGAATTTCCAGCATGTTTCCCGAGTGTCAGTCATGCCGAGGGACTTCACTTGTGGTCGCATGGAGGAGATGATGTTCTCCACCTCGTCGTCCGTGAACAGCCCAGGGATCTCCCCCGAGGCCAGCAGGTCATTGATCAGCACCAGAAACTGCTCCTCGGCCACCTGGGAGTCTGTCATCAGGAACACCGAGGGGACGTTCTTCACCGCCGACTTTATGTACTGTGCGCTCAGGTCAACCTGGACCCAAGGAGGACATGCTCAGAGTCTGACAGCCACCCAGGAAGGGACAGCTGGGGGTCAGCTTTGCAAGGAATATGCAGGGTCTGTAGAATGGGGCCCGGGACCTCGGGCTCACCGAAGCCCACGTGTCCGTCAGCCGACCAACGGACAGACAAGATGCAGTCTCTCCATAGGATGGATTACTATTCAGGCTTACACCGGAAGGACATCCTGACCCATGCTATACAACAGGGCTGGGCCTGGAGGACGTGATGCCGAGTGACGTCAACCAGTCCCCAAACGACAGATGCCGTAGGAGTCCACTCAGGTGAGGCCCCTGGAGCAGCCGGACCAGTGGGGGGTGGGCGCCAGGGGCTGGGGGCGGAGGTGGGGCTAATGTGGGCAGATGAAGGAGCTCTGGAGACCGGGGGTGGTGGTGGTGGTTATAAAACACTGTGAACATATGTAACGTCACTGACCTGCATAGTTACAACAGTAAATTTTGGGTGAGGTCCGTTTTACTACCAAGAAAAGAAAAAGGAAAAAAACACAAAACCTCAGAGACCCTAGAAGAGGTCTCGAATAAACGCACCACGGGCTCGGGTCTGGAGCTGGTCCGGGACTGAGGACCCTGCTCTGAGCAATCCCTACAGTCAGCGCGAGGCCCGTCCCGTCCCTGATAGGATTTAAACGAACAGCTCACAGAATAGCTGCATGGTCGTGCTGGAAGACTACATGAAGGAGAACAGTAAAAAGGAAAAAAGATGAGCACATCACACAGCAGGACGGAGAGTTGCTCTTCTCCAAGAATATGGCAGCGCACACGCACCAAGTGTAGGTTTGTGCGCACACCGTCTGGCGCAGCCGTCCAAGGAGTAACGTGCATGTGCGGGGCTTGATGACTTGATCTCTGTAATGTCTGAGTTTCCCGTAAGCTCTGTGGGTCCTGTTTGTTTTCCCTTGCCCACCCCCATAGTCCCACCTTCCTAGGCTACCGGGCCTGCCCTGGGGTCTCCACCTGCCACCTCCCAGCACTTCCCAACCCCCCAACACGTCCTTCCTCTCCCCCAGATTCCTCGGACGCCCCCATATGCGGAGTGGCGTTCGTGACGCGGGTTCCTCCTGGCCCTTGTGACTTGGCTGCCCTCGGCCCCCAGCCCAGTTCTGTCCCTTCCTCATTTCCTGCCTGGTGGGGGGCACCACCCTGCTGGTCCCTGCTGCAGGTGCGGACATCACGTCAGCTCCGAAAGCTCAGATCCCGTTGAGAAGGAGGTCAATGATCACCTGCATCCAGGTGGATCTAGGGATCGGTGGTGATGGAGGGGGGCACAAGCTCCCATCTCTGGCTGGGAGGTCCCTGGAGCTGCTTATTAGACCATGGGCTGGCCCGGGGAGTGCAGGGTGTGGGGCGCCAGCCAAGCCCTGTCTCCACACAGTCCCCCTGCACAGGCAGAGCCCTCGAGGCCACCCCTAGACTTGGGCCTCTCTCTCCCACCTCACTACACTGTCCAGTCCCAGCCTTCACGGGGTCACTGAGTTCTCCCACACCTTCCTACTGGTCACCGCGCACCACTCTCTCTGGTCCTCCAACCACCCTTCACTTGGTCCTCTCTGCTCAAACACTTGACGGCATCTCATTTTCTGGGGACCAAGGCCAGGATTTTCCACAAGGCTCAAGCCGTCCCTCGGGGGGCAGTTCCTGACCCCTTTCCTGCCGCATCCCTGACCCCCCCGGGGGCGTCCACAGCTTATGCCACAGACCATAGAACAAGGTCACGTCACTAACAGCACGGTGCAAGGCCCATTAGCCCGCTTTGTCTCCTTCCTTCCTTCTGAACCCACAGCAGCTGCTTCATCAGGGACAGGGAATGGTTAGCACAAAACAGCTCCGTGTGGGTAGTGAGAGGACAGGCCTCGGCGTGGCTGCAGCCGATGCCTACGAGTAGAATAACACTGCTCAGACTCAACACCCACAACTGACCCTCAAGTGAGGAACCGGGGACAAAATCCGCACAGGGACAGAGCAAGGGACAGGATGCAGTGGTAACATTAACCCATTATGATTTGGTTAATGGACTAGAAACTTCTCAGCAGGGAAAACCCACTGAGACAATACAGCTTAGATGCGAGGGTCCTAGTTGTGCTTGAGCGCAGAGCGCACTCGGGAAATCAGTGTGAACTAACATGACTGGCTAAGCTGAGGGCCGATCGGGGCAGGAGGCAGCGTCTGGGAGAACCCACGAGGGAGACCCTTCCCTTAAGGCGGGGACTTAAAAAAACACATTGGCTAGTCCTCTGATAGAGCAGAATCCATCGGGGACAATGACAACCAGGAGCCAGATGCGGGTCCAGAGGTTGCAGTCCCTGGCTCAGCCCACCTGGTGTTGCTGGCAGGGCACTGTCCCCACTGTCCTTCCTGGGTTCTTGGCCAGCAGACCACCTCCTCCCACAGAGGATCCAGGATGCTGTGCCCTGGTGGGGCTCCAGACCGCCCCACTGGAGCTGCCCGCCCGTGGCTGCCGGGGGGCCCTGTGTGGTGGGGAGGGTCTCGCCGGGTCGGGCACCGTCCTGGCCTGCAGAAGCAGCCCCGGGCACCGACGCAAAGAGAGACGTGCTCGTGGAATGTGGTCGAATCAATCTCCGCTCCAATCTGAAGCGCTACGATGATTTGTTCTGGGCTAATCATGTTTGACGAGCATACAGTTCCCTGACAGAGCAAATTTTCGGGAAAAAGAAATCAATAAAAAGCCTCGGCGGCATATCTTGGGGATGGGAGACCTGTTTACGCTAATGTTTATTTAATTAACTCAAAAAGCAGCCTTCCCGAATCCAAGTTAGTCATTAGAGACCCAGTAACAGCCCTGAATTATTTAATCTGGCGAACGGGGAGCGACTCAGAGCAGCCCTGTGACCGGGGGCAAGAACCAGGGCCTTTGCTCTTGTCTGTGCTGTCACTGCAGACCCCAGCCCAGCGGGAACGGAGACCCACACATCCTCTTGCCTTTGCCACGTGGACCTGGGCACTGCCTGAAACGCGTCCTGGCCCTTACTTTGTACGACGAGGACCCTGCGGTGACATTCACTTTCTGTGTGCCGGACATGTGAGTGGTCAGAGTTTTCTCTACAACCGCCGCCTCCCGCCTGCCCCCAGCCAAGGGCGGCTTGTCAGAAAGCCACGTCTCACCTTGAGGTCAGGGATCCCGTAGCCCTTCTTGAGGGTGATCTGGAACACGTCCAGTGCACTGATGTAGGCGGCCAGGCGTGAGAGGCTCTGCTTGCCGCTGCCGCCCACACCCACCAGCAGGGCATTCCCACGGGGCAACTCCAGGATGCGGTTGATCCTGCAGATGTGAGCCACCGCATCTTCAAACAGCACCTGCGGAGGCCAGAGAGACACCTCAGCATCCCAGCGCACCTGGACTCAGCTCCTTCCACGGCACAGACTCTCCTCTCAGACCCGGCGGTGTTTGCTGTGAATCATGCCACCCCAGAGCGCCATTAAGGGGTTCATAATGAGAAAGGACAGGAAACCTGGGTCCCAGCCCCTTGCCCATGCTGTCAGCTTGAACACTACTCACCAAGTTCATGACTGCGTTGACTTCATTGTAACTGTCTAGGACGTCCGCTAGGAGCTTGTTCAGATGAGCCAGGTTGATTACCGAGAGGTATTTGGGCTCGCCGATCCCGTGAGAAAAGTGGCAGAAGAGATTTGGTTTGGCAAATAGGAGCTCATCCCCAAGATCCTAGAAATAAGAGGTAAGGCACTTCTGTTGTTGGCCACCACGGGCACAAAGGTCATTAGTGGTAGCCCTGGCACCTTGCCACATTGGCCCCAGGTACCACGTCTTCGTGGGCCCAAACCACTGCTGCCAGGGCTTGCTCTGCTGCCAGAAATCCCTGGTAGGATGGTCCCATGCCCATCACATCAAGAGAAAGAAATGAATCTGCCAAGAAAGCCCAGGACGTACCAGCAGAGCACATTGACCCAACCAGGCCTTTCTCTACCCCAAATGGATGGATGGAGGTCATCCCATCCTGACCTACTGAGGAGTCAATCCCTTCTCCCTCAGATGCACACTCACTTGACAGAGTCAATTCTTGGGACCCAGTGTGGTCCTTCCCATCCTCACGTGAGGGCCCTTCCAAGAGGGCTGGCCTTATCATTGACCCCAGAGACTCTGCCCTCTTGGAGCCTCTCTGGGCTCATCAGAGGGACTTGGTGGCTTGACTTACATCAAAGAATTTCTTGGTGGAAGCAATGGTGACCCTGCGCAATGTTTCTTGGTCTTTCTCGTCAACCATTTTGTCCCCATACACCCTCTCAGCTTCGTGCAGCCAGAGGCGGACTAGGTCAAGCGGTATTCTCAGGATCTCCACTGTGGAGAATAAGAGTCCCTGCCCCAGACACAGGTGGTCAGCGTCTTTAGCTGCGCTATGAAGGCCAGCCAAGTGCTGTTCACAGATGAAGCAAGAGAGTGGTCACTTGCCCGGACAGTGATCTGCCAAGCCAGGGAAGCCACTGATGGCCAAGGCCATGCAAATCCTGGAGGCTGGAGGGTGTGTCAAGGAGAGAGATGTAGGGGGGAGTTCTCACAAGACAGAGCCAGGGGTTTCATTCTCTAAGGGCGTAGGTAGTGGAGAAGGGACAAGGGAGTATGACCATGGCGGGGAGCCAGACTATTGAAGGCCACAGAGCAGCGGGTTCCGAGCTGGGCTTTGCAGCAAGCCTGCCCATGTCTGGTCCTGCTCAGCCATTTACTGACCAAGTGCCCTGGACACCTTCAATAGGTTCTTATTGAGGGTCTGCTGTTTTCCAGGCCTTCCCTGGGACTCTGGGATCACAGCAACAAGGTAGGCCCTGCCTTCATGGAGTCCACATTCTAGTGGGAGATGCAACCAGGCAAAGGTAATTACGCATTGTGATGTGGGCTATGAGTGACATAATTGGGGGCAGCGAGATAGCATAGAGATGAGGAGGGGCCTCTAGAGGGCATGGCATTAGCTGAGCATGCCTTAACCTCCCGGAGTCTTAGATTCCCCTTCTCTAACAGGTGGATATAGGAGCACGTTACGTGTATTTTGGAGGAGAAGATGGGAGTGTAAGTGGCCAAACCTGGTGCCTGGCTCCAACTAAACAGTCAATAAATAAGAGAAAATATCATCACTGTCATCATCACCACCATCACTGATATCATCACCATCGTCATCATCACCATCATCATCACTATCACCATCACCATCATCATCACCACCACTGATATCATCACCATCGTCATCATCACCATCATCATCACTATCACCATCACCATCATCATCACCACCACTGATATCATCACCATCATCATTGCCATCATCATCACCATCACCGACATCATCACCAGCATCACCAGCATCATCACCACTGACATCATCACCCATCACCATCATCATTATCACCATCTTTCTGACATCATCACCAGCATCGCCATCACCATCATCGCCATCATCACCACCATCATTATTGCAGTCATTATCACCATCACTATTGTCAGTCCATACATCACTGTGCTTTCCCTCCTGAGAGCAGCAGAGGAGGAGAGCACCTATGATCAGGGACATGGCCCATAACAGGCTAGAAGAGCAGTACCTGGAAAATATTGGAGAGATCCCGGAGATTGAAGACATAGTGAAATTTAATGGCCGTGGGAAGAAATGTTGCAGTGACTTTCTGATGCAGGGCTGTTACAGGAAAGAGATACATCGATTCTTAGGTGCTCTTAATGGCCTCAGAAAGTGCAGAGCTTAAGGTATAGTTTCTAAGGCAAATGGACTATGAGATAGTGACAATTTAAGTAAGAAATCTGCGCAGCTGTCAAGGGGGGAGGTTTGCTGCTCTACTCACATGTAAATCATTTCTGTACACTGAATTTCCTACCCCCTGCCTTCCCCTCAAGCAATTGTATTTCAGAATATCTCCTGCTGAAACATAGCATCATTTAAAAATATTGATTTGAAAGTATAAATAAAATATTTACCAGGGGAAACTATGAAGAAGCCATCAGCCCCATAAAGCAGTAGGCTGTGCCCACAGAAGGGGGGGATGAGGCTGGTCAGCTTACCCAGGGCCGAGGCCACGAGCTGGCTGCTCATCCTCTGAACCACCATGGGGGCCGAGCGGAAGGCCAGGTGCTGGGCCAAGATTGTGTTGTAGATGGTGGTGAGGGCCTCCTGGCCCGGGAAGCTCACAGCAAACACACAGAAATGGCGCTGTCCGGAACAACACAAACCCCCATCAGGCAGCCCGCAGGGACCAGCTTGTGGCCGGGGCTGCCTTCTGGGGGAGCAGACTCTGTCCACCGCCCCAGTATCTTGTGGGCATGGTCAGAATGGACAGCTGTCCTCCTTGTGCCTTACATGTGCTAAAACCCCATCAAATATTGAGCATATCCGAAACTGCCAAATCCACGCGTCATGCTCTCAAGCAAAATTTTGGTGGAGGCAAAAGAGTGTCTCAGGGCACAGGCCTGGTTTTCTATTCTAGGTCTCCATCTGCTTAGATACTTCAGAGGGGAGGTCCTGCCTGGGTGGGGTCGTAGATATAATCCAGGATATCCTGTGACATCTGAGTTTCAGATACACAACAAGTCATTGTTTTCGGTACAAGTGTGTCCCAAATATTGTACAGGACATGCTTACACTAGGCAAGTATTTGTCGTTGATCTGAAATTCACATTTGACTGGCCCCCCGTATTTGCATTTGCTAACTGGGGCGGCCCTGTGGGGTCTGAGGGAGGGCTGGCTCACATCTCGTTGCCCCGGGGAATTCCCTGACGCACGCATGCTGCAAGGTGAGGGAATTCTCCAGAGAATGTCGGCCCGCAGCCCTGACAACACCCCAAATCAATGCTTTTATTTTCTTGTGCCAAAGTGAGCCTCAAACCCACAGTGGCTGGCTAACCAGAGTTTGATCTCTGCCTACCTGGAGTCTGGGATCGATGGTGAAGGATCCGGAGGTGGGGTTCATGCAAGCCACGTACTGGCAGTTATGGATGTCCTTCAACGTCAGCTTCTGTCTGTCATACCTGCACGCGGGAGACGGGCGCTACGTTGTGCCGCCGGCCTGGAGGAGCCATCCCCGGGCCCCCCAGCCCACCCCCAATCATTTCTTGCATGTGCAGATAAAAAAAACACCTTAATAACTATCACTTACAGGTGAAGCGGCCAATTTTGCTTCATGTTTTCAAGAAAAATTTTGAAACAGGAGGCATCGGAGTGGCTCAGGGTGCAGGCGTGAGCTCAGATTCCAGCTCCTCGAGGGGGGCCGCCCTGCACCGCTTTCAGTGCCCGCTTACCCCGTGGCCTGGCTCTGTCACATCCCCTGGGGAGCGGTCCCTGACACCCTGTCCACACATTACCTGCCCCTGCTCCATTCTAACCTTCCTGGCTTCCTACTACCTGTGAGCCCAGCGTGGTGGAGCAGGGACAGGGCAAGTGATGGACGTGGGTGGGCTTGACCCTTGTGAAGCCCTCTCTGCCTCTAGTTCTCGGCAGCAAGGGGTGGGCTTCATGCCTCCACGGTCTGATTTCCGATGGGAGCTCTTGGGTTCCTTCGGTCTCAAAACCCCCAGGTTTGGCCTGGGCCACTGGCCAGGTCGTTACAGGACCCTTGTGTCAGACACACTTAGGTTAACTGCCCTGAATATTCTTTTGGTCTGTCCGAACTGCACCTGTAAACATGCCACCGGAAGCTTTCTGCTGCCTGCGGGAGGCTTCTCGGGCGAGCAAAGGTCTTGAGGTCTGGCTGTAGCTGCCCTGCGCGCCCTCTCCCTCTGGCTCTCACACTCCAGCCACGTTGGGTCCTCCTTGTGCCATGCTTCCTCCCCCCCCACCCTCCACAGGGCCTTTGCATGTGGCATTTGCTCTGCCCAGGATGCTCTCCCTCCCAAGTCCGTCCCATGACCGGTCCTGACTCTGCCTCGAGCTTTCAGCTGCAGGGCAGCCTCCCCAGGCCTGTCTCTGTCCCAGCCGGGGGACTGCTCTGGGGCCGCACTGGGGGGCTCGCTCAGAGCTCCCCTTGCCTGTCCAACTGCACCTCTTTGTCTCCCCTGCCAGAGGGACCCTCGATGGGAGAGGGACCTGTCTGTCCTCCCTCCGTGGGTGCTCTTGGCCACGGCTGCCTGCCCAGGGCCTAGCAGATGGATGTAGGGGGAGATCTGATACACCCCTCCAGCCCTGAGGCTCCACCCTGGTGGTGTGTGTCACGGTCCTGCCCCTCCCCGGGCCCCCCTCCCTGCCCACTCACCAGTGCCCGTGGTCCATGTGCTGCCGGATGAGCGTGTGGGGGGCCACTGTCCCATACTTGTCCACCTCGGGCATGTTCATGTCGTCAATGAAGTAGATCAGCTTCTTGGTGCCTGGGGGGCCATAGTTCCTACCGGATTTCTTCTCCAGTGGCTTCTCAAGAACCCCTAGAGAAGGGAGCTGGTTGGCTACCACCATGCCTGGTACATCCTGCTGGGAGGTCCTGCTGGGCTCAGGGTCCCCAGCACCAGAGGCCGTGGCCAAGGGAGTGGCCCTGGAGGGGGCACCGAGGATGGGGGGACTTCGACTCCATCACCCCCAGGAACAAAGGAGTGAGCCGTGGGCGTGGAGGGTCCAAGGCAAAGGTGGCAGGAACCTTGCAGCTGGACAACCTCGGGGCCACCTCAGACCGGTTATGGCAGGGGCTCTCGCAAGATCTGCCCAGGAGCTCCTACTCCCATCCCCCCTACTCTGTGGCTAGAGGCCAGTGGAAGGAGTATGGCAAGAGAAGAGGACCTTGGCCAGTCCCTGGGTCTTTGGTGAAAAGGGGTCATGGGGAATGTGGAGGCTGGGGGGCAGCCATGTGGGATGAGCATGATTGGGGGTGTCCAGACTGGGCTATCTGGACCCACCCCGGTCCTTGACCCACCCTGCACCCCTGCTCCTGGCCCCAGCCCCACCCTGTACCCTGGCCTACCCCCCCACCTTGCACCCCTGCTCCTGCCCCTGGCCCCCACTGTAGTTCTGCTCTTGGCTCCGGCCCCACCCTCCATCCCAGCCTGCCCCCCACCCTGCACCCCTGCTCTCGGCTGCGGCCCCCACCCTGCAGCATGGCTGAGGTCGTGTAGAAGTTGAAGGGCACAGCCTGAACTAGGTAGTCGTCGGTGTTGAGGCTCTGCAGCTTGTCCCCCATCAGCACAGACTTGCCCGTGCCCGCGTTCCCCACCAGCATCAATGGCCACGACTTCTCCATGAGCAGGTCCATGAAGTAGCGGATTCGGATGGTTTCTGTGGTGTGCACCAGAGAGGCCTGGGGGTGGGGAGCAGAAGGACAGGAGGGGAGGGAGGAGCCCTGAGCCTCAGACACACTGAGCCTCCGCTTTCCCCCTTCCAACTGACTTGCAGACCTGAACAGTTTGTTCAATCTCCAGGTTTACTTAGAAGGTCCTGCTGTTGAAAATTGTTTGCATCTGGTCGTCCGTCATGAAGCCTGAGACAGGACGGGGAGTCCTGCTCCTAAGTCATCAGTAAACTGTCACCTGTCCGGGGCAGTTACCTGCAGTGGGACGTCCAGGTCCAGCTCAAAGGCAGGCACTTTTTCCGTCCACGGCAGGAACTTTTTAGTGTCAGGATCTATGTAGTAGTCGAAGATCGTTCCCTGCGAGGGGAACTTGATCGTTTTAAATTCGTTGATCCACCATTTGCTGAACTCGACTCGATAATCTACAAGCTGTTGAAGAACAAGAACAACAAGCAGGGCCCAGTTGGGGGCGGCCAGAGACCTCACGTGGGCGGCGGGCTCCCCCGTGGCCGGCTGCTCACCTGGTCCTGGAACATGGCTCCCCCGAAAGCCCAGAAGCAGGCAAACACAAAGTAGAGCTCGTACAGCTCTTTGGGGGAGTCGGGAGGCGCGTTCTTCTCTGTGAGGAGGCACTCGAGCAGGTACAGGATCATCTGGGTGACCGTGATCTCCGGTATGGGCGTGATCTTCTTAAACCCAAAGCGCAACTTATCCAGGCACGTGGGCAGGTACTTGTCGAAGAGGATCATCAGGTTGGCCTTCTCAGACTGCACCTTGCGCCTCTCAATCCAGCTGCTCACCACCCTGGGGAAGACGGGGAGGCACTGGGTGCTGGGACCACCATGTTGGGTCTGCCTGGCAACCCTCCCCTTGCTGAACACCCCTGGTGTCTCTAAGTGATTCTGGTGATAGGGCCAGACGCAGAGCTTCCGAGAGTCTGATGAGGGTGCTGGGGCTGTGGGGGTGTGCTCTTTCTCTGGCATTCTAGCTATGCCATAAGCTTAGAACAACTGGGAACCACCTTTGCTACCCCAAATGAAGCCAATGCTGAGGGCAGCAGAGCTGGACATAGGGGAAGAGAAAAATCCCATGACACATCATCAGGGTGGGAGGGGGAGAGAAGGGCGAGAAAGGGAGAGGAACAGGGACCTCTCATTACATCATCTGAATTCCTGGATCCAGCCATGCCTGAAGCAGTTTTGGTGAATTGAGCCAATTCTTTTTTTTTTTTTGCTTTAGCTAGTTTGAGTTGAATTTGTCACATTCCATGGAAGAGTCCAAACTAATGCAATAGGTAATCCTCGAGGAGCCATGTTGGACTGTCGGGCGCCCAGCTGCCTCTGGAGTGGGCTGCCCAGAAGTGGCCCCCCCATAAGGGTGAGGGCACAGACTCTGGGGCCTGCTGTCTGGGCTTGAATCGACTCCACTGTGGCCAACAGCGGCTTGGGCGAGTTACTCAACACATCATCTATAAGTGTGAGTGACAACAATGACTCCCATTTTGAAGGACCACCTGGGCTGATATTTTTAAAGCCCACAGAAGGGAGCCTGGCCCACCATGAGTGCTGCATGAGTGCCTGCTAAAAGCATAAATGGTGTCCGGCTCCCTCAGGGGTCAGTGAGCGTGTCATTCCCAGGACGGCCCGAGCCGAAGCAGGAAGCTCGCGTCGCCACCCACAGCCAGAGGACATGCCTCTCCGTGAGCGAGCCCTCACGCTGGAGGCTCCAATCCTTACTGTGCTCTATCGGGACAGAGAACCGAGAGCTCAGACCTCTGCCCCATCACGCCCTGGACTGTCCACAGTAACAGAGTCATCCTTTCCACAGTCTGCGTCTGCAGGCAAAGCGTGGTAAGCCCTGTGCCTGCAACGGTTAGGACCTGCCCTCCGAATAGAGCAGGTCTTCAGAGTGGAGCCTGGTTTGCGAATCTGTGCACAGACTGCTGTATTTGCCCTCTCTCCTGAAGGTGTTTATGTCAAATTAAAAATGTTGCCTTGGTTAGAGTCGTCTAGGGCATGCTGGCTTTGATGGGAAATGCAAGCCCAGGGGGACACACACACTTGGGAGGACGAGCCGGCCTGGCTCCTGCCCGGCCCCCAGAGGCAGCCTCCTTTCACTTCCCACTCTGGGATGTGCCCCGTGGTCTCCTGGCCTCGAGTCACTGCTGCCCCTGGGGGAGGGCTGCCTCCTTCCCGGGGGGCTCTGTGCCCCCAAGTGCCACGCGATCCCCGCCCCCTCCTGGTGCCCTGTGTCCACAGCTCCTGCCTTGCCTGCCCACCCCGAAAACTCTCACATGTGGTGATAGTGGGCAGAATGATGACTCCCAAAAGACAGGTCCACTGAGACTGGGAAATGTGACCTTATTTGGAAAAGGGTCTTTGCAGACAGACATAGTCAAGGTAAGGATCTCAAATGAGATCGTCCTGCATTAGGGTGGGCCCCAGTCCGATGACTGTCCCTACAAGAAGAGGGGACTGAGGGAAGACCTCGAGAGACACAGAATGGTGGCCGTGTAGAGGCAGATGCAGGGATCGGGGGATGCATCCAGAAGTCAAGGGACGCCAAGGATGCCCCGGAGCCACCAGAAGCCAGGAGAGAGGGCCAGAAGAGAGGCCTGGGACACGTTCTCCCTTGGGGCCTCTGGGAGGAACCAGCCATGCCCACACTTAGATTGTGGACTTTGGGTCCCCAGAATCAATGCCACATCTTCTATTTCTTAAGATTTCAAACATTTCTCACATCTTCCCTTCATCTCTGTCCCCAGGGGCCACCCATGGTTCCGTATGGGCAGGCTGGTCCTCGCCGGCCCCTTCCTGCCAAGAGCATCTTCGGGCTTCATGCTCCACCCACAAACACCTAACCACCGCCCGGACCCCGCAACCTCCCACTCTCACCTCCCCCACCGCCGCCCATGCCCCATCCAGGCTGGTTCTCGCCTGGCATGCTCCCTGCAGTTTTCGTCCTCCTGGAAAACCCCTCTCCCGCCAGGTGTCAGCCCTAAGTCTGCCTCCTCTCGGGAAGACTGCCCATCTCGGTGACAGGCCTGGACCCTCCTCCGTCCCCCTCAGGGTGCCCGCTCTCATCGCCGTGCCTCACCCCCACAGTCACGGGGCTGTCTCGCATCCTGTCACTGCTGTGACCTGGTGCGTGGGGAGCACCACGTCATATTTCCCGAAGGCCTGGATGCACACCCACACAGGCGACTCTGAAATGCCCCCAGCCCCATCTTCCTCCGCCAGTTTGGACCAGGAAAACGAAAACCCAACTCACGGGTTCCACCCCAGATCTGCGGGGTTGATGTAAAGAATGCCGGCTCTGGAGACGGTGGCAGGGGTGGCCGTCCTCAGGTGGCTGATCTCGAACACCAGCCTCATGGTGCGGTTTAGGGGGATTCGCTCATTGCTGGCCAGGGTGAGGACCTGGGAAGGGAGGCAGGCCTGTGGGTTTACAGGGGCCACGTGCCATCGTCCTGATGGGTCGTCACACGGACGTGTCTCCGAACGACGAGGAGGAAGTCTGGGACCTGCGCACCTGTGCCCGCCACCAACCAGCTTCTCCCAGCCCAACCTTTCCCAGACATCCTTGACCGCAGTCCCACGTCCGCCCCCGCCCACCCCAGGACAACACACGAGGCTCCCGGATGTGCGCACCATGTAGGACGTCACTGGGATGTTCAGTTTGCTTTCTGAAACCATGATCCCCGCCCCCTTCCCCGGGGATTCTTGAGTTCCCTCTTCCACCCAACTGAGAATCACTTTCTTAAGCTGCTTCTAGATCATTCTGAAGATTGTTTCTGCCTTCCAAGATATGAGATGTTCTGCCATGTTATGTCACATGCCAATTAAGCAAGAATATTCTCTGTATCTGCACCCTTCACCTTCGCTGCTGCCCAAACATATCTCAGATGGGGGCATGTGGAGCTGTGTCCTACGACAAACACATCTTGTGACAGGGAACTTTCCCTTGTTCATAATTTTCTGTGCAGAGTTCCAGACAGACCCTCACTCTTCTGGTTTCAGCCTAGGGCAGGTTCTCTCTGTTGTCTGTGGTGGGTGGTGATGTGTGGCCCTTCCCATGAGCCCCCTGCCCTGCCCTGACCCAGGCCCTGGGGCCATCACTATGGCTTTGGGGGTTAGTTCTGGAATCCAGGAGCCCCTCGAACCTTGTTGTCATCCATCACAGTGTTGAGAGATTCAATCCACATTGGGTCTATGTCTCCATCCAAGACAATCCACTTGGGGCCATCATGAGTGATGTTGGCCAGATCCCGCATTATGGTGGAGAAAAGGCCTGTGAGTGAGCAAGGCTGGTGTGAGCAGGGCTGGTGTGAGCGAGCAGGGCTGGTGTGAGTGAGCAGGGCTGGTGTGAGTGAGCGGGGCTGGTGTGAGTGAGCAGGGCTGGTGTGAGCGGGGCTGGTGTGAGCGAGCAGGGCTGGTGTGAGCGAGCAGGGCTGGTGTGAGTGAGCAGGGCTGGTGTGAGCGGGGCTGGTGTGAGTGAGCAGGGCTGGTGTGAGTGAGCAGGGCTGGTGTGAGCCCGGGACGCCTGCTGGTGACCTGCCCTCACTCAGTCCACCCTGCCACAGCTCCTGTTACCGTCTTTCCACTCCCTGGTGGCCGGGTTGATGATGCCAAACAGCTCATCACAGGTGACAGCCTTGGGGTCCAGGTCCACGGCAACCGGCTTCCTCTTCATGTTCTGATAGGTCTTGTTGAGAGACTTGAGGACCTGGTGTGGGGGTGCGTTGTTCACCCAGGGCTCGGGGGCCACCACTCCTGCACCCACACCCGGGGACGCACCATGCACAACTCCGAAGGCCTTTTACGAACCCCACCCAGAACTCCTGCTCTGGGCCGGTCCTGCCTGGTGACATGCAGGTGAGTTTGCGCCCCCAAACTGACCGAGGCAGGTGCCCGGGGGATGGGGAACGCACGGCAACCACCCCTGTGTGTGGACAATGGGGCGCCACGTGCCCTGGGACCAGGCTAAGATCAGGAAAAGTTCACAGTAGTTTCTTGATGACAAAGGCAATCTACGCTCACTGGTAATTCCTCCACCCAGAGAAAAGGATTTTGAGGGACATTTGAGGATGTTTTCATACATGTATATGTGTGTACAGGCATAAAAATACATACATATGTACATATTCTTTTTAGAAGATTGGGTTCATGCAGTTGCTTTTTTTTGGGGGGGGGTGCAAAAAGGTGGTTTTATTAAAGCCTAGGGACAGGACCCGTGGGCAGAGAAAGCTGTTGCCAAGTTTCTGTCTTTTTAAAAATTACTTGCTGTGAGCACCCCCATGTTATTAGTCTTTGGAAATGATCTTGATTAATAACACAGTGGTCCATCCTGCGGGCTTCCAGCTCAACACTGGCTGGCTTAGAATCTTCCGATGTCATAGGTATCAGTTGTATTGGCCACCACCCTCTGCTTCTCACCATGCCCAGGTAATGGCAGGGGACAGGAGTTTGGGGGGCTGACACAGGGGGCAGGTGGGGACAGAGGGCGGGGGTGGGGGCTGGCCGTAGAGGGCCCGGTGGCTGGTGTCCAGGGGGAAGGAGCAAGAAGAGAGGAGAACCTAGGAGAGGGCCCTCATCAGTGGGACCAGGGCCTGCTCCTCGCTGCCCCCTGCCCCCGGGGGCGTGGGGAGGTGACAGAGGCCAAGCCTCTAGCAGCCTACAGGCCTTCAGGGAGGACCGAGGAGTGGACAAGAGTGGGGCATGCCTGAGATTTGCCACTGCCCGCGTTCCCGATGACAAACACCGAGTGGCGCACTTGGAGCAGCTCCTCGAGCTGCACGACCTTCAGCACAAAGCTGTCTTCTGCCTGCAGCTTGAGCTCCACGATGCTCTGCTTGATGATCTGGGGAGGTGCACACAGGAGGGGGTGTTGGGCACAGGGCGCAAGGACCAGGCAGTCGTTCCAGGAGGGGGCTTTGTGGGAGATGTTGTAAGGGAACAGTGGCTTCTGGCGTGGATGTGTCCCCACGTTCTGCCGGTGATGCTGCTGAGCATCTGCAGGCGACAGGTCTGCCCGAAGCCCCTCTGCCGCACCCCCATTCCTCCTGAGATCCGCCCCATCCCCAGCATTGAAAGAGGTGCTGGCTGGGGCTGGAAGGTGGTTTGGGGCTTCCGGGTGTTTCTCCCAGCAGCGGAGGGAGAAACGTGGGGCTACCATCTGCCCGGTGCTGCACCTGCCACCGAGGGCCCAGTAGTTCCTACCTTTTCAAAATTCAGGTCCCGCTTCCGAGGCACGTCCAGGGCAGGGAAAAGGTCCCCGATCAGCCCCATGAACACGGGCAGGTCGTCGGTCACGATCTTGGGGATGTTGAAGTCTCTCAGCGCCCTCATGAGCACCTGGTCCTCTGCCCGGCTGGGGTCGCCCCTCTTCAGGGAGCCGGCCACCACCAGCACAGACTTGATGGCTCGCAAGCCCCAGTCGTAATGATCCTGGGGAGGGGAGGCATGGGCGAGCAGGTGTGAGCACGCCTTCCCACCCGGGCTGGGGTTAGGGAGGGTTGGGGCCAAAGCCGGCATGCCCCCGGGGGCACATGGACGGCACCCTCCCGCGCCGCCCTGCAGCCCCGGACACCGCTGGCATGCACCTGCTTCGACAGGAGCTCTTTGCACAAGGTATAGAGCGTGATGAACTTCCTGGCCAGCAGGCGGGCTTCCAGAAAGCCCTCGGCCACCAGCATGATCTCACATATCAGTTCAAAGTCGGGAACCACCATGGCGCAGGGCCTGGGGGAGATCAGCGGGGTCTGCTCAGGCTTCTCCCCCTTCCTCCCACAATCCCGCCTCTCATCAGCTAGGTGCACACCTCCCGTGCCAGGAAGCCCACAGCGTCAGGATTGCAGGGGCATGGGGGCGGGTTCCCAGCATCCCCCTGTGCCCTCTGCCGTCTGCAGGGCCTGGCGCCAAGCCCCACACCCGCTGTACTGACTCTTCTCTGAACCCAGCCTTCCGTGGTCAGGGGCCTCCTCCCCCAGGAAGGCAGAGCGGGAAGATTACTGTCTGCTTTTTAAGGAGGCCTTGCCTGCTAGAGCCCCTAACTCAGGAGCCTCGCTCCCCGGCCTCCCTCCCTCACTCCCAGCTCGCCCTGGCTTAGGGTCCCCTCTGCCCTCCTCTGCCCACACACCTGAATAAGGCCTTTAAATTCTCGGGCAGCTCGGCGCGTCCTGCATACCCAGGGTTCATGGTGATGAAAATGCCCACGGTGGGGATGAGACCTATCATCTCTCCCAGGAAACTGAACGTTTTTTTCTTGGCCCGAATCGCATCTTGGACACATTTAACCTAAACAGTTGGCGCACAGACGTGTCAGCGTGGGAATGCCCAGCTTCCACGGGCCGGATCTTCACTGGTGTCAAAGCCTGTGGCTACGCGTTTGCAGAGGACACTCCTGGTCTCGCTTTCTTTTTAATTAAACTTAATTTTGAGACAACATAGACTCACACGCAGTTTTAAGAAATAAGGCAGCGGACATGCCCCTGGGCCCCCCGCGCGCCCCTCCCCAGCGTCCCCTAGCGGGAGCATCTTGCACGACGCGAGGACCCCTCTCGTCCCCTGCTATAGTCATACCCGCCTCCCCCGGCCCCCACCCTCCCTGTGACCCCGGCCCCCACTGGTCTGCTCCAGACTCCCGTACTGCAGCATGTCCTGGGCGCGTCACCCAGTAGAGCACCGGGGTCGAGGGTCCCCCCACCCGGCGCCGGGACACCCCTGCTTGCCCCGCACTGTCGCTGAGCGGCGCTCTGCTTCCTGGCCGCTCCGTGGGTCCCGCTCCCGCTCTGGGTGCCGCGTGGGGGCACGCCGCAGCAGCGGGCTCTGTGTCTGGCGGTCTGTGAGAACGGCACTGGGTGAATTCTAAACCTGGGGGCTCAGGAGCCCGTGGGATCTTCCGCTCCTGCCGACTGGCTGCCAACCTGTGCGCGACCACGGGAGGGCGCCCCACGATCATGGTTAAACCTCCCAAACGCCTGCCTTGAATTCAAGGTCTCTCCGCCCTTCTGAGCAAAGCTCCCGCCCTGGGGCCTGGCCTTTCCTCCCCGGCTGGTCCGCAGGGCCGGGCTCCCCGGGGCAGGCCTGGCGGCTGGGGCGGTGCACCTTAATTTCTTAATTTCTTTGCTGCCTCCCCGCTATGCGAAGCCTCTCCTAGCATCCTGGCCCAGTTCTTGATGGTCCATTCGAGTCAAAAACCATGTTGGGGTCCATTTACCGACTTTGGGGGTGGGGAGTCACTCTGCTGCTGCCCTGGTGGGGGTGGGGGACCCCGAGGCAGCAGCCTTCGCTCTCTCTTTGCCTTACTGGCCTCCAGCCCAGAGCTCAGGGACAGCTCCGTGTCGGGAGGCTAACAGGTGGAGGGTGCCGGCCACCTGCCTTCACCTCTAATGGTGTCAGCAAACCTGAGTCGTCGAAACCATTTTAGGGATTAGGGAGAGTTGAAATCACGGCCAAGCACAGAGCTGGGGAGTCCAGTGAGTAAGTCTGGAGCAGGCGCTACACCCAGGCTGTGGGTCGTGAGTGGCAGGGGCCGGTTTCAGCTCGGCTCCCCTGGCTCTGCCCCCCAGCCTCCCGTGTGGGCTGGAGACTCCGGCTGCAGGGAGCTGGTCTCTGCTTATCTATCTACTGCGCCCGTGGGAAGGAGGGTCCCAGCACCTGCACCGGCCTGACCTCTGGGTCCTTTTGGAATATTCAAGTTGATTCTGGACCTCGAGCTTGGCCTCGGCTCCCCTGAGAGAGCCCCGTGGTTCTCACCTCCGGATCCGGAGGGTTCGTGTGCAGTGTAGGAATGCACCTCCAGACGTGGGGGCGGGTGCACAGGCAGTTTGCAAGCGGCCTGGGGCTGTGCCGGCATGGGGCTGTCCCCCCTCTGAGGATCTTACTCCCACCGCGTCCCGGCCTCCCCATCGTTCATGCCCGAAGCACACGGGCCTATTTCCTCCCTCCCGTCTTTCCCCGCCTCCTCCCTGTCCTTCCAGCACTGATGTCTAATGCATCCTTCGCTGACACCGTAACCTCTGTCCTTGTCCTCCAGGCAGAATTCATTATCCCCTCATGTGTAGCTGGTTACACCTAGGCCTGCTGCATCCGATTCTTCTGTGTGCCCACCTGGACTCCGGGCCCCTGTAGGACAGGCCTGGGGTCCCTCACCTCCGTGCCACACCACCCTGCACTGCACGGCGCATTGGGGACAGGCAAGGAGGGTCACAGGGCTGAACGGACTGCCTGGTGTAAGGGCTGACAGGAGAGCTGACAAGCCCCAGCCCCTACGTGACCCACAGACCAGGGACAGGACCCTACCTGCACAGCGATCACGGACAAGACCTCCACCGAGATTCGGTTAAATTCATCGAAGCAGCCCCACGCTCCAGTCTGAGCCAGGCCCTTGTAGATGTTCCCACAAGACTAGGAAGGGTGAGATAGGGGAGAGGAAGAGACTCAGAGGACCGACCAGAGTCCTGCCAGGCGCCCCCCACCTGCCCCTTCAGCTGGGTCACAGTCCTGTTCACAGTCCACTGACCGAGGGTCAGGCTGGGGAGCTCTGGGGCCTGGGGGAGGCCAGCGGGCCGGTGCATGCCGTGGAGGGCTGGCTGCCAGGAAGAGCCCAGCCTTGGCCCATGACCTCCCTGGTGTGGGGGCTTCCCTGGCCTCCGAGCTGGATGGCTCAGACAAGTGCATTTGTATAAAATGCAGCCCCTGCTATTTTTTTCTTGCACTCAAGGGAGGGGCTTCTCTCCAAGATGGGGGGTGGGCATGCGTGTCAGATTTTCTTCTAGATGTTTGTGTCTCTCCAGTCCTTAGCTGGGTGATGAGGATTCTTCAGGGTCTCCGTATGGGATTCCAGGTGAGTGTTAAAGTGCTCCTGAGATACTTTTCTGAAATCCAGAGGCTGGTGTGGTCTGTGGCCTTGACTGGGAGAGGGGCAGCTGGCCCCACCTCAACCTCAGGAGGGTTGGGCTTTGGGGCTCAAATACGGGTGGGGAGGGGACCAGAGGCCTCCTGCAGGCCCAGGCTCTGATGCCAGGCCCACCCCAGCCCACCACAGAGGCTGCCCTGCTGGGCCTCCAGGAGGCTCTGCTCTCCCATGGGGCCCGTGGAGAACCCACAGCATGCTGCACAGTCTCCAGGGATCGCTGGGGCCTGGCCTGTCCCCTGGCTCCCCTGCTCAGCCTGCCTGGACTCGCTTTGACCCCAAAGCCCCACGCTGAACCACGACAGAGGCGCTCATTCTGTCGGGAGCCCCCAGCCACCTGGAGAGAGCTTGGAACAGAGGCTGGGAGGAGGTGACCTCCCAGGGCAGGACAGGACATTTGGGCCTGGGTTTGTTGACCCTAGGAGCCTCTTCTGGACATGTTTGTCACCTCCATGGGGCCCCAGCTTCCTGGGAGGGCCAAGACCACTGGCAGGGACGCAGGGCAGAGACCGTCAGCAGACTGGGAACCCGGTGCCTCCTCCCCCGGTTCGAACTGCAGTGTCCAGACATCTAGAACACGCATGGGGCCCGGGGATGCGGTGTGTGGTCCCCACAGGGGCCTCTGGCCCCCTCCAGGCCTGGAGCGCACCTTGTAGTCCATTTGCTCCGAGCAGTTGAAGACATACACCATGGTGCCCAGGGCCCTGCCCAGATCCTTGGTCGTCTCCGTCTTGCCGGTCCCGGCAGGGCCAGCGGGGGCCCCGCCCATGATCAGGTGCAGGGACTGGGTCAAGGTTATGTAGCATCTGCAAGGGACCTCTGATTATCCTGCGTGCGGTGACCCCATGGCCACCCCCTTCCCTTTCACGGTAGTGTCAGCTCACCGTGCCCAGGTGACATGCGCTCGGCACCAGGGAGACACAAGAGGGACGTGAGATGGAGCCAGAAATGGCACCCCCACTTGGCAGGCCCTCAGAGAGGCTGAGCAACTCCTCCAAGACCACACAGCTAGCGTCGGAGTGATCCGAGGCTGGGTGCCCGGCAGGCGGCAGGGGTGAGTCTGGACACAGGCCTCCCCGACCGCCTGCCCAAGGCGGCTGGTGCGTGCCCTCACCTGTCTGTGAGCGGGGTGATGACCAGCCGCGGCGTGTTGCCCAGGTATTCGTAGGAGTACTGGATTTGGGCGTCACAGATGTTGGCAAAGCAGTGCTTCTTCTCTTCGTCCCAGCGATGCCGGAGCTGGGACTGCCAGGTGAAGGCCTGGGAGCTCTCCACCTGCAGGAGGTGCCAGACCCTCGGCTCCTCCTCCAGGACCCATGTCCACCCCAATGCTGCCCCCAGCCAAATCCCGTGGAGGAGCGGGCCCTCCTCTGACTGCTCCCCAGGGCCGAGTCTTCGTGAGGGGTGGGGGCTGCTACCAGGAACAGAGTCACGCCCCCCCGCCCCGGGAAGAGGCACTAACAGGGGCCAGCCCGGTTCCCGGCCCTTCCCCGGCGCCCATGCCTTGGCTGTGATCATTTTGGCGACCACGTCCCGGGCATGCACGTCGATGGTGCAGATGGTCATGATCTTCATCCTGTCGCCGGCACTGAGGTTTCCAATGAGCAGGGTGATGAGCGCGTTCAGCTGGCTGATCTGCAGGAGCAGAGGCACCTTGGCTGGGACACTGCGTGCGCCCCGCCCTCCCCCGGCTGCGTGGGTCCCCTGGGAGCCCACAGTGGGGGAGGGAAGCCCACCATGCTCTTATTTACAAAAACGGAGCACAGAAAAATTCTCAATATCCCCCGGCTGGGGGTGGGGTGAGCAGCAGAGCAGCCCCCGACGGGATACCACGGAGCCTCTGAAAATGACATCGTGTGAGAAAGTCTAACACCCCGGGAAGACGGTGGACATTAAGTACAAACAGGGGATTTTTAAAGCCATGCAGATAAGTTTCTACAGTATTGGCATGTAAGTCCATGATATGCACACAAATTGATGATTTGCTGATTTCCAGACAAAAAAGTGAAAGTTGTATATTTCCAAAGCGGTTACCTTTGGGCGGAACCACAGGGGGTTGCCGAGATTTGGCCGCTTTTGACCAACCGACAGAAAGGGCAGGGTTTCTGACGGACACGCACCTGCTTTTTGTTGTAATCCTTGATGGAGTTTTCATAGCCTTCCTCCAGCCTCGAGAATGCCAGGCCCACCTCGGTGGTCCACCAGATCTGCGTGCACGTGAGCGCAATCTGCAAGCAGACGGGCGCCCACCGGGCCCCCCCGCACCGTGAGCGTCACCCCCCGATACAGCGGTCCCTGCCGGCGCGGAGGCTGGTCTCCGCGGGACCGACCTTGGGGCAGACCCCGCCCCCCACCCCCCGCCCACCGCCGCCCAGGACCTGGGCTGGGTAATCCAAGATCCACTGCTCCCTCGGCTTTTCCTCGTACGTCACCACGGCCTCTGGGATTTCGTGCCGCAGAGTAGAACACATGCGGTCCAGCACTCGGTTCAGCCACACTTCCACCTGGGGACGGGAGCCACATTGACCAGACAGGCCCTTGCGGCGAGTTCCAAAGACTTGCTTTGTCATTAAAAAAATAAATGGACCATTTGCCATCATTGTCATCCCAGGGGTGGAAAAGTCAAGGTTTTGTAGAGCAGTAAGAATGACCCACTTAACAAATGTGGTTGGGAAGCCGGGGGGTGTCCCTGCAAGACTTTTGCCTTGGGCGTTCACGTGCTTACGCTATTTCTAGGAGGACAAGGGAGGGGATCCAGAGAAAATTCTAGAAGAGAAGACAGGCTACATCCGAGCCCCTGAGGCGCCGTCCTCTCAAGTCCCTGGCAGGTTCTGGCTGCTCCTCGGGTGCCTGGTCTCAGGGTCCCAGACAGTCACACAGGACAAACCTTCTTTGTATTTTATTTGCAGACAAGCCTTCTTTGTATTTTGAAATACAAACCCTTCACTAGCCACTACGGGTTGGGGGGGAAGACCCAAACAGGACAATCGGCTTGGTTTTTCTTTTAAACTATAAACACAGTGCCCGCGGTTGTGAACACACCGTGATGACTGGGTTTCGCCAGGGCCCCCACCAACCCCGGCCGCGCCGAGCAAACCCGCCAGGAGCTCCGGGCCCACGTTTCTGAAGCTCCAGTTTTCTTGCGTGAGATTTTCCTCTTTTTTCCCCAGCTGATTTCTCTCCAAATTACATTTCACTTAGGAAAATGTCAAAGTCAATTTGGTTGCTGAGTTGGGCGGTGAGATGGGGGAGAGGGGCTGCGGGGCCGCTTGGTGTCGGCAGGAGGAGGCCGCCTCATGGGTGGCTGGGGACGGGAACGGGGCCACCCGAGGTGAGGAGCCGATTGTTCTGAACAGGGATTAGAAAGCAGCGGTTCAGGCGTGTGGGGGCCCCTCGAGGCAGTCCCCTGGCAAGCCCAAGACAGCCCACCGGCATCCATAACCCTCTCCGCTCCCCTTCTTCTCTGTCCGTTTTTTTCTCAAGATGCACCCGGACTACACGGGTCAGGCTGTGCTGGAAATTCTCTACGGAAGCTGTTGGAGCGCTTGCTGGATCGAGGGACAGTCCCGGGCTGGGTGGCCGGGGGGCGGCCCGTCCGCCCTGGATGTGCCCCCGGCACTCACCTGCCCTGAGAGGTCACACTCTTGGTCGAAGTCCACGTACTCGTCCTCCTTGCTGAACATGCCCAGGCCGAATTTGAGAGGCTTCTCGTCGGCATCAAGGCGAAACTTGAGTTTACACAGGCTGTCGAAGAGCTTGGCCAGGTGGCGGCTCACCTGGGGTGGGGGTGGGGGCAGACACGGGGTCACGGAACCCAGGGCCTTGGAGGGGGTGCAGCGCAGCCGGGTTTTCCTTGGGCAGTTTTAAGCGTCTTTCTGATTTTTGGAATTAACCCCCCCACCACCCCGTCTGATTGGTGTTAACTAACGTGCTTAACCAACCAAGGGGCATCTCAGAGACCAGCCCCGGGATCCCAGGTCTGTTCCTGAAGGTGACAGGACACTTTTCCTTGACAAGCTCGGTCCCAGGCCCTCGGCCCGTTTCCCTGGGCCACCCCGTGCGTCCCTTCTGGTGGGTGTTGCAATTTTAGGATTCGAATAAAATATAGTGTTTTCCTTTCACCTAGTGAGTTAAGCCCTCTCTCTTTTCAGAAGAGCCTCGAGGAAACACCTCCCCCTGGCTCTTGGGGTCCCGGATCTGTCAGGATGACCCCGCAGCCACCTAGCGAGCGGGCGTGTCTCCCAGAAACAGCGTCTCGCCAAGCTTCTGGCATCTAACCCATTTTCCAGATGAGGAAAATGAGGCAAGGGGTCTCTCTGTCATGGCCGGGTCCCCTGGTGGTTTCTGGGGCCGATGACCTTGTGGAGGCGGTCTGGGGACCTCCATGCGCAGGGCTCCAACCGGCCAGGGCCACCGAGACATGGGGGCAAGCACGGGGCCGCCTTCGGAATGCCAAGGGCCCGCCTACCTCCACGGGGTCATTTCCGTTAGAGAGGATGTCCAGGAGGTCAGCCGAGGAGACAAAGTAGAACCTCGGGAAAGCCAGTCTTTTTGTCTCTAAATATTCCGCCAAGGCCTTCTCGCACACAGCCAAGCTAGGAGGGAGGAAACGGGGAGGTCGAGGCTTTCTGCAGCCCATCTTGTCCTTGCCAGACGGACGACAGCCCAGAGACACCCGGTCTGCTGTTTGCAGCCCCAGTTAGATTCAGACCTTGGAACCTGACCCGCCGTGTGGGGGTCCCTCTGAGGCTGAGGACATGCTGTGTGGCCAGCGGGCACAACGTGGCCCGGAGCACCAGCGCCCAGGGAGGAGAGTTTGCCCTGTCCTGGGTGGCGGGGGCGGGGGGGGGGGGCTGTTGGCTCGGGTCCCTGCCACCAGGACGCCTCCTGGTGGCAGGGACGGGGCCAGGCGTGGGGCCAGGCGCGGGGACCCACCTCTTCTTCAGATTCTCCAGTTTGTCGTAGAGACCAGGCTTGTTGGTGGCTTCTACCACGTTGGGGGTTTTCACCGCCTCTTCCATCAGGGCCTGGGAGGAGATGGGCCCCCGGGGCGTGAGTGGCCACGTGCTCTCCAGCGTCGCCATTTCTGAAAATGCCCAGGGGGAGGCGGAAGGCTGTGCTCACCTTGAACTCCATGTCAATTTCGTCAAAGCACTTGGAGTCCTCCGGCAGCTGGGCGCGGATGTCCTCGGAGCCGATGAAGATGCTCTCCAGGTGGCTCCAGGTCCTCTGGACCTCAAACCAGATTGAGATGACGGAGTCCGCCGTGGACAGCTTCTGCTGCCAGCTCGTCACCTCCTTCAGGAAGTGGGACAGGTACTTGGACATCATCAGGTTCTGCAGCTGCACCTGGTTGTCTTCCAGGGTCTCCACCAGCACCTCGTCCGACTTGAGCATCATGGTGCCCATGCGTGGGTGTGGCTCGTGCTCAAACTCCATGGTGGACCACGTGGCGTCCAGGGCTTTCAGCACCTTTCGGGGGACACAGAAACGACGTCACTCGGTGGCTGGCGGGAGGGGCCGAGAAGGACCCGGGACAAAGCCCTGCTTTGAGAAATCCAGAACATCATTGACCGTTGCCAAAAGGTAAAAATGACCCAAACGTCCGTCAGCAGACGAACAGATACAATGGACAGGTCATCAGAATGCCATTCAGCCATAAAGAGGAATGAAGTTCTGACTTAGGCTCCCACATGGATGGACCTTGATGACATCACGTGAAGTCAAAGAGGCTGGACAGACAAGGCCACATCCTGTGAGATTCCATTTACATGAACTGTCCAAAACAGGCAAATGCATAGGGACAGAAAGTGGGTTAGTGGTTGCTTTGAGGTGGGATGGGGATGTATGGGAAGATGGGGGGGTTTCTAGAGGGAATGGCTTTCTTTTTGAGTTGGTGAGAACATGCTAACATTGAATAATTCTCCCACGTGATGGTTGCACACATCCATGAATGCACTAAAAGTCACTGAATTGTACACCTTAAATGGGTGAATGGTATGGTATGTGAATTATAGCTCAATAAAGCTGTTCAAAAAAAAAAAAGGGAAGATAGGGTGCCTGGGTGGCTCAGTCGGAGAAGCGTCTGCCTTTAGCTCAGGTCATGATCCCAGGGTTCTGAGATCGAGTTCCGCATCAGGCTCCCTGAGCAGGGAGTCTGTTTCTCCCTCTGCCTCTGCCCCTTCCTCCCGCTCATGCTCTTTCTCACTATCTCTCTCTCTGACAAATAATTAAATAAAATCTTTTTTAAAAAAAAGGGAAGAAAGCCAAAATGTGAAGACTCACACTCACCGAACAGGTGAGGAGAGAGATCTGAATTGCAGAAGGAGCCCTCCTGAATTTCCCTGTGTCCTGTGACTGTCCCGACCAGTGGCTCATCATCCACCCTGATGGCCAGTCCTCCCGCCTTCCCTCCTTCAGCCTCTTCTCCAAAGTCACAGAGAAGGGCGCTCCACGAGAGGAGAGTTCAGGGCATGTTTCAATGTGCACAGTATCACATGAAGGAGACAGAGCTAGAGCCAGGGGGATCCTTTCTCCAGTAATACATTCTGGAAATTTTTTACAAGATTTCCGTCGTGGGTTGGTTAAGGGAAAGCCTACCAAACTTTGTTTTTGTGTTAAGCAACCGCTGGACCCCACATGAAATGAGATGCTCATAGGCGCTGGGCTGGTGGGCCTGCTTCAGCATCATCCCATACAGAACGTACTTTGCTGTCGACAAAAACAAACAAACAAACAAACAAAATACCTTTTCCATCCCAGACTCTTTCACAGCCTTGTCAACGATATTTCGGACCTCATCCTCGTATTTGTGGAGGTTCAGCTGCAGTAAATCTGCCAGGGTAGTCTCATCTGACATTTCAAATTTCACCTGGGGGAGAAATAGGCATGTTCCAGCTAAGGTCATTTGTACTGGATGGACATCTTTGTCCTTTGTGGAGAGCCAGCAGGTTGGAAGAAGCTCTGTGTCGCCATTTCCTGGCTCTGTGACTTGGGTGAGCTACTTCTCCAGGACTTGCCTTTCCTCCCAGTAACACTGTGTAATAGCAGAGCCCACGTGTAGTGCTTTGAAGTGTTTCTCCCAAGTTCCTGCCCACCCAGACCTCAGAATATGACCTTATTTGGAAACAGGGTCTTGGTCGATGTTAAGGATCTTGAGATGAGATCATCCTGCATTATCCACGTGGGACCTAAATGACAGCCGTCCTTATAAGAGGAGAGGAGAGGAGGATTTGAAATGCACAAGGAAGCCATGTGGTCGCAGAGACAGAGATTGGAGGGATGCAGCCACAAGCCAAGGGATGCCTGGGGCCACCACGAGCAGGAGGAGGCAGGGAAGGACTGTCCCCAGGAGCCTTCAGAGGGAGGGACCCCTGCCCACACCTTGATTGCAGACTTGCAGCCACAGAGCCACAGAAGAATACGTGTCTGTGGCTTTAAGCCCCTCGTTTGTGGTTCTTTGTTGCGGCAGCCCCAGGACGCTGACGCGTTAGGCGCAGGGATTAATGCTACTGACGCTGTGTTATTAGCAGGCACGGCTGAGTCTCGGGCACTGTTGCTCTGGTAACAGAAGCAGGTGCCCAGGGCTACCCAGGCCTCACACCCCTTCGACAACCCCTCTCCTACAGTCTCACCATTACATCGACATTTCCGAGTACCGGTCCTGAGCCCCCACGGAGACTGGTTTAGCTAACTGAGAGAATCAAGTGTCTCTCCATCACATTTGGGAGAACATCTGTCTGGGTTTCACTACGTCCTCGGCTGGGACATTTTAGTTGCTTTTTCATCACCGGTTGGGGGTCTCTCCCGGGGCGCCTGGGTGGGGCACACGAGCCTGCTGTCCGGCTCAGTGCTCGAGCACTCCAGACAGCCCAGCCCTTCTGCCTGTCTTGTGTTTCTCTCCCCCAAGCCTCAAGCCACACTCCACATGCCCCCGAAGCCTTTTCTGTTCTTCCTTCCCCTTGGAGGCCACGCCTCCTCTAAACTCTTAGAATCTCCACTGAATATCCCACTCAGCATCTGGAACATGAGCATCGCACGTGCTGTTCTTCTCTCTGCTTCCCTGAGGGCAGAGGCTCTATTCGCCCTCTCTTTGTATCCGTGGCACCTCTGGGGGGCCTCTCTGCAGAGTAGCTGTTCAATAAAGTTTTGTTCAATGTTTGCTGACAGTGGGGAGTGTTCCCATTTGCCTCCTGGGGATGTCGATGCCGGTAACACCCCCTCCCCCAACTAGGGGATATCCCTGGGAAAATTTGGGCACTAGGGCTTTGTGCTCCTGGGGGGCATGGGGAAAGCCAGGGGAGATGTTCATCCAAGCCAGAATTCCTGAACCCCATGGACAGTCAACCTACAACCAAAACTGGCTACATAATTTCCAGTGCAAAATGAAAATGATGGGGCCCTTTGTTAAAAAAATTATTAAGAATTGGGGTGCCTGCGTGGCTCTGTCAGGTAAGCGTCTGCCTTCGGCTCAGGTCATGATCCTGGAGTCCCGGGATCGAGCCCCACGTCGGGCTCCCTGCTCAGTGGGGAGCCTGCTTCTCCCTCTCCCGCCTGCTCACGCTCTCTCTCTCTCTCTCTCTCTCAAATAAATACATAAAATCTTAAAAGAAATTATCAAGAATGCCCAGATGGCAGCAGCAGAGCACTCCAGCCAGGATGGGCGCCCTCTGAGCGCAGCGCCCCGTGTGGCCGGCCCAGGTCACAAGCGCCCGAGGCCAGGCCTGCCCACACCCAGCTTCGCCAGCCAAGGGCCAGCGCAGCCCACGGCGAGGCCAGCCGGCCGCCAGGGGCGGTACCTGGGTGGCCTGCATGAGCTGCTGCCAGTGACGGTCCCGGACGGCGGGGTTCTGCAGCTCGCTCACGGCGCGCACGGATGTGATCATGTTCCTCACGGTGTTGTCCAGCCCCACGAAGGCGTCCCAGCTCTTCATCTCCTTGTCCAGAGACCTCACGTCTTTGGCAAACTTCTTACAATCTATGTCCATCTGCTCAACGTTGATATCTTTCCACTTGGTGGTCCTCCAGTTGTCAATGCTGGTGTTCACCTGCGGGGAAACACTCACTGAGGGTTGGGCAAGACGTCTGTGTCCCCTTACTGCCGTGGCTCCTGGGGAGCATGCAGGACTGCGGACAGAGGGTGGTACGGTGGACGGACACAAGGGGGGAAAGCCCAGTTGCAGAGATACAACTCAAAAGCCAGCCGTTCAACTCTATTTTGGCAGAATCCCATGGAGGGTGCTGCCTCCGCTCACCAGGACCCAGGCCCCTCTACTCCGTCGTGGGGCCATGTGACCTGCTTCGACCAGGGAAACGTGAGTGACGCCGGGAACTCTGGGGCAGAGAGCACTTAATTGTCGGTGCTTGACTCGGAGCCCTGTCGGCCTTGGCAGTCACGGAAACGCACGGGGCCACACAGCCTGGAACAAGGGGCTGCCCAAGGGCTGCCTGGAACCAGCATGTGGACTTTGCATGAAAGAGAGATATACTTTTGTTGTGAACTACACAGAGGTCTTCTTAGGGCTGTTTGTTAGTGCAGAGTAACCTAGCTTCTACTGACGGATGACCATGTATTAGAAGAAGCTCGAGGACACAAGAGAATCTCCCCAGGAAGAACCCTGCCAACAGTGGACATGGAAGGCCACAAAGCCTGCGGTCTTCAATTTGGTGTGGGCTGGAAATGGACGTGAAGCTGGGATGGATGCAGAGAGATTTCTGGTACCAGTGTTCGAGGCCCAGAGGCCCGGGCTGGACAAGCCTGCTTGTTGCATAAAGGCAAAGAGGGGCGGCTGTTTACAGGAGACCGGCCTTGAAGATGCTAAGACACGAAACCTTAATGCCCCGTGGGCGCTGAGTCAGTGGCTCTTTTAGGCTTTAGCTTATTCTCTATCCTGTTTTCATAAAAGTGTCCTGGGCAGTATGTTTTGGAGGATTTTCCTTGAAATATTCTGGCTGTAAATGCTAACTCCTGGGAAACGCAGGCTTATTCTCTAGGTCTGTGCGGACTGTTGTTTATCCAGGGCACGGGCAGCCCCCCGTCCTCTCTGGCTTTACCAACTCTGTTCCGGAATGTCCCTCACACACAAGAGACTCGCGTTCAGCTCCTTGTGAGAAAGTAACTATCAAGAGGCTCCGGTCTGTCCTTGAGAGAGAGGACAGAGCTTGTGACTTGGAGACGCTCTCTTTCCCCTCTGTAAGAGGCTCAGTGTGGTCAGAAGGAAGACATGTCCAACATTTTACTATGATGTACTGAAAAAAATAGGACAAACGGAGAGGTGGAGCATGCTCGTGTGCGGGGAGAACCCCGATCAACAGCAGGAGGGCAATGCTCCCCAGAGTAGCTCACGGAGAAAATCCAGTTCTGTATAAAGTCATAATGGTTTCTCTTGGAGGGGAGAAGGATTTGACAGAGATTCTGCAGTTCGTTGGAGAGAATAAGAGGGAAGAGCTAACATCTCTCTGGAAACGGGGGAGCTGGGAGGAGAGGCCGGCTGAAGCCAACACGTGCCCGAGTGCCACCCTCCTTTCCAAGGAGAGTGCGACCTAGCACCTCCCCTCACCCCCCACCCTGGGTCCCCGCAGTGCTGGCCCGCCCCACCCACGCCGGGAGACTGCCATCGCCCTCACCATGATGATCATGTCCCAGAGCTCCTTCAGCAGGCGGACCTCCTTGTGACAAGCTTTGAGCTGCTTGTAGTCTGGGACCGTGACTTCGAACAGGCTCCCGGACTTGCACAGGGCCTCCATGGTGCTCTCCATGGACGCGATGCTCTTTTGTTGCTGGGGGCGGGCGAGGGGGGCGGTCAGCAGCGTGGCTCACGCTCAGTGCTGGCCTCCCTCTTGCCCTCCGCCGCCTCCCGGTGGACCTCCCCTGCGTCCTCACCGGCCAGGTGCTGTGTTCTGACCCCGCGCACCGACCGGCGGGAACTGTGCGCCCGCCCCCTCCCGTCTTCCAAAGCCCCCTGCTTCTGTCGCACGGCCAGCGCGCCAGCTTTGGGAGTTCAGGCGTGAGAAGTGACTTTAACGGGCCTGGCACGAATGCCCGATTTCCTCCGGAGAGGTTCAGGATGGCTCAATTCTCACCCCCTGTTTTTTACCTTGTTAAACATTAAGGAGGTAATGCTTGATTGCTTTGAAAATGAGAACAGTCTACATGAGAGGAGGAAAGCAAGAGTCACTCCAAACCAGGGGAGTGAGAGTGGGGGCTTCGGGGTCGAGTGTGTGAGCGTCTGTGTGTGTGTGTGCACACGCGCGCGTGTGCTGGATGTGAAGATGGGCTCCCTGTGTGTGCGGGCGGCTCCAAGAGGGCTTTGGCACGCACGGACCCGGTTCCTAAACAAGCTCACACCGGATCTCTGCAGAACCCAGCCCGGGCCCTGTGGGCTCCAGGAGAGACCGTGTGCCTCCCTGCGGGGCTGGGGGAGTGGGACGTGAGAAAATGACCCTGACGAACGGGGAGGATCTTTGGGAATGGTGGCTTCGAAGCCGTGTGAGAAGAGCAGAGGCTGGGGGAGGGCATGTGCGGGGGACCCTGAAAGGCATCTTGGGGCCTTTGTGCTCATGCCCGCGTGCCTCACACGCTCCCCTGCGAGAGGGTTGTCAGGCCCAGCCCGGTGGTGCTCGTACGCTGGACGCTGGTTGTGGACTTAACATCGGGAACAGAAGGGGACATGGTAGGGCTCGGCCACGCGCTGCACACAGTGGCCAGGGAGGGGAAGACAGCGGCACAGAGGTGAGTGCCAGGCCGGTGACAGGGAGCCACTGGGTGAGAAGGAGCCAGGGACGAAGGAGGCACAGCGGGGCTGAGCAGCTGGGCTGGATCGCCGGGCTTGGGGGTGTTCCCGCGCCTGGGACCCTCGGCCAAGCCGCACCCCACAGCATGGAGGCCACAAGGGTGTGCGTGGACACCTGTGTGCACGTGCGGCCCCGAGGCCAGGCCCCTCGAGGCCAAGGATGAGAGCTCGAGGAGAGGCTGGGAGGGCACCGGGGTCCTTGACCGACCTACCTTATTCAGGGACTTGTAGGGGTCGGGGTCGGTGAAGCTGAACGGGGCTTCTCGCCGGAACTTCTCTCTGAACTCCTGCTGCTTGAGCTGTGGGAGAGGTGCCCATATCACCCTCCCCGGCGACACCCCGGCCTCCCGGGGGGCAACACGGCTCGGCCTGCCAGGGTGGCGCTACCTCGAACTGCTGGCACTTCCGCCGCAGGATGTTGACCTCGCTGGCCTGCAGGGGCGCCACGTTCTGCTTCACCTGGATCACCAGCTTCTTGGTGTTTGTCCACTGCTCCGGCAGCTCCTGCAGCAGACAAAGGCCTCGATCCCTTCCTTTTCCTGTTCTTTTAAACGCTTTCCATCGTGAAATAGTGTGGACTCACAGGCAGTTGCAAATGTAGCACAGAGAGTCCTGTGTGCCCCCCGCCCCGCCCCCGGCGCCCCGGGAGGCGGACCTTTGACAGGTGCAACCACTAGCCTGTCCCCCATTTCTGTAATTTTGCCAGAACGGCTTTAACAATCAGATGGGTTTTTGTGCTTTCAAAGTTGTCCGCACTTGAGCAAATATTGGACTTCTGATCACAAAATATCTTGAAGAGAAAGAATCCCGGCCCACGAATTCTTCGCCCACAAAACAAAGACAGGGGTTTCCCTTTCCTCTATGATGAGTTAACATTCTGTGGGCGAAGGGACATTCAAAGCCCGGGCCACGCCCGTCGCCCCTGGGCCCGGCCGCACACCCCTCACATCCGCGTCCTCTGCTGGTCCTGGGCAGGGCAGCAGGGGCGGCCACCGGCCTGGTAGCAGGACCCCGGGCAGCGCCTCCCGGCTCCTGCCCCCCCTGCCCCGCACCCCTGTCGTCCCCCCTGCCGCAGGGTCTCGGCCCGGATCCAGAGCAGGGCAGAGAGCTGAGAAAGGGATGAGGGTGACCCTCCAGGCGGTGGCGGGCTGTGGCTTCAGGACCCTTCCCCTCCTCCTTGCCACCTTGCCTGGGCCAGCCCTGCCACACGGACCTTCCAGGTCAGGGAGCTCCCGCAGCAGCTGGCCCCTCCCTCGGCCTCACTGCCGTGTCCCTAACCTCCGCAGGGGCTCCGCCGACCCCACTCTCGGTCCACCGCCCCCCTGCACCCAGGGTTGACCCGTCCTTGGGGGCAGGTGTGGGATATGAAGACATTTTCAATTCAACAATTCAATGGAGGAACCACCGGCTTCACCCTAGAGGCCACCTCACCGTCCCTTCCTCTGCAGGGAGCCTTCTCCCACCTCGACATTCCACATGGATCCCTGGATCCACAGGAGGAGGTCTATCCTGCAGGTCCCATGTGAGAGGCCTTGTCCCCAGGCACAACAGCCTGGACTCCAGTTGCAAGGCCCCCGGCACTGGGCTGGCTCCCCACCACCCTCCCCGGACAGCCCCCCACTCCCCAGCCCTGGGCTGCTCGCCCCCTCCCCCGCCCCCCCGGATGGCACGGCGCCCGGCCGCTGTCCACCTGCAGCTTCAGGTGTGTCTCTTCCGGTATCTCCTCCCCGTAGGTCTTGAGCAGCTCAATGGTTTGCTTCAGGGGCTCAAACATGTTGTCCGTGGACACCTGCCTCTCCTTGACCTTCATCAGATGACCCATCACCTCCACGAGACCGTCGTAATCTCCCTCCTTGAGGGTCTTGGTTAAGCCCGTCCTGGCAACTTTCATGAAGGCTTCCAGGTCAGCCAGGCTGTTGAACGAGAGGCCCCCGTGAGGGGTGCCAGCCTCCATGGTGGGGTTGAGGCCTGTCTGGGGGGGTGGGGGGTGGGGGGCACTCCCCAGTTATACTGTGGGGCCCTGTTGAGCAAGGCAGAGCTCCTGTCCTCTTCAGGACACCTGCTCTTGACCCCCACCCTGCGCCCCACCAGCTCCACTCCAACTGGCCTCCCGATGGGAGCTCAGCCTGCACTCCCTCCTGGCCCCTTGCGGCCCTGACCGCCGCCCCTGACTGCGCGGTCACCTGTCCCCTGGCGACACGTCAGGCAGCCTTGCTGCCCTCACGGCTCCAGACATGGAGGTGCTCAATGAGTAGGGCCCACGAAGCCCGGGGCGTCCACTCACAGCCAGGTGACTCCTGTCCACTGGGACCCACCCTGGACGGGGGCAGGGGGGGCTGCTGACCGCGACGCTGACCTTCACCCCCACGCCTGCCCGGCAGGAGCGCCCCACCGACACCACGAAAGCGTGTTTCTCCTCGGGCGAAGTCACGGTCGGGATGGCAGGATGGGCTGCGGGGCCGGGCACCCACCTGCTGATGACGTGGTCGCTCAGATGTCGCTTGAACATCAAGCTCCAGCGCTTGATGATGTTGAGGAGGGCCTGCTTGAAGGGGCGGCAGTCACACTGCAGCCAGCCGTTGAACACCTTGGTGTTCTCACACTTGGACACTTCCTCGTACAGCTTCTCGTAGGAATCGATCTGGAAAACACAGCCGCTGCTCACTGTCGGGCCGCGGTGGGAGGAGGGCAGCCCTGCCCACAGGTTACTTCTTCTTCTTCTCCCAGCTCCCCTGGGACCCCTGCAGCCCCGCAGCCCAGCCCCTGTCGGGAGGGGACGGCCTCGGGCAAGGCCGGCTGGGCTTCTGAAGAATAGGCCAGGAGCTCAAGAGGTGATTGTGGTCATGGCAACCACCGGGCGCCCTAAACTCAGCTCTCTCCACGCTGCTCTGCATTCTCCGGGCTCTCGGCTCTGCCAGCTGCCCCCCACCTGCCCGTCTCCCCCGTGGGTTCTGCTCACGGGCGTCTCTCTCCCACCGTGCATGGGGAAGGGGGAGGTGTGTGTAGTTGTTGTCTTATGTTCTATCTTTCTGATGCTCTGGCACCCGGGGCCTCACTGACCCTGCTGGGCCTGCCCCTCCCAGGGCTGGCGGACTCCCAGAGAGAGCAGACCACTCCCCAGGGAGCCCGTCTTTCGTATACAAACCAACCCAGAGCCTGCATCCCAACCACCCTCTTTGCACTCGGGGCCAATATTTCCCCATCCTACTCACCCCAGGGCCAGGGACCAGACAACAAGGGGCCGCCCCTACACCCCGGAGTCCACCAACATGACTCCAACTCGCCAATCCCAGGCCCTATCTTTCCTGTGAAAACCACAACATGGGCTGTGGATCCCACCTTCCCCTCTGTCCCTCTGCCTTGGGACTGACCCTGGTGCTTCCCCCGTGGCCCTGTGGGGCCAGGCATGCCCCCACCTCCTGGTACCCGTGAGTCACAAACTCTCTTCCATGGCAGTCATCTGCTCTTTTGGGAGGCACCAGACCAGTATAATAATAAAACCCACATTTAAAAACCATTCACCCAGGGCGCCTGGGTGACTCTGTCGGTGAAGCGTCTGTCTTCGGCTCAGGTCATGATCACAGGGTCCTGGGATCAAGTCCCACATGGGGCTCCCTGCTCAGTAGGGATCCTGCTTCTCCCTCTCCCCCCCACCCCGCTCATGCTCTCTCTTTTCCTTTCTCTCTCTCTCAAATTAATAAATAAAATCTTTAGTCTTAAAAAATAAAAAATAAAAACCATTCACCAAGGTTTGAATCAAGCCCAGTGAGGAGCCCCCACCCCCCGGGGAGGGGGCAGGAATTGCAGGGGTGAGGAAGCCTGCACACACACCTGCTGCTGGAACTGGGTGAGGCTGGGTGGCGTCTTGGAGAGAGTCTCTTCAGCCCGGGTGTCCAAGTCCTCCGGGGTGACCGCACGCCCGTAGATCAGGAAGTTCTTCATGAACTCCTGGGGGTCGTCCATCCAGAGGTAGGAGTACCTCTCGAAGGAGTCCTGGTACTCCTCAGCCTCCTTCATGGCGCTGATGACCAGGTTGGACATCTCCTCCCTCATCTCTATGAGGTCCGTCATGTCTTCCAGGTCTGCCTGCGAGGGGGCAGGAGAGAAGCAGACCGGCGAGCGTTGGCCTGTGGTCACGGCTTCGATTGGATGTCTCCACCCTGGAGGGTGTCTCTCTGCCAGTGGAAGTGTTGCTAACCTCTCAAGATGGAAAACAGAGCAATTTGCCAATTGGCCGTGTTCTCCCGAGAGAAGATTATGTTGAATGTGACTTTTGTCTGGCAGACTCAAGGATGGCTCGCACACTGATTCTTTCATGCAAGAGTAACTTGGCACCTGCTGTGTGTGCCACATGAGGGGGTGGGTGCTGGTCACATGGAGGGTGTGGTCCAGGCGTGGGGTTAGGCATTCCTCAAAAAATCACAGACTCTGAGCCTTGCTTTAATGCGTAGCAGGGAGGAGGTCGGGGAATGTTCCCTGAGGAAGTGACCGTTGTTCTGAGAACTGATGGATGGCTAGGCAAAGAGCAAGAGAAACAGCAAAGCACATGCAAAGGCCCTGCACTGGGAGGAAGCAGATGTTTGAGGAACTAAAGGAAGTCTACCATGGATGGCTAGAGCAGGGAACTGGGGAGGCCTGATCTGGACAGAATTTTTTGAGTTTTGAGCAACAGAAAACCCAACCCAAGTTGGTTTAAGCAACAAGACAACTCACTGAGTCATGGAACTGGAGAATCTCAAGGTGGGGTGTGTGTATTCATTATGGTTTTTATTTTCTGTATCTTAAGATGCCTTGACATCTTAAAAACTCTTGCTGGCTGGGAGATACTGCCCTTCTGGGGACTAGCCAATTCTGAGAGAGAGGAAGAGCTCAGAAGGGAGCATACCCTTCATACGCAAACCAACCAGCCCTGAGGCTACACCTGTCCCCCTCCCCCCCTGCCCTGCCGCTTTACCCAACACTTCTCCTATCCTAAGTGGCCCAGGGTCAGGTACCCGATAACTGTAGGTGACCCCTGGAGCCCAGAGACGCCAATTAATGCAAACTGGCTAGTCCTTAGCAGTTTCCCACCTGCCTTGCCTTTTCCTGCAGAAACCTCTGGAAAGGCTCTGGCCTGGGCTTGCCCCTCACTCCCACCTCTGCACCTGCTGTGACCCCGTGTGGCCCTGCACCACCTGCCAGGCCTCTCGTTTCTATGGGAACTGTGAGCAGCATTAACTTTTCTCTCCACGGCACTGACCTCTCCACACGGCCACTCAGCCACCTCTGCAAATTAAGATCCCACGGGCTCAAGTGAGGCTGGTGTGGGGCGTGCACAGGCTGGGCTAAGGCATGATCGGCAGGACCCTTGTCTTGCTCTGCTCTGTCCTCCTCCACGTGTGTCTTCATCAGCAGGTGGATCCCCTCAGAGCCCACGGGGGGCTGCAGGAGCTCCAGATGTGCATCCTGCCAGACCCCGGAGCACACTGGGTCCCACGTCCAATCCTGAACTGATCTCTGGTGACAAACTCTATTCTGGACCCTGGAACGCTTCATCCAGGCACATCTCCTTGGCCTGACACTGTCTGCCTGGAAACCCCCTCCCACCCTTTAAGACTCAGCCAGCGTACACTCAGCTGATCTGGGAAGCTGTCCTTGACATTGCGAGGGATTTCCTCTGTGCACTCACCTCACCGCGCACACGCACACATGCTCACACGCACACATATACCTTCCTCCCTGATAGTATAGAGCCTTTCGTTGTAAATGTTGCAAATAATTCATGCCTGTTATTATCAAAAATCTCAAGCAACGCAGAAGTATTTGAAATCAAAACCCCTTTGCATCCCTTTGTCCAAGCCCCCTCCCCTCCTTACCCCCTTCCTGTTGGAGAAGTGAGCACTCCTAGCAATTTGGAGCGTATCATTGGAAGACAGATTTTTGTTTGTTTCAATGAATGAAATCATATTCTAAACATTGTTCTACAACTTGATAAACCATAACCTGCCGCCAGCGTCTCCCCACCCCAGGCTGGTGTTGGTGACTCATGCAGACGCTTTGTCCGGTCAGGCCAGCGTCTGTTGAACCAGCTACCCTGTTTGATGGCACTTAGGTCTTTTCCAGGTTTTGTTTCACTCTTACAAACAATGCTCCGACACACACACCTCCAAAGACCTCCCTTCGGAGAAGCAAAACTTCCTACGCCTTTTGTGTCCAGATAATCCGATCTGTTTTGCTTATAGGTACTTCATGTATCAACGGTACCTGGATGCACAAGCCGGCGAGGGCACGTTTGTCAAAATGCCTGCGTGCTGAGGGGACCACAGCAGTTAACTCACAGAAACAAGTGAAACACCAGGAAATGGGTACGAGCGCGCTCTGGCCAGCAGTGGGAATGAAAACCAGGCCGACTAGGAGAAGCCAGTCTGGGAAGAACGGCGGGATTTCTGGAGTGGGGAGGGAAACGCGGTTTGGCGTCCTGAGGACCTGATAGACACCCCTGGGTGGCTCCTCACACTCAGAGCCATCGGCATTTAAAAGGTAACTGACGGGGCACTGCTGAGTTAGGAAGGCAGCTGGAACAAGGGAGCCTGGACTGACCTTGTAGCTCATTTGGCCCTTGGCCAGCCGGGGGATGAACTTGGCTGCGTTGTAGATGTCATTGATCAGGCCCTCAATCAGCGTCAGGAAGCCATGGTCTGCGCCCATCTCCAGGGATGGATGGAAGACCAGCCCGTCCTCGTCCAGCTCCATGCGGACCTCAAAGAGTGGCGCCACGCTCTCCTGAAACAGGCCGGCCCGGGGTCAATGCCTCGAGCTCGGTGGAACCACTCCCAAGGCCCTGATGTTCTCTCGGGGCATGCCAGGGCTGACTCAGGCTGGCTGGGGCTGGCTGGGTCCACCTGGGAGAGCACACTTAGCCAGGGGCCCCTGAGCAGGGCCCAGAGAGGCTGGAGGGGGCCAGCGCACACACGGAAGCGCAGGAGAGAGCCCACAGCCTTGGTGCTGAGCTGTGTCCGCTCGCTACTTACCAGTCACGTGGCCGTGGGCAAGACACTTGCCCTCCCAGTTTCCCCAGATACATAAAATGAGGATAATCATTTTACAGAACAGAGACACCAACTGTCCCCATCTCTTGGGGTTACTGTGAGGACTAAGCCAGTAACACAGGATGCGTGGGAGCGGCGGCTGGCTCACTCCCAGGCGCTGGTGGGGTCACGGCTGGGCAGGATGGGTGTCGCCGTGCTCCGGAAAGCACAACGCTCATGTCCTTAGTTCTAGGGAGTTCCACTGTGAGCATCCTCGCTGCATAACTAATGGAGAGTGAAACAATTCCGCCATAAAAGATAAAATAACTGGTTGACGGTTTGGTTTCGGGTCTCCATTGACAAGGTTCTGGGAGGCACTCACGTTTTTATCGTACGGTCGAAATCTCAGCTAGCCCTCATAGTGGATGACAGCGGATAACAACTACGTGTATCAGCCTGATCGAAAACACGGTGGGGAACTTTCTGGGAGAGTGAAACAAGACCGGGTACAGCCAGATTGCACGCTAGACTATCCTGGACCCTGAGGACGCATCAGTCACCATGCGACAAAGCTCAGTCGGCTTTCTCCCGTTGTTTCCCATGGAGCGTTGGGCGCCCATCCACGTCCATGAGACAATATGCCAGGGAGGAGCATAGGTACCGTGCTCGGTTACCAGTCTGCACCCAAGTATTTGGAAAACGGATACCTCTCATCACAAAGGAAGACATTAAGTATTAGTACTATTCATTTTTTTCACGTTTCATTGTGATCTTTTTAATGTCTCTCTTTTATTTTTTATTTTCATGGCAAAATTGCCTCGCGACCAATTCATCGAGCCCCTAAAATGACTTGCTGTGAGATGCTGGAGCTGGACAGGAGGCAGGCCAGCTTTCAAGTGCTCCATAAAGGACAACCCTCACAGCCACGGGAGTATCCCAGTCGTAAAGTGGGTACGCACAGTAACCCTGTCTGTTCCTGGAGCCCCCTCGCGAGGCTGCGAGGCTGAGGGTGCCGGCCTCATTTGTCAGGTGACCTCATGGAGGTTAGTCCGACACTCCAGTGATTCTCAAAGTATGGGCCAAGGCCCACAGGTGGCCATGAGATCCACTCCACGGCTACTAATCTTCCAAACACAGTCCCATGACGGCCCCATGGGCAGTTGACTCAAGAACCCACTGGTTTTTCTCTATGACCAAGGGATGGTGTTTGCTAGCGTCCAAGTGAATTGTTAAGTACACAAGGTCAATCGTCACAAACTCAGATGACCAGGATTTTCTAAAGCCTCTCCCTCACAGGTCTGCTCCTGCTGCCAGGCCCCTTGCAAATATGGGGACTCCCTGGGATTTTTGGAGAAGGACATTTTGTCATCAGGGCATCATCATCGTTTTGACTGTGACTAATTAACTATAAATTCCTGAACTTGCTGACACTTTGCATCATTGTGGGTTGCTTGATGAGTCTTGTGGTTGGTAGTAAGGATGACTTTCATCAACAGAATTTCAGGTCTGTGATTGTCTGGTGACACCTGGCCTTTGAGACACATGCACTGGGCTCAAGCATGAATCATCCATCCTCTGTGGCTTGTACAAGGGCATCTTGCTGTCCTCTCCCACATCTTTCCTGCGGGTGTGCTAGGTGGGCTGGGGGATCTTTGATTTCTCCTACTGGCAGTATTCAAAATCATTTGGGAATTATTGTAATGAAAAAGACATGGGTGGGAGAGGGCTCACCCCCATGGAAAATGCTGGAGAATGCCAGAATGAAATTAACCAGCACATCCTTTGCTGACCTGCTTTACACTTCCATGGAGCCCACGGACCCCTCGGACCCCATGAGGGTTGAGTAGGTTAGTAGCTGATGTTGCTGACAGGAGGGGACCCCCTGCCCAATCCACTTGAGTAGGGGACAGTGGTGCTTGCTTTCCCTCACCTGGCAACGAGGCAGGACCATTTATGTATTCTATAGCCGATTTATGGTGCGGTAGATTGAAGGTGACCAGACGTCCTGAGTGCCGGGGACTAAAGAGAGTTCTGGGATACAGGACTTTCAGTTTTAAAGCCAGCATGCGTAGTTCACCCTCTGCAGGTTCTAATGTTTGGTTATTTGTAACATGATAGCCTGGTCTTTCGTCAGGAACCCGCAAACTATAGATTCCAAGGTAGACCTTATCTTATCTTTATAACACCATATTTATAGCACAAATATATGCATATCTTATATTTATAACTCACATCCAAGACCATGTTGTCTATGAAGTAATTCAGAGATTTGCGGATGAAATGGTCAAATTCATCCAGGACCATGTTGTCAACATAGTTGACGTAGTTTTTCCAGGACTGGCTCATCGTATCTGCTCTGAACAGTTCAGCATTTTCCTGCAAACAGGACCACACAGTCAGCTGCTGTTTCACAGGGTCCCCTGCTCACTGCTTGACCAACTCACTCGGCGACTCTCTGGGCTACTCTTGTCCCTGCTTACATACTCCAGACACATAGGGCTGCTTTTTGCTTCTCTAATGTGCCGGGAGCTTTCCTTTCCTATGTCAGAGTCTTTGCATAGGCTGCTCCCTCCCATTATTGCCAAGTCTGGCTTCTTCTCGATTTCAGCCCAAATGTCACCTCCTCACAAAGGAAAGCCTTCTTTCACCACCCCCCATTCATCTCAGGCTTGGCTTCTGTCCCTGCCTCTCATCTGTATTCCCTCTAGCAATCCATTATTTGTGCCTACCATGGCACAGATGACAACTGTGAATGATTTTATTTATTTGTGTCTAGTCTGTACCTCCCTTTGATGTCAAGCTACATGAGGACAGGTGTTGACTGTCCTTTCCACCATTGTGTCTTCAGCATGCAGCAGGAGGCCTGGGACAAAGCAGGAGCTAGTGAATGGATGGATGGGTGGGTGGAATGATGGTGGACAGATGGATGGGTGGGTGGGTAGATGTGTGGATGAAAGGAGAGATGAATGGATGGGTGGATGGATTTGTGGATAGGAGGATAAATGGATGGATCGGTGGGTGGATGGGTGGATGAATGGATGGATGTGTGGATGAAAGAATAGATGAATGGATCAATGGATGGATGGATGGACGTGTGGATGGACGTGTGGTTGGGAGGATAGATAGTAGATGGATGGGTGGATGGATGGATGAGTGGGTGGATGTATAGATGGGTGGATGGATGGATGGATAGATGTATAGATGGGTGGATGGATGGATGGATAGATGGATGGATGGATGGATAGATGGATGGATGGATGGATGGATGGAAGAGTGAATGGATGTGTGGATGAGGGGATGGATGAATCCGTAAGACACCGAGGGCCACAGGGAACACAAAGATGACTATGACCCAGTCTGCACCCTCACGCAGTTATCTTCTAATAGAAGAAAGAAGACACAGGCTTAAATAACTTCAGTGCAAGGTAGAAAGAATTGGTTTAAATAACTATCATGTGCATAGAGGACTCTGGCAAATATGACGACAAAGCCTTGTTTTGTCGGCTTACTGGCCTCTACTTCTCCTAGGCTCCTGTTCCCTGCTGCCCTGCCTCCTCGCCTGTCCTGGGGCTGCACTGCTGTGCTGTGAACCTTTCCCTTAGCCTAGCCCAATTTATCTCTCCTGTGCCCTGTTTCCAACACACCCGAGAGCGTCAACAGATTAATCTGTTAATTCTTCCAAGTAATATGTTTGCATTGTAACATTTTCATTTAGTAGGACCTTCTGGTACCATGGCAAAGGGGGAAGGAAGAGGATCTGAAAACGAGACAAAATATTTTTTGGTCCAGTCAAGTCACTCCACTGGGGCAATGACTTTCCAAGCAATGGCTGGACTGTGAGAACAGCCAGCAACACACCTTCCACCAGTGGGGCCCGCAGGCTGTCTGGGGTGATGACCCATCATTGAAGTCCACATCCACGATTTGTACCAAGCACTGGGGAACCTCCCCAAAAACTGCCCTGAAAATATCTTGAGCTCAAGGGAGAATTTTCTCTTTCTAGGCCAGTGCACAACTCCACCTTTCACATTTGCCTTGGAAATGAGCTAACATGCGAGCTGGATAGAAACGGCTGCCAAGTGAGGAAGGCGTGAGAACCCCCACACTGGCAGGAACCCAGGCTGCACTCCCAGGGGTGCCCAGCGAGCGTCTGGCCTCCTCCCTCGGCACGTGCCAGCAGGGACAGAGGCCCACCGCTGCTGACCCACGCTCTCGGGGCATGCCAGGGCTGACTCAGGCTGGCTGGGGCTGGCTACCACACCATCCTGATTTAAACCATGCACGCACATTCCACGTTCCTCACTCGCATTTGCATGCTTTGTTTCCCCCTTACACTCGGGACGGGAAACCATGAAGGACACCAGATACACACTCAGCGCCCGCCCTCACACTGTGTATCTCAGGGAAACAAAATGCGTTGACCTTGTACAGAGATGTCACTTGCCTATATCGATTTTGTGCAGGGTAGGGGCTGCTGACCCCTTAGCACGGAGGAGGGCAGACTCATCGCAAGAGTGTCCGTTTAGGATAGTCTGCTTCTTGAAAATAAGACTCCTGGATTAAAGATAGTAGAGTTTCCGTGACCCTAAAGCCATTTTTATGGCATCTCTCGTTCTTCCTCTTCTACTAACAGTGAGTGCCCCCTCGAGGCCCGTTGTGGGCCAGTCCTTACCATGACCATGGCCTGAATCTTCAGGCCGGCCTCCTTGACCACAGTGTAGCGCCTGTTGAGGTTGACCACCCTTCCGTCCAAATCCAGCAGGGCCTCCTTCTTATTGTCCTTCCTCTCAAACATTGGGTTGGCTGACCAGTCCTGCAGGGAAAAGGTAGGAGTGAGGAGAACATTTGGGGAAAATGCCTGTTCTCACGGCTTCACTGCATGCTTGTCGATGCGAATGTCCTTGTCCCTCGGAGAGGCCTGGGGGCCCCAGAGGGACAATTGAGCAGAGAATCTTGTTTGCCTTAAAACCAGTCACGGGCTCGGGGTGGCCAGGAGACCGCTGGAAGGCTTTACCCAATCAGGCCCAGAGGAGTCACCCTGGGAAGGCGCCTGAGCTGAGGGGTGGATGGTCAGAGCTGGGCAGAGGGTCCTTAGCTCCAAATAGCAGGCCCAGTAGGGACAAGTCCCTTTTGTGGGGGCAACTGAATTGCTGTGGGGGATTTTCCCCCATTTTCTGGATTGGGCTTGAGTGAAAGTCACCTCGGTGCTTCACTGAGCGGGGCTGAGACTCCGTGTACCCTCCCGCCCCTTGTCCCCGGCTCTGGCCTGGCACAGAGGGGACACTGCAAACACTCTTGCTGAGCTCAACAGAACAGAACAGACCTGAATTCTGCAGACTGGCCTGGGACTTCCCTGCCTTGGGGCCACCTTGACATTGTTGTGTGGTCCAGAGCCTCAAACAGCAAGTTCCTGCTGCCTTTGGCACTTTCTGTGAGCATCTCCGTGTGGCCCCTTTTCCCTGGGACCCTCTCCTGGGCCTCCGATGAAGCCCTGCTCCACGCTTTGCCGCTCACTCACCTTCATGGCTTGAGAAATCCCATCTGTATTCTGCTTTGCTTTCTGTACCCTATTCTGCAAGTTTTGGAGAATTTCTCGCATCTCTTGAATATATTCTAACACACCTAAAATATAAACATAAAGGAATCTTACAAAATGAACGAATCAGTAAAAGGAGAACTTCTCTTGGGCCAGCTGAAGGCTCATCATAATGAGACAGCTCTTGGAAAATACATCTACTGCTCATCCGGAGTTCCCCGAATGCAATGCTGAGCAGGACTCCCTCTCTGGGAGCAGGACTTCCTTATCCCTGAATAGATGGGTCATTAGTTCCCCCGGGGGACCCCGCATTCCCTGCGGCCCTGCCCCTCCAGCCACCAGCAGAGCGCTGGGGATACACGACTGGTCTCAGCGCCCTGGGCTGCAGCAGCTGGAAAGAGGTGCGTCCTTGGACAGCAGTGACAAGAAAAAGCACAGACTTCTTTGCACAGAAAGTCCAGGCTGACCCTGGTTTCAAGGAGGTGGACTGTTCCACTTTCTTATTGAGACAGTGAAGGCAGGATATGGCCAAAGAGGGCCGAAAAGATGGCACAAGGCAAGTCGCAGGTGCTTAGAGAGCCTCGGAGCTGATGCCCACCCAGAGGTGGGTCCGGGGGTGAGGGAGGTCAGGGAGGAGGTCTTCTGCCTCATGGGCACACTTCTTTCTGCTTCTCTGATAGCCACCCTGGGCCTGCCCGCTGCCCCTGTGTGGGAACCCACCACGAAGCCCCAGGCCCCACAACCCCACCGTGGCAACTTTGGGACCCTTGGAGGTCCCCAGGGGGTCTTTGCCTGATTCCTTTGTAAGTGAGACGAATGGTCTCTTTGGGCAAGCAGGGGGGAACCATCCTTTGGCCTTAAACATAACCCTGTTGGAGTCAAAGTGGACCACCCAGCCAGAAGGCAGAAGCAGCCCCTCGCCAGTGTCATAGGAGAGACGCTGGACAGGTTGGACACCCCCTCCCCCCCCAGGTTGAACCCACGGTGAGTCGAACATGGCCTTGGTACCTTCGCTGTTCCAGAAGAGCGTGGTTTCAGCACTCAGTAGTTTGACATCGATGTCTTCCAGTTCCGACTTTATTAGTGGAGATTCTACTTCCATCACCGTGGTCTTTATCTGAAATACAAAGGCTGGGGTTTCAGGGCCTTCGTTCCAAATCCAACCGGATTTAAAATGGTCTCACAGGAAGGGTCTTATTACGTGGTACCAACCAAACTGGTTGCAATTAATGTCATTTAATTGGGAATTATGTATAAATCAAATTCCAGGAGATTTCGACTTGCCAAACTATTCTTATCACCAAGGGTTGAGGCATATACTTCACTCTTAGTTACCCACGGTATGGGGTAGAAACAGAAGGAAAGGTGATCATGGGACGGCAGGGAGTGCGTAATCCAAAACTGTTTCTATTTGGCTTAGAAAGAAACAGACACGGGTAGCTGGAGCATGCCTGGGCTCAGAATCTCTCCTTGGTCAGAAATCCCAAATGTGGAATTTGGTTACATAAAGAAGATCCAGGTCTGCAGAGAAGCTGTTCAAGTTGTTTGTGGATCGGAGCGACAGTATGCGTTCTGAAATAGTCTTGATACAGCTCTACCCTGCTCCAAGAAATTAATTGAATGCTTTAAAAAACGTCAATTCACAAACCAAGGGGGGAGAAAGGAGAAGGAAGGTGTACCCAGGTTTTATAAATTATTCCTTTTTTTTTTTTTAAAGATTTTATTTATTCATTTGAGAGAGCGAGAGAGAGCATGAGCAGGGAGAGAGGCAGAGGGAGAGGGAGAAGCAGACTCCCTGCTGAGCAGGGAGCCCGGTGCAGGGCTCGATCCCAGGACCCCGGGATCATGACCTGAGCCAAAGGCAGACACTTAACTGAGCCACCCAGGCGCCCCTAAATTATCCCTTTAAATCACAAGCACCATTTGAATTTTGGAATATCCTTCTACCTAGCAACATTTTTATTTTATGTAACTTTTCAAGGACACTCCTACTTTATAAAGTGAAGGATGCACATAGAATTAAAACTGTACGTGAGATGCTGACCATTTGCCTTTCAGAACGACACTTTCCATACATTTGGTACTTTCATACGGTGCCCTGCCAACCTTCTCCCTCAAGTGTTTTCGGGGATCGGGAGGGCAGAGAAATAAAGCTTAGAACTTACGATGAGTAGAAACAGGACAGAAATAAGAGAAAGCATCTACGGAATCACAAAGTGAGCAAACATGAGATATTGACTCCACTCATCAGAGTTTAGATATTAAATAACTACCACAGGCCGTGGTCTCCTCCCCATTATTAGTGCCCTTGCTTTGAGACTGTATCCCACGTGAGACCATTTCGTGATGTGCCCCTTTGGTAGGGTTAGGAACTAAATCCTGTAAACAGAGTTGCAAGGATCCCTTTCTGCAGAACCAAACCAGCTGGGAAAGATGCTGAGTCCCTGGGGACGGGCAGGGACGGCAGGTGTGCCCGGGCTCAGCACCCGGGGCCAGCCCAGCTGGGCCGCTGCGTCCTGCCCACAACTCACGTGGATACTCGGCGACTCGGGACAGCCACTCATTCATTGCCTATTTCCCCCGGTGACAGCCCGGAGGAGCAGCCGAATGTCACCGTGCTGCTGGGATTGCCGGAGTAAACAAAGCTCCCGGTGAGAAGATACACGTACTAATATGTACGTCCTGTGTATTTTTTTAACAGCCTATGTTATAAATTCACACCTCTAGGGCTCTGGCCCCAGAAGTGTGATGTGGACAAACCGCACACTCGCGTGGTCCCTCGGACACCCCAGCGGATTCCTCAAGGCACCACGGCCCCCTCTCTAGCTCGGACACGAACAGATGCGAGCAGTCTGCAGGCCGGTGGTGTCTCTTGGCAACAGAAACCACGCTAGGGATGCGAAGGGCCTGGGGAGAAGGGCTCCAAAGAGGGGAACCGGGTCACCAGGAAGCGTCGCCGCGGGCACCCAGCCCTGGGCCTGACTTCCCGCCTCCCCACCTAGTCCAACATTTGTATTCACAGAGCGGCAGAGCTCAAGGCTGAGAAACGCGCTTCTCGGGGTGGACAGCGATGCGTGTGGCTGGGTTTTGTTTGGAAATACAGAAGTAGAAGATCAAACTTTTTAAATTTTTTTATTTTGAAAAAAAAATTTATTTAAGTCATCTCTACACCCCACGTGGGGCTCGAACTCACGGCCCCGAGATCAATAGTCGCTCACTCCTCTGACGGAGACAGCCAGGCGCCCCAAGATCAAATTTTTTTAACTCGAAATAAACTTGGTTGGACTTTTTTCTTCTGGTTCACCACCATCGGAAGTCTTCTGCTCTGAAAAGAGCCCACGGACGTTTTTGGCGCCGCCGCGGCTGGGAGGGGCTCCCGGGCGGGCGAACGCAAAGGTCTCTGAGTCTGAAGATAGCTACTTCCAGGAAAAGCAAAGTCAAGGAAATGCACTTATGGCAGACACTGGTATTTTGTAGTTGGCTGCACAAATAAGTGAGATCGTTAAAATTTTATCCCGAAAAATGAAATTAATGAAAACGAGCTTCTTTTAGTTTCTGTTGAACACATTTTTGTGACGTCACCACCATGCCCTAATTCGTGGAATGGAGTAAGGGACGGATCGGTCGTTGATTCTTTGCTGGGTGACACGTGTTGGTGGCAGGGCGGTGATGACCTTTGACAAATCTATGTGATGGCGCGACCTGGCCTGCTCCACTTTGCCTTCGCTTATCCCAGCGTGTTCTTGAAGGAGGTCACTTCTACCAAGGGCAGGGGGCTTCCTCGGTCTCCCCAAGGCCTCGCTCGTAAACCTTTGATGATATTCCCACTCCTCCCTTGGTCGGCACCTGAGGTGGGCACCAGATTCCCGGGCTCGGGCAAATGCACGGTACTAAGTGGCCACCATCCCCTGCACGAGATGTTTGGTAAGCAAGCCCTGGATCCCAGAAGCGCCCCTCGGACTCACGGCCTTCCTGCTGTTTCTTGCTGCCGTAAGGGAAGGTGCAGCCATGCTGTGCTCCCGGGAGCGCCAGCTCGGATGCAACTGGGCAAGGGAGCTGGGGAGGGGCAGGACAGCAGGGGGAAGAGCTCCCCGTCCACGTGCGGGATGGACCTGGGCATGTGGTACGGGGCCCTACAGGACAGGCCAGGGAAGGCAGCAGACACACGGCCCTGCAGCTCTAGGAAAGGGGCCCTCGCGTCAGGAATCCGTGAGCAGAAGCATCTTTAGGACAGAGTTGAGACACAAAGCACAAGAACAAAAATAACATTCCTGGCTCCAGACAGTTGTCCAGTTGGGGGCAAGCTGGCTGCGAGAACCATCAACCTTCTGGAGCTAGCTCAAACCACGTGAGGGTGTGCAGAACGAGTTAAGGTCACAAACAGGAAACCCACAGACTTGGACGCATCTGGAGGAGCCACCGGGATGGGACCCGCAAAGTCCACATCCAGGCTCCTCCTCCGTCGCTGGGGGCCCTTCTGGCCACCGGCTACGCTCCCCGGATCCCTTCCTTCTGCAGTCTGTGCTTCTGCCCTTCTCTGTTCCTCCACTTCCCCAGGACTCCCACCTGAAGGAGGCTGGCATCTCCTCCAAATTCCCAGGGCTCCAAGGAGAGGGAATCTTGTGGGCCCCTTGCTGGATTAGGTGGGTGGGTGGGTGGGGGTCAAATGGCTCCCCAGAGACATCCGCATCCTAATCCCTGGGATCTGTGGCCATGCAAAAGAAAATTTTTTGGGGTGATTCAGTTAAAGACCTTGGCGCCGGGAGGACATCCTGGGTTATGGGGGGAGGGGCAATGCAATCACAAGGTCCTTAGAAGAGGGAGGTGATAAGGTCAGGGGGAAGAAGGAGGCAGAGGCTGGGGAGGGGGTTGTCATCTGAAGGTGGAGCAGGGAAAGCTGTGGCCTTGAGGAGGTGGGAAAGGCAAGGAAGCAGATTAGCCCACTGGAGCCTCTGGGAGGAAGCAGCCCTGCTGACACTTTGATTTGAGCAGAAGGAAACAGATCTTGGACTTCTGACCTCCAGAACGGGAAGAGAGTAAATGTGGGCCGTTTGAAGCCACGCAGTCCGTGGTCGATTATGGCAGCGGTCCCAGGAAACTCATGCAGAGCCCACATCCATCCTAATCCGCTGTGGCTTGGGCGGGAGTGAAGAGGGATCTGCAGGTGGGGTCTGTATGGAAGGGGGTGCCTGCCACGGTCCGCGGTGCCCCACGTCCACGCCTCTCTGGGCCCCCTTCCAATTACCAACCCAGAAGGGTTTGTCCCCTAAGGCCAGTCAGTTACTCTTATTCAGAACCAGCTTCTTCACGATTCCTTGTGTCAGGTCCCCAGCTCTGATTGAAAAGGGTGGAGCCCAATGGGGGCTTGAACTCACAACCTTGAGATCAAGACCTGAGCCGAGATCAAGAGTCTGATGTCCAACCGACTGAACCACCCGGGCAGCCCTGAAAGGAATTCTTGATCCGCAGAGCTGACGTGCACCTGTCCCCTCCCCAGGCCCCGATCTAGCCTACCTCAATGGGCAGCTCTCCCCCTCCACCTCCCCACCGCATGGTGCTGGGAAATTTGTCATCCCGCCCAGATTCTGGCAGATGCCCACCCCGCTACATGTTAATGGGTGTAATGGAATGACTTTGATATGACCTGGAGCAAAATACATTTAGGAGAGTAAAGCCCCTCTAAGCAGTCATGGAGCTAGAACATAAGCCAAAGTCCAATGGAAGTTTCCATCTTCAGCTGTTCTGAGTTCTCATCATTTTTGCTGCCCCCGTGTGCATCAATAGCCAAGTGGCTCGAACCACATCTCGACATGAAAAGGTACTCACTCTCTCTGTTGCCCTTGGGAGATCCTACACCTGCGTTTGCTCTAAACAAAACCCCAAACTTGGCAAGTAAAACGAAACAAAACTATATCAGCTCACCTCATTGTACCAGCCAACGATGAGTTCCAAGTTGCCCACAAACTTCCGGAAGGTTTCATGTTGTGAGAACAGATTCTCGGCGCTGCTTGGAATCTCTTTCTGTTGCTGGAAGCCCAAGTACTTGACTTCTCTCAGAACTGCCACCAGCTGTAAGGCCAATGAAGGTCACAGAAGACGTCAGGGCATGACCCCAGCCGTATGGCACTCAGCGACACAAGGGAAGGTCCCTCCCTGGTCACTCCCTGTCCTGGGCACACGCTCGCCTCTTGGCAACCAGGACACCAGACTCTCCCGGTCGCTGCCATCAGGCTCGCTGGACACTTTGGAGATGTGCATGCCGGCGAGTCCCAGGGTGTCATTCCTCTGGATCTGCTCTCACCCCAGTGACCTCCCCCAACCCGACCCTCAGACTCCTGCATCCACCTGCCCACTCAGTGTCTCCATTCGGATGTCCACATGACGTCTCAAGCCCGACGTGGCCAGAGCAGAGCCGCCTCGCCCCACAGCCAGCTCTGCCTGCCCCCTCCAGCTGATGGCAGCTCTGTCCTTCCAGTTGTCCAGCCCAGATATGCTGGGGCTGGTCCTGCCTTCCTCGAAGACTCTATTTCCAACCCACCCAGAATCTCACAGTCTCACGGGCTCTATGACCAAAATCCAATCTCCCCTCACACCCTG